>NW_020954624.1:27321-27431 GCF_900497805.2 Vombatus ursinus | reverse complement strand
GGGTTAAGTGACTTGCCCAGGGTCACACATCTATAAAGTGTCAGAGGCCTGATTTGAACGCCGGAGGATGACTCTTTTGGCTCCAGGCACAGCTCTCCATTCCCTCACCG
>NW_020954624.1:20408-27276 GCF_900497805.2 Vombatus ursinus | reverse complement strand
CCTACCTGCCTCTGACAAAAACAAAAACAAAGGCAAAAAAGTCACAATCCCTGCCATCAGGGAGTTAATAATCTAGTAGAGGTATTTGGTGGATATATAAATTACTACAAAATGTCAATAATACATAAAAGTTACACTAAAATAAAATACAAATTATTAATGAGGAAAACAAAGTACTAACAAAGTAATTAATCCATTACATAATGTGTTACCTAACACTAAGTATGAAAAGTCATTCCATAGCTTTGAAAAAATGCAATTTCTTCAACTTCTCCCCCCATTCTTTGGTTTCTTTACAGTACATTGGCTATGATATAGTGCTGTGATTTGCTGTTGCCTAAAATGTATTCAGAGAGAAGTTGAATTCTTTAATGATTGAAGGCTATGGAAAAAACAGTTCTCTTAAATTTTATGAAATAAAGAAAAATATTTCATGAAACACCAGATTTCTCTTTGTTTTTGCAATTTTTGTAGCTCCTCTAAAATGAGTCCTGTTTTATCTACTGCTAAAAAGAATGACCTTAGATGAAGTCAACATTGATGACTATTTTTCTGGCCTCCCCCTTTATACCACAGATCTGTGAAAGAGAAACAGGTATTAAGTTTCACTAGCCTGTGGAATTCAGCAAAATCATCGATTTCTTTCCAAAAATACATAAATTGAAAATTTTCCAGTTGTGCTGTTTCATTTACCAGGTGACCTACTTGAAGTCATACACCCAGATTATTTCTTTATATTGATTCTAGAGCACTGATTGTAAGATTCCAACTTTGTAGAGCAGATAACTGACTAATCTTAAAAATCTCTACTTTTGGTAGAAAAGCAATTATTTAGTTATAGAAATTGTTTTCTTTTAAGGGGGGGGGCAGCTAGTTGGAATGGTAGATAGACTAATGGCCCTGGAACCAAGAAGATCAGAGTTCAAATCCATCCTCAGATACTTACTACCTCTGCGACCCTGGGCAAGTCAATTTGCCTCAATTTCCACATCTGTAAGATGGAGATAATAATAGCACCTACCTCCCAGGGTTATTATGAAGATTAAGTGAGAAAATATTTATAAACTACTTGGTACTTTACACTATGTAAATTTATACAGTATTATATAAATGTTATCATCCTTGCATCATCACTATTATTATTGCTATCATCATCATTATTTTGATATGTAATGGAATTGCTATGTGGTTCACTTTTTTATTTTGTTTTAAAGTTTAGTTTCTTACATTGTAACATTTCTCAATATATCTCACCTTCAAAAAAAGAAAACTTTTGCTTATAAAAGCAAATCCAACCAACCATCACTGTGACCCCCATCATATGAAACATCTAGTTGCTCTACTATACACAGCCCCCCTCTCTAGACTCCCACTGAGTAAAGCTATGTATAATCATTAACTAATATTGAAATTGATATTGACCATCACATTTAATTTAAATACATTTACCCTTCAATATTGTCTTTATCTATATTACAGTAGTAATTGTTTACATTGTTCTTCTAGTTCTACTTTTTTCAATGTGCATCTGGGGCAATTTTTCATGTGGCTATTGATAGTTTCATTTATTTTTTGGAAAACAATTTATTCACATCCTTTGAGTATTTACCAATTAGGAAATGGTACCTGTGAGAAGTTTTCTCCTGTTATTCATCTCAAGCAACCCATGTGTCTTATCAGGAAACTGTCTCCATGTTGGCCAATTAGCTACTGTTCCATTGTTCCTTTAATTGGACAGTATAAAGACATTCAGTGGGAGTGTGCCCTCCCTTTTTCTGCTCTCCTCCCTGTTGGAAAACTTAATAAACTTCTTTCTAAATTATTTTACTTCTGGGTTTTGTCCTTAGCTTCGACCTGTTTTCTTGCGTTTAGCACATTCTAAACTATTGTATTCATTTTTTTTTAAGTCTCACTTGACTAGTCTGTTCACTTTATCTATTTTCTAATGTCAACAAATAGTCAAATTTATTATGTGTGCTGTCAAAGGGAGCTCCTTAAGTCTTCTTAAGTCACCATCTACTTTCTTTTCAATGTGATATTTCTTAATAAAAAGGTTTAAGTTTAAAATCTATAGCATTGATATTAAGGAATGGATTTCTCACAGTGAACGAGGAATTACATTTATTACAATTTAAATACATTTCATCTCAGAAATGCTGAACTCAAATGATCTGCCATCCTCGACCTCCTCAGTTAACAGATATTACAGCTGCATACCACCACACCCTAGTGAATACTGAACTTCCAAGAAATGCCCCAATTTCAACCAGGAAGAAGTATAAAGTTAATAAAAAGAAAAGAGTTCTTGAAGAAATAAAGACAATTCTTCAGTGTTCATACCTAGGCTATGGCAAAATATTAAAAATGATACTACCTAAATTAATTTATAGATTTTGTGCTATCAATCAAACAACTAAACAACTTTATAGAGTTAGACAAAATAATAAAATTCATTTGGGGTTATAAAAGATCTATAATCTCAAGAGAAATTAATAAAAGTAGGAATGAAAATTGCAAAGGTTACATTCAAAGAAACAAAAAACAGAGAAAACAACCAAAGCAGATATATTTCATAGCTGATGGTTAGGGCAACTTTTTTAATCACTTAAGAAATAGAGATATCACAAAAAACGAAATAAATATTTTGATTGAAATAAAGATTTTGTATAAATAACTAATGAAACTGGGATAAAAATTGATGGGTTTTTTTTTGCATGAGATATCTGATATCCAGGACAGATACTAAAATAACACAAGTATCTAAAAACAAAAGTCATTCACTAATGTATAAATCATTAAAATATGAAATACATTTCTCAGGAGGATTGTGAACCTTTAAAAATAATGCAAAGATTGCTCCAAATCACTAACAATAAGAGAAATACTAATGAAAACAATTCAGGTTTCACCTCACACCTAGCAGATGGTAGCTGACAAAAGCTGACAATAGTCAATTTCAGAAGGGCTGTCTGAAGTCAGGCTTACTAAAATTCTGTTCGTGAAGTTTTGAATATGTCCATTTCCAAATTAGTTTTGGAAAACAACCTGAAGTTAAATAAGAAAAGCTATTATATTGTCCATACCTTTTGACCCAGTGATGCCACTACTAGGCATGTACCCCCAAGGAGGTTCCATATACAATAAAATTATTTGTAGTAATACTTTTTGTAGTAGAAAAAAAAACTGGAAAGTAAATGCCCATAGATTTGGGGCGTGCCTAGTGGAAGATGAATGTAATGTAATATCTTTTTGCTGTAAGAAATAATAAATATGAAAAATACAGAACAACATGGAAGGCATACATTTATGCAAAGTGAAGTAAAGGAAAATAATATACAAAATAATAAAACATTTTAAATAAAAAAACAGGAATAAGCTTTGTTTAGTTTTATTTTTTAATGACCACAAAGAAATGCCATGAGAATGAACCTACTTATCTCTTTTTCATAGGAGGGATTCTATGGGAATGGAACACTGAAGATAACATAGCCCACAATTCATGTGTTAGTTAGTTTTGCTGAGCTGTTTTTCCCTTCTCTTCCGGATTCTAACCCCTAACAGCATCCCCTCACTCCCACTCCCACCCCATAGCCCCCAGCCTGTGCATGGGAGTACCTGTGATGGGGAAGGGACAACCTTATAACACAAGGCAACAAGACTTCAGTTAGTGGTTGTTATATGCCAAATACCATGCTATGTATTTCAGTACAAATAGAAAGACAATTATTGACTTCAGAGAGCTTACATTCTAATTGGAGGAGGGGGGAAGGGGACACAAAAGTGAGCTGAAAAGAATGAGGAAGTGAGTGAGGGATTAACTTGTTAATAAAAATTTTTCTAGGATACTATTTTCACTTAAAAGTATAACAAACCTACCATCGCCTATTTGCTTATTAAAGTAATCCTGATTGGGAGGGGAATAGGAAAATTATATGCTCACTCCTTGAAAGTCAATCTACAAGTCATCACTGTAGTATATTCAATCTCAGAATGCCTGTCATGTTTTGCATTTGGTCTGTTAGATATATGTCTTCCCAACCCCACTAGCTCACAGAGAATTACAATACACAGACTCCAGATATTCTCTGGTAAACAGTCCTGTTATGATTGATGTTGTATTGAACTAGGAGTGTCACAACCCTGAGAGACACTAAAGTCTGTAGCACTAGGTCATAGATAAAGTTGTAAATATTGTTGTTCTCCAAATGATAACAAACAATCGATGAATTAGAAGATACATTTAAGTTAATACAGAACAAGAAAGACCATCAGGGATGAGAATCAGGTAACTGAAGTTGTTTAATTTCACATTGTAGGAGTTCCTGGAAATATTTAGGAAGAAATATTTACAAAGAAAATCAGAATATTTGCATTTGTATTGATATCTGGTCCAATTTTATTTGTAGCCACAATATGTTAAATACCTATATTAGGAATTTTTTTTTTACTTCTTCTATTTGGCAAAATTTGCCATTCCCAGGTTGAGTAACATTATCTAATAAACACACATGGATGATGCCTACCATATGTGAGGGACTGTGCTAAGAGCTTTACAAATATTATTTCATTTGATCCAAACAACAACCTGAGATAGTTGCTATTGTTACTCCCATTTTACAGTTGAGGAAACTGAAGCAAAGAGAGGTTAAGTGACTTGCCAAAGGCCATGCAGCTAGTAAGTATCTGAGGCAGATTTGAACTCAGGTCTTCCTGATTTTAGGCACAGCATTTTATCCAATGTGCCACCTAACTGCCTGTATTAAGCTGTGTCTCATCAGTCAGCCAAATCATGTATATCATATTGCAGGGGTGTTCTGTTAAATATTTAACAATCTGCTCTCCAGAAGGAAAAAAAAATAAATGTACTTTGATACACTTTTAAGTTGAGTGTTGTTAATATTTTCACTATCACTTTCTTGAGTCCATGTGATCAACGATGCAGTAAATCAAGACCTGATCTGCAGATTTCTGAAGTGTAAATGTTTACACTGAAAATTTAACAATCAGCTCTTAAGAGCTACTCTGAGCTGGTTTCCTCATTAACCCTATATGATATTAGCCTCTGCTGATATGTGGATCCAAGAAAATTGTTGTCAGTTGAAGACAATTGTTGCTGCTGCTACTGGTGGTAATAGTAATGTTGACAGCAGAGAAGGTAATGGTGAGCAAAATATTAATATTTTTGGCCTTTGCCTATGTGTAAATTTTCACAATAGAATAATATCAAATGCACAGGGCTTAAAGTATACTCATCCATAAATGAAAGTCCTTTCATTGATTTTTGACACATTAACAGAAAATTATGAGCATCTGTGTGCCACAGTCTGTGAAATAGTAGATTCTTTTCTTGCTTCTACAATTGATTATAAACTTTACAAATGTTAAAGATTCTAATCTGAAAAGATTTGCTGTTATGTTAAAATGTAAATAAATAGGAACAAATGCCAGTGTTTCAATGAACATTGAAGTAAGTCAACTCCTGCTTTTATTTGGTGTGTGCATGCATGTGTTTTTAATAAACTCCTTTTAATTTTGTCATCCTGAGTTCTCACCCTTTTATCAGAGTGAAAATCTAAATGTAAATTTTTCTTTTAACACCAGGATGATGATTAGGATAGAGACCATCCATCCCATATTAGAATGAGTTGAAGGAAAAAAGAATGTGTGAAGTGGAGAACACTTAAGGAGAGAGAACATGATAACTGTCTAGCAATGAATAGGAGTTTAAGAAAGGCAGATTTGGTGGAGATGTGAAGATAACCTCTGCTTACATCTGTCCCCAGAAGGAATCTACTTCTATTTAAATATTGACTGGACTGCCTCATGAGGTACTGGATTTCTCCTCAACAGAGATTTTTTTAGGCTAAGGCTGGATTGCCACTTGTTAAAGGTGTATGGTGCTTTCATACTCTGATATTCTGTAGGAATATAATTTAGAGGTCACCTTAAGTATTTTTTTTTTCTGTAGCAGTTTGGTTTAAGATTAGGCAGATTGCATCTGGACCACTGGAAGCTAAAAACAGGAAACAATGAATTTGTGACAAATGACATAATGACCAGATTTAGACATTCTGTGCCATTATATCAGTTGATCAAATTTCTTTATATTGAAGCTTAATGGGAATTTCCTTTTACTGAGATATAAATTTTTAAAATGTATAAAGCATCAAATTCTTTCTGTGACCTCTAAGATACTGTCTTCATTCTGAAACTGGACACTAGCTCACTGTGTTCAAATTGATAAAAGCAATAAATAGTTGAATGCCAAAAAAATAATAATAATCATATACTCTGTAGTTCACCCACCAAAGACAGGTAAGGAAGCAGACCTTTGGAAAAGAAGCTTATTTTACAGATAAATACCCAGTCAGGTCAAACATAGGGACTTTGAAATGCCTATAAAAATAATTTCTTCTATTCAAGTAGAAAGGCAATATGGTATAATAGAAAGCATAGTAGACATCCAGGCAAGAGGGACTTGGGTTTAAATTCTGCTCCTGATACTTTTTAGCTGTGTGACCTCAGGCAGGTCATTTAATTTCTGAGTCTTGATTTCTTCATCTGTAAATGGATGGTAATGGTACATACACTACCTATCTCAAAGATTTTTATAGAACACATTTAACCCTTAAAACACCATGTAAATGTAAGCCCACGCCCAAGGCCTATTGGTGTGGGATTCTCTCCTCATTGATGGAGTTGAATGTCCTGCTCTGTGTGAGGGGCAAGGCAGAGTTGGTAAAAGTGAGCAACCTTCTGTCTCTTCAATATGCTTTGTGCTTTCTTCCCCCTACAAGAAAGTATGGGGGAAGGGGAGAAAAGAAAGGGGGCTGATAAAAGGGAAGGTGGACTGGGAGAGGGGGTAGTT
>NW_020954624.1:18687-20370 GCF_900497805.2 Vombatus ursinus | reverse complement strand
AAGCAAAACACTTTTGAGGAGGGACAGGGTGAAAGGAGAGAGAAAATAGAATAAATGGGGGGAGGGATAGGATGGAGGGAAATACAGTTAGTCTTTCACAGCATGAAAGTGTTTTGCATGACTACACATGTATAACCTATATTGAATTGCTTGCCTTCTCAATGAGGGGGTGTGGGGAGGGAAGAAGGGAGAGAATTTGGAACTCAAAGTTTTAAATGTTAATTTGTTTTTTACATGTAACTGGGGAAAATAAAATATTAAATACTTTTTCTTAATATGCTTTGTGCTTTATTGAAATCTCTTCCCTCTCTTAGTCACTTTGGGCATTTTTGGCTTCCAGTTTTAAGAGGGGAGGTGGAAGAGGCCAACCCCACCTCACATTGCTGAAGGAAAAGAATCTGGGACAACAGGAGAGGAACCAGTTGCCTCCATCACATCCTTATCCCTGCTCTCTACACTAGGGACTTTGGAGAATTTCCTCTTGGGTGAAATCTAGATTGAGTTATGGGGAGTTGAGTTCCATGCTCCCAATGGGATCACTGTACATTACATTACTCATTCACTCTATATTGTGTGGTAGATTTTCTTCTATGTATACTTTCTCTGCTGTTTTGCTGCTGATTTGGATAAATGGGTGACTTGCTAAAGGCTATGTTTACATTATGGAACTGGTATTTGGTGGGAAAGGAGGCAAGCCTGAGATACTAAGTTTGAGGTCTTTCCTGCCCACCATAATGAAATCAGAAGGTATCTTGAATGTGAAAACATGATCTCCCCCCTATATGTTCCTAACCACATCCTGAGAGGCAGTGGAACAGTCTAGGGGGGTGGTAGTAGCCTTGGATACAACTGGGGGAAATTGAATAAAAATAAGGGTTAACCTAACCTAACCCCAGAGGGGACACCGAATAATTTTTTTTAAAGGAGGAGTAGGCCAAATAAATTTGGGAACCTCTGTGCCTAGACTAATCATATTTAAAGAGGAATAGGGGCAGAGCCAAGATGGCAGAGTGAAAGCAGTGACTTGCTTGAGCACTCCCCCAAACCCCTCCAAATACCTGTTAAAAAAATGGCTCTAAACAAATTCTAAAGCAGCCGAACCCACAAAAAGACAGAGTGAAACAAATTTCCAGCCCAAGACGACATGGATGGTTGATCAGAAAAGTATATCTCACCAGGGAGAAGAGCACAGCTTGGCATGGGCGCCCAGGCCGCAGTGAACCTGGAGCAGGCCTCAGAGGACTGAATCACAGGCAGCTGTGGCTGTTTCCAGACTTCTCAATCCATGAATGCCAAAGACAACGTAGAAGGTCAGTGGGAAAAGTCTGTGACTGCAAGAAGAAAGAGAAGCTAGGTCTCAGCCACAAGTTGCAAGCGTGGCCCGGGGCTGTGTCTGCCTCCTGAGCTTCTGGTCCACAGACTGAAGGGGAATCGAGTGACTGACCTGAGGAGGACTGCAGGGATCTCTTTGCCAGTGCTGAGGCAGGAATCTCTTGCTTTGCCCGTGCTTAGATCTGGGTCACAGCTCTGAGGGATGGTCCTGGGGCAAGGAGGAGCATTGGCATGGGGGAGCCCCTTATCATACCACTTTGGAAGAACTGAATCTCAAGAAGAACTGGAAAAATCGAAAATTTACAGGTCCCTAGAAGTATCTCTGAAAACAACAGTACAAACCCCCGAAGT
>NW_020954624.1:18390-18519 GCF_900497805.2 Vombatus ursinus | reverse complement strand
AAAAAAATACTGAAGAAAATAACGCCTTAAAAAATAGCCTAACCCAAATGGCAGAAGAGGTTCAAAAGCCAATGAGAAGAAGAATGCCCTAAAAAGCAAAATTGGCCAGATGGAAAAGGAAGTCCAAAA
>NW_020954624.1:12640-18380 GCF_900497805.2 Vombatus ursinus | reverse complement strand
AGGAAAGGGGGTAATCAGAAGCAAATACTTCTGAGGAAGGACAGGGTCAAAAGAACGAATATAATAAATGGGGGGGTAGGATAGAATTAAGGGAAATAGAGTTAGTTTTTCACAGCATGTCTACCATGGAAATGTTTTGCATAACTGCACATGTATAACCTATATTGAGTTGCTTGCCTTTTCAATGAGGGTGAGTGGGGAGGGAGGAAGGGAGAAAATTTGGAGCCCAAAGTTTTAAAAACACATGTTTAAAAAAAATGTTTTCACATGCAGCAGGAAAATAAGAAATACAGGAAATGGGGCACAAAAATCTATACTTCCCTACAGGATAATAGAAGGGGAAGGGGTTAAGAGAAGGGGGGAGAGATAGAAGAGAAGGCAGAGTAGGGGAAGGGGTATTCAGAATGTGTGCCATCTTGGCGTGGGGGAGGGGTGAGATGGGGTGAAAATTTGGAACTCAAAATCTTGTGGAAGTAAATGTTGAAAACTAAAAATAAATAAATTTATTAATAAAAAAATAAAGAAAAATAGATTTAGTTCTAAGCCAGCATGCCCTCTTGCTAAAGAGAGCAGAGTTGACTCTGGCCCTAACTTCTTCCTTCTTTTCCTGTCAGGAATTAAATAAAGTCTCCTTAAAGGAGGATAACAGGTAAGAAGAGGCTAAAGACGTCTATTCTGCCTCTCTTTGAGCTACACAATGACATCCCTAATATTATGTTTGGGGGGATAGTCCTAGCAGTGTATAGGTATTGCTACATAAAAAATAACCTTTAAAATACCATACAAATAATGAAAACTGACAGTCATTGCCAGTTAAAGTTTATATAGTTCTTGACATGCATTATCTAATTTGAGTCTCACAATAATCTTATGAGGTAGCTATAATTATTATACCCATTATATACTGGGGAAAACTGAGATTCAAAATGTTAAATGATTGACTGAGAGACATACAGCTAGTAAATATTGCTATTTTTCTTTATAAATAAGCCTTGTTCCATTGATCTCCTTTTTATAAGCTGATTATCTTTTATTTTTGCTTTTTCTTTAGAGAATGGATACAAATTATTAGCAGCTAAAAATAAAGTGGCAGAAATGAGTAGTTAAAAGCAATTCAACCCAATAACATTAAATGTTTACTATGGGCATGGCTCTATGCAAGGTGCTAGAGATTACAGAGACAAAATAAAATACAAATAGCCACTCCCCTCCATGATTGCACATTCTCAGGAGTCACCGGTATTTAATCAGATATGTAAATGCAAGATAATTCTAAGGGAGGGGGGAGTCTTTCACAAAAAAATGGGGATCAAAAAAAGCTTCAAGTAGTATGAAGTGGGGAGGGAGGCATAGTAGACAGTTTGTGTAAGGGCACAAACATAAGGAGATAGAATGCCAGGTCCATGAAGAGTACATGAAGAGGAGAATCTCAAATATTAGTTGCACAAATTATGCTCACTGCCAATAATCACATGTATTTTTGAGGTTGTATATCAGTCCTATTTAACTCATCATAATTTATGAAGTACTTCATTTAGACTTATGATATTAGTAAATATTTAACAACCAGCTCTCCAGGGGAAAAAAAGTATGCATGACATACTTTTAAATTAATCTGTATTATTGACATTTTCTTCATCATTTTTTTAAAAGTCTAGACAACAAAATAATAAATGAGGCCTGTACAACATGTAACCCACCAAAGGATTTTAGGTGGCTTGCAAAAAAATTAGAGGATGTAAAGAAAGTAGAGATGTAACAAGCCCTTTGTCTATGCTCTACTTAACCTGCCTTCCACTAGTCACTATTGTGCCTGTCATATAACTTGGCAGGTGGGTTGCCACGGTGCATGCTTTCCTGTTTGTCATGTGAAGCATAGCAACCAACCATTGTCAGTCTGTCTCTGGTCTGAAAGGGGAGAGAGTTGTATCTTTTCACTGTGATTTTGGTCATTACTGGCATTGAACAGGGATAAAGTGAGTGTGGCTGCACAGCAACGCAGCTGATGCTCGCTATGCAATGAACCCCAACAACGTGAAGGCTTCTTCCCCTCCTTCGCTGCATGGCCTCCCTCCAAGTTACATGAGTGTCTGGAGCTCTCTCCAAGGTCAGACACTCAGTTCAATATTTCTTTGTATGTGAGCAGTTACTGTGGAGATTTTTTTTGGTTCTAACATTAAAGTTTTTGGGGTGACTTTGTAAAATGGGTGATAAAAAGAAACAGAATATCAAATCAGTACATACAGTGTTTAATCCAGAGTAGACACATAGACACTTGTTTACTTACACAAGAGACAAAATTTTGTGCCTTGTTTGCCGAGAAGTAATAACTGGAAGGAATACAGTCTTTGTCGCCATTTGGAATCATAACGTCCTGACTTAAGCAAATTCGACACCAATGAAAAACAAATTAAAGCATCCAAATTGTTGAAAAATCTCAGTGGGGAACAATGGTTTCCAAGAAAGTAAATTCAGAAAATGAGGTGGCTACTAAGGTTTGTTTTCAGATTTGTAAAGAAATCTATTTCAAATATAATTTCACAGTACAATAAACTGATTGCTGACAAGAATTGTAATATGTCCCATTAACTAAATGTAAACAGTAAGAAAATGTGAAAAGGGTATTAAAACTTGTACTGCTTAGCAAAGTAATTTTTAACATTAATGTAATTTCATGATAAATAAAAATCTTAAGTAATAAGTATAATTAATTGAGACTAATTGAAATTTCCCTTTTTATATGGTTTATTTGCAAAATAGTTTAATCATTAATTACATCTTTAGTCAGATAATGAGCCACTAAAAATCTATCTGCAGCCTGAAGAAGTTTAGCCTATTTTAATTTTGGCCTATTGTTTATTATATAAAGGACCTATATACCTATTGCCAAATTGTGCAGTTCTGCAATAAATCAAGCTCAGCTTTGTAGTGTTTGCCATTTCCTATGTATAAGTGCTCACAATAAAAATTTAACAGCTAGATCCTTCAGCCAGGTCAAGCTGGTTCAGACACATTGCATATATAGCCTTTAATAACAACTATAAAATATTGAAAATTTATTCAACTGCATTCTACCTTGCCCAAAAGCAAAAACCTACAGAGTATTAGATTACTCAAAGTTTGAAATGGTTCAATAAGTATCATTTTCAGTAGTTTAAAAAAATGTTTTATCTTCCAACTTCATTACCTTCTTAAAAACAACTACAGAAGTTTTTTCAGCCTATTTCAAGAAGGAAGATGAAGTAATGTAAATCACGGGCATGAGGTGATTATCCAAAAATCAGAGCTTTGAAAAATGAACTTTACTGCCAGTTAAACTGTCACTAAAGCAGAGTTATGAATATAGTAAGGTAAAATTCTTGATAATTGCTTATAATTTTCAGTGTTTGGGAAACAATTTCCTGGGCAGATGTTTTTGCATTACACTAGGTGTTTCTATCTCTATCAAGTGTTGAACATTTTCTCTAGTTTATGGTGTGAGGTGTTAATCATATTCAGTCTTCAAAGATGATTACCTAGGAACATTATCATACAAATGTACAGTGATGATCTCTGCTAATCTGAATCCCTCATATTGGGCTCACTGGAAAATAAAATGAATGAGTCTCCTTTACTCAGTATGATGTCTAGCTCAAAGGATAAAATTTTCATGAATTTACAATCTGTGAAAAACTAAATACTAATTGAAAGTGTACTATGGAAACTTCCTCCAAAATTTACATCATTGAGATATTCAATAATTTTAATCCAGAATATCATGATATGTCTACCCAGGACCAATGCAAGATAGACAGTTTCATAGTGACAGCTAATACCATGTCTCCATTTCCCCTGGTACTGGTAGTAGGAAAAAATTTTATAATTGTAGCTCAGAGAGTGATGATGACCCATTCACGTGGGTCATGCAACCCATGGATGCCACCAAAGTGTAATACCATTTGATACTCCTTTCAGCGAGTTCCTTCAAACCACTCTAGAGAGTTCCAAATCAGGAGGATAGCTAGGACCACAACCATTCAGTTGCAGCTCAATGCTCAGGGTAATAGGGTTAACTTTGGTATGCCAAGATACACTCCTACTCCTCAGTTCCTGAGATACCTTCAGAGTTCTCATTTGAACAAAGCAGTGGCAACAACATCATTAAGTGTCAAACATGAAGCATTCATTAAATGAGAAGCAATTTTTACATCAGTAGTACTAAACTTAAATTAGATTTCTCTTTTCTTTCTATTCCTATAGCCACAACCTCGTCTGCATTCCTAAGATTTTTCTGCTCTCTAATCGATCTTCCACTCAACTGCCAAGAATACTTTTTTGAATTGTAGATCTCACCATATTACACCCTTTCTCAATGAGCTCAAGTGGCTCCCTGATACCACCAGCATCAAATGTAAATTCCATTGTTTGTCATTTAAACCTCTTCATAACCTAGACACTTTTTTGGGGGGGGGGGGTAGTATTTCAGTTTTTTCCAATTACATGTAAAGATAGTTTTCAACATTCATTTCTGTAAGATTTTGAGTTTGAATTTTTTTCCTCCCTCTTTATCCCTCCTCCCCAAGACAGAAAGCAATCTGATAGAAGTTATACATGTGCAATCATGTAAACATATTTACACATTAGTCATGTTGTGAAAGAAGAAACAAGAAAAGGAAACAAAGTTACAAAAAACAAACAACAAAAATGTGAAAATAGTATGCTGCGATCTGCTTTCAGACTCCATAGTTCTTTCTTTAGATGTGGATAGTATTTTCAATCATGAGTCTTTTGGAATTGTTTTGGATCATTGTATTGCTAAGAACTAAGTCTACCATAGTTAATCATTGCGCCATGTTGTTTCTGCTGTGTACAACGTTCTCCTGGTTCTCTCACTTCACTCAACATCAGTTCAAGTAAGTCTTTCCAGGTTTTTCTGAAGTCTGTCTGCTCATCATTTCTTATAGCATAATAGTATTCCACAACTTGTTCAACCATTCTTCAATTGATGGGTATTCCCTCAATTTTCAATTGTTTACCATCACAAAAAGAGCTGCTATAAATATTTTTGTACACATAAGTCCTTTTCCCTTTTCATGATCTCTTTGAGATACAGATCTAGTAGTAGTAATCCTGGATCAAAGAGTATGCACAGTTAAATTGCCCTTTGGGCATAGTTCCAAATTGTTGTCCAGAATGGTTGGATCAGTTCACAACTCTACCAACAATGCATTAGTGTCCCAATTTTCCCACATCCTCTCCAACATTATCATTTTCCTTTTCTGTCATATTAGCCAATCTTATAGGTATGAAGTGGTACCTCAGAGTTGTTTTAATTTGCATTTCTCTAATCAATAGTGATTTAGAGCATTTTTTTCATATGACCTTAGATAACTTTAATTTCTTCATCTGAAAACAGCCTGCTCATATCCTTTGACCAATTTGACCAATTGATCCTTTGATCAATTGGAAAATGATGTATTTTCTTACAAATTTAACTAGGTTCTTTATATGTTTGAAAAATGAGTCCTTTATCAGAAACACTTGCTATAAAAATTGTTTCCAATCTTTCTGCTTTCCTTCTAATCTTGATTGCATTGGTGTTGTTTGTGCAAAAATTTTTTAATTTAATGTAATCAAAATTATCCATTTTGAATTTCATAATGTTTTCTATCTCTTGTTTGGTCATAAATTCTTCCTTTCTCTATAGATCTGACAGGTACGCTATTACTTGCTCTCCTGATTTGCTTATGGTATGTGGTAT
>NW_020954624.1:10214-12604 GCF_900497805.2 Vombatus ursinus | reverse complement strand
GGTATTTGTGTCTAAATCATATAACCCTTTTTGACCTTGTCTTAGTATAGGGTGTGAGATGTTGGTCTATGCCCAGTTTCTGACATACTCTTTTTCAGTTTTCCCAGTAGTTTTTTGTCAAATAGTAAGTTCTTATCCCAGAAGCTGGAGCCTTTGGGTTTGTCAAATAGTAGATTACAATAATCATTCACTACTGTGTCTTATGCACCTGATCTATTCCACTGATCCACCATTCTATTTCTTAGCCATTATCAAATAGTTTTGATGATTGCTGCTTTGTAATATAGTTTTTGATCTGGTATGGCTAGGCCACCTTCCTTTGAATTAAAAAAAATAATAATTCTCTTGATAATCTTGACCTTTTGTTCTTCCAGATGAATTTTGTTATTTTTGTCTAGCTGTATAAAATATTTTGTGGTAGTTTGATTGTTATGGCACTGAATAAGTAAATTAATTTAGGTAGAATTGTCATTTTTATTATACTAGTTCAACCTACCCATGAGCAATTGATATTTATACAGTTGTTTGGATCTAATTTCATTTGTGTGAAAAGTGTTTTGCAATTACGTGCCTGGTTTTGTCTTGGCAAGTATACTTCCAAATATTTTATATTGTCTACAGTTATTTTAAATGGAATTTCTCTTTCTACCTCTTGCTTCTGGGCTTTGTTGGTAATATATAGAAATGCTGATGACTTATGGGGGTTTATTTTATATCCTGAAACTTTTCTAAAGTTGTTAATTATTTCAAGTAGTTTTTTTTTTAAGTTTATTCTCTAGGATTCTCTAAGTATACCATCGTATCATTTGCAGAGTGATAGTTTTGTTTTTCCATTGCTGAGTCTAATTCCTTCAATATATTTTCTTCTCTTATTGCTAAAGCTAACATTTCTAGTACAATATTGAATAATAGTGGTGATAATTGGGCATCATTGTTTCAATGCTGATTTTATTGGGAAGACTTCTAACATCTGACATTACACATAATGCTCGCTGATGCTTTTAGATAGATGCTACTTGTTATTTTAAGGAAGGCTCCATTTATTCCTATATTCTCTAGTGTTTTTGAAAGGAAAAAGTTTTGTATTTTGTCAAAAGCTTTTTCTTCATCCATTGATATAATCATATGATTTCTGTCAGTTTTGTTATTGATATGGCCAATTATGCTAATAGTTTTCCTAATATTGAACTAGCTCTGCATTCCTGGTATAAATCTCATCTTGTCATAGTGTATTATCCTTGTGACAAATTGCTGTGATCTCTTTGCTATTATTTTATTTAAAATTTTTACATCAATATTCATTAGGAAAATTGGTTTATAATTTTCTTTCTCTGTTTTGACTTTCTCTAGTTTAGGTATCAGCATCATATTAATGTCATGAAAAAAAAATTGTAGGTCTCTGCCTATTTTTCCAAATAGTTTATATAGTTATGGAATTAATTGTTCTTTAAATGTTTGGTAGAATTCAAATTCATTGGAGTTCATTGAAGCTTGTACAAATTCTTTTTTTCTAAAGTGGGGTTTTATAAGCATTTTATTTCCTTTTCTGTTAATCTGGAAAATTTATATTTTCATAAGCATGCATCCATTTCACTTAGATTATCAGATTTATTGGCATAGAGTTGGACAAAAAAACTCATTATTTATTTATTTTCCTCTTCATTGGTGGTGAATTCATTTTTGATACTGGGTAATTTGGTTTTCTTCTTTCTTTTTTAATCAAATTGGCCAAAGGTTTATCTATGTTATTGGTTTTTACATAAAGCCAGCTCTTAATTTTATTTATTAGTTCAATAGTATTCTTAGCCAGGATCAAGAGGCCTCAGTTGTTGATCTGTGCTGTGGATGAGTGTTCTGCTGGCTTGCCCATATACTGCTTGAGCTAGCCTGCGCTCCCCTTTTGTCCAAATGAGACAGATCTTTCCTGAAGTCCTTCTAAGTTATCTGTCTTTTTGTCTATTCTTTTGCTCCAGAATTCTTTTAGAGGCTTGATTTAATGTTGTTTCTGAAGGAAACGGGACAACTCAGGCAACTTCCTGGCTTCTGTCCACCATCTTAGCTCTGCATCAGGACACTTTTTCTAATTTTCTTCCATTTTACTCATCTCCCCACACTCTATGATGTAGTTACAATGGCTTATTTATAGCTCCTCAAACATGACTCTTCATTTCTTTTTTCTTTGTCATTCAACTAGTTGCCCCTATGCCTGAAGTACTCTGCCAGTGCTCCTCTGCCTGGCTTCCTTTAAGAATTAACTGAAGTTGGGGCAGCTATGTGGTGCAGTGCATAGAGAATTGGCCCTGGAGTTAGGAGGACCTGAGTTCAAATATGGCCTTGGACACATAACACTCACTAGCTGTGTGACCCTGGGCAAGTCACTTAACCCCAAT
>NW_020954624.1:2199-10179 GCF_900497805.2 Vombatus ursinus | reverse complement strand
CTAACAAAAAAAAAAAACAGAATTAACTGAAGTCAAATCTTCTACAGAAAGCATTTCCCAGTCCTGCCCCACCCTCCAATTTCTAGCACTTTCTCTTTTCACATTAACTTCCACCTACTCTGTATATATCTTCTATATACATTATTTACATGTTGTCTTTCCCCCATTATATTGCAAACTTCTTCAACACAGGGACTAATTTATTGAGTTTTGTTTTGCCTTTTTTTTTTTTTTGGTATTCACAGCATTGAACACAGTACTTGGCACTTAATAAATAATTGTTGACTGACTTACAATTTCAGTGACAAGTAATTAGCTCCCTTAAGCTAGAAAACTCCAAAGTTGCTCAGATCAGTTCTTCGGTCTCGAAGAGTTTCTCTCTCCCAAAACAGGGCAGTAGATAATAAGCAATAAATGGTGCCCTCACCCTTCTATTAAACTGTAAAGGGTGGGGAAAGGCAATTCAGAAAAACCTTGCTGGCTCTCTCACAGAAGTATTCTGCTTTCTCCAATAAGTTTCCAGAGGGGACAGAGCTCTTCTCCAAAAAGAACAGCTCCCAGAAGATCAGTAGAACTTGTGTGGCTTCATTCTCCAGTTTTCAGCAACTACAGAGCATCCCGCCCATGAGCTCTGAACAGCAACTACAGAACCTATCTGGCTTCAATCAGCTTTCTCCAGCTAACTCAGTCTAAAGGAGTTGATCTTATTTTTCACTCCTCTAATGGACTTCAAGCAGCAGGAGCCAGTCCCCACTCTGCTTCTCTCTCAATCATCAGCTTCTCTCTTCAGGCAGCTATCATGCCTCGACATTATTTTGATCTTTGGCTTGTCATTTTCTCATCTGGTCATCTGACTTCTATTGCTTCAATTAGGGTTATCTCTAACTTAGGTTGAGAAACCCACAGTCTACATTTATATCAGATAATAATACAAACACTTTGTTTCCATACTCTTTAAACAGTCCCTTTGATTCATAGTTTCTCAGCTGTGTCCTCCCAAACTCCCAACAGTCATATAGAAATGAACTGATGTGCAACAATGCCTTTCAACCACCTTTACCTCAGTCGATGGTCTTGCCTTTGAGTTGCTTTCAAACTAGTCCTCTCAGTTTACTTATCTGTGGGGCTTTTTTCTCTCAAGTCTTCAGACTATCTCAATCCCCTACATTTTTTTGTTTGATCCTCTCAGGAAGCAGAACTTTAAGAATAACAAATGGTTATAAAATACACACAGAAACATGCATGCATATATGTGGATACACATACAAAAATAGACACATAGAAACCTACGTAGATATTATGACTTTATCTATCATACACAAATGTATGTTGAATTAAAATATAATCTAAAATTTAATTTTGATTCAGATATCTGTTCTTAGAGACACAAGGAATCCTCTGGTCAGGAAACCCTATCTATCAATGCATATCAACAGCTTCTAGCCTTGGAGAGTTTTCTGGGCATGGAGAAGTTAAATTATTTATCACTCTAATAGTTAAAACAATTAACATGTGTCAGAAGCAGGACTTGAACACATATATATATGCAGTTTGCTGTTTTAAATTTAAAACTGCATTAACTTTTTGAGGATACCCTGCACTCTAAATGAAGATATAATTCAAGATCTACTTTTGTAATGGTAAGTCCACAAAAGTTATCAAGGAGTAGGATACTTGGAGTCAAAAATAACCTTGTATTATTGATGGCTGGGAAAAAAAATGACTATGCTCTCTCCTTCTCATATCTTTGCTTCCACTGTCAAAGATAAAACATTTGCTCTGCTGGCCCAGTGTAGCATATTTCATCAATTCCATTATTCCATGAGGTTGGCTCTGTGGCCTGTTGTCTTGAGTGATGCATTCAGAAGAGGTCATGTTAAATTTTTAAATGTGCCGATCAACAAGCTGTCAATAGCAAATTCAATGAATTATGAGTAGTGACATTCTTGCCACAGAGCTGATGCTTACGGTCCAAAGTCAATAATCACCTGACAACACTTACATCCTGGAGACTTAATGATCCTGGAGACATGAGTGGACTTTGATTGAACTCAGACTATAGAGGACTCTCTTATCGTGGTGAAACACTGATGGATGAATAAAAGAAACCTACTCTTAAATAGATTAATGGAAACAAATGACATATTAAGCTAGAGAATTAAACACTCCAGAATCTCCATCTCAAATGCTCCTAAACACCTCTTGCCTTGGGTACCTTTGATGGAGAAGCAGAATTGAGTAGTGTGAAGAGAGCATTGGACTTGGTGCCATTAGAAACCTGCATTCAAGTCCAACCTCTGATATTTATTACCAGTATATATTTTGGCAAGTCATATAACCTTTTTGAACCTCAGTTTCCTCATCTGAAAAATGGAAATATTGTCTGCTATACTTAATTTACAAGTATTGTTATAAGGAATGGATGAGATAATGTACTCCAGCTTTCAGTTTTTCCTTATATTTCCAATAGAATGGGGTATGAAAGAAGCATGCATGGGTATGAGTATCAAATAAGGAGACTCAAGACAAATCGACAAGGAGCACGGGTTATTGGTTAGGAGGTGGGGCATATTGCCCAGTAGATGCTCTGCATCCTCATCTGCCCCTTCACTCTGTAACATGGATTCTGATGGAAAAGTTTGTTAATTTGGATTGGTGCCTGGCACAACAAAAACTATGTCAAAGTGTTTCTAGTGAGTTAAGAAGGTGGTCATAAAAATGTAGGCTGAAGTTGATAAATGACAAAACCAATTCAGATTAGACATACATATTTCGCATTCATTATATTATTGCTATTTTATTTCTTCTGGGTGAGTACTGAATCACTTTATTACTGTGTCTTAACCACAACTATGACCTTGTTGATAGAGCCACAGCATTATAGAGAGAAGTATTGATACTAGCTATTTATTATTATTATTCAGAATAATCTCTTGTATTCATATATTTGATTATGGGATTCTTCTGTTCCTAATTTTTTAATGCTTCTTTATCTATCAAACAAAATTCAAACTCTTTTACTTGGTATGTAAGGCCATCCATGACCTGACACTGCCCTGTGTTTCTAATCTTATCTTATATTACTCTCCTCTATGCACTGTAATCAATTTGGACACCCTGTGCTTTAGAAACATTGGCAATATTATTCCATCCCCTTCATTCCTGTGCTCATACTATTTTATGTACTTTGAGGGCCTTCCCACTTCCACTTTGCTTTCTCAATTCATTACCATTCTTTAAAAAATTCCACCAAAAGAATTTTGAAGATTTGAAGTCAGTATGAATTTTCTCCTTTGTATCCCAACTAGGTGGTACACTGGATAGTGAACTGGGCCTGAAGTCAGGAATACTTGAATTGAAATTCTAACTGAGACATTTTCTAGTTGTGTAGATATTTGCAAAGTCACTTCACCTCTGTTTGCCTTAGTTTCCTCAATTGTAAAATGAGGATAATAAATAATAGCACCTACTATCCTAATTTGTTGCGAGAATAAAATGAGGTAACATTTGTAAAGCAGTTACTACAGCAGGCACCTAATAAATACTTGTTTCCTTCACTAAAATACTTTGGTCTGTAACACATTATTATTTGATTTTGTGCATTATAGTTACTTTATCTAGATCTTACCTACTTGTTATCCGGTAAGCTCTCTGAGGACAGTGACTATATATCATATAAATTCTTTCTTGTGCAAATAACAGAGACTTCATCATCCTGGACTTCTTTTTGGCTTTTTCGTGATTGGTTCCAAGCCTCCACCGAAATTGTCTGACATCTCTAGCTATGCTCTTTCCACTTGGTCCATCATCTCCAGTCACTCCACTGTGGAAAACTTGACTCTGCTCCTGAATCACTGTGGGCTTTGATAGGTCAATTTTGGCTTTACCTTGCCTCATTTTAGAATTCTACTGCAGTGTCTTGAGTATCCCTTCTCTCTTCTAATTCTTCTTTATGAATTGTTTCCTTTCCCATTAAAATGTAAATTCCTTGAGGACAGGAACCATCTTGCTTGCCTGTTTTTTTATTCCCAGCATTTAGCACAGTGCCTGGCGTATAGTAAGCTTTTGATAAATGTTTTATCTATTTATTTAATTTAGTAAATGATACTCAAACCATCTTGGAATCAAAGATGGAAGCATTAAATGTAGCATGAACATAGCTCATGCATACATGCTCACACACAAACACATCAAAAACATGATAAAAAACATACCCATAACGTAACACATATGGGAGAAGGAAGCATAAAAAGGAAAGAACCCAACACAAAACAATTCTTACAGAAAAAGAAGTGAAGAGTAAATTAACAGATATTTGTTCCTGTTACTCCATCTCCCTCACCCACAGCTAAGTGGGCCCAGGACATCTTTGCATTCCCATGAGTGTCTACAGTTTTAAATAATGATTTTTTGCCTCTTAACAATATACCAAAGGAACAACATTCCTAGGGCAGATTCATCCCCATCAGTTAGATTAGCCCAGAGTCTTAAGACAAAAGAAAGGCAAGTGCTGTGGAGAAATCTAGAGCCTGGAAGTAGGGAAATAAGATCGTGAAGGAGAGAGGAAACCAGAAGTATGACACTATTTAAAAAGGTGGAATAATTTGGAGGAGGAAACAATTAGAAGGAGTCAGAGCAAGGTGAGAAACAATTCACTTACAGAAGCTTGTAAACATTTCTCCTCAGCTGCGTTCCCAGGGAAGCCTTCCCTTGATACCTTCAAGGTGCCCCTTCCCTTTTGCCCCGAGTCTGCCTAGGCTTTGAAGAAAGTTAGTCATAGAGAAGATTGAGCCAAGAAAAGATTGGGACTAGAAAAGATGGAGAATATGTACAGCTACAATGGTCTATCAGATTCTGAGACAGTAGTCTAAAAGGCCATGATCATCCCTTTGAAGGTAGGTAACAGATTTTGTGCAACTGAGGTGGCATGAATAAACAAAGAACAGGCCAAAGGGGTGGCAGGAGAGGAGCACAACAATTCTTGGCTTTATGGAAAGGAAAGGATTAATAGTAAGAAGCACTTTTATAGAAAAGGCACCATAGAATATCATCAAAGTGACTGATAAAAACTGGTAAAAGCTTATTGAGGAGGAGAATGAATAAAGAATTGGAACAAACAATGAAAAAAAGAGTGCTATATCAATGTGCAAGTACTTCACAATGAAGGAAATGGGATAAAAATACCCTGAGTAAAATGAAAGATTACAACATATTCTTTAATGTCCCCTGTAATGAAAATGGAACAAGTTCAATAATCTTCACAATGATTCAGAAGCAACACTCTATGTTCAGACCACATCTGTAGAATAGGGCTTAGTTCTGATGACAATATTTTAAGAAAGTCTTAGCTAGGCTAGACCATGTTTAGAAGAAGGCTATCAAAATTGGGAGAAGACTGGAAAACCTACTATAGAACCACTGATTGTTCATCATCTTCATCAATTACATACTTACATGCTAATAAAAATTAATGATAATTGCTAGTGTTCACATTGCACTTTAAGGTTTGAAAAGTATTTTAAAGTACATTATACCATTTTGTATTCACAATAACTCTGTGAGGAAAGTATGATTATTATTGCTGACATTTTACAGATGAGGAAACTGAGGTTGAAGCACTTAAATGACTTGCCAGAATCCAATAGCTGAAGCTGTCAGTGACTATGGCCAGACTAAAATACTATTTAGGTTGGAGAGAAAACACTTTGAAGGAATGTGAGAATCATCTTTAAAGTGTTTGAAAGGTTATCATGTAGGACTTTTTCCTCTGTGCCCTGAGAGTAGACCTTTGAGCCATGGGCTACAGAGAGGCAAGAGATATGTTTGTTGTAAGGGGAAATAATCAAACAAAACAAACAAACAAACAAACAAAATGTCTTTACATAAAAAATTAATAGAGCTATCCAAATGTGAAAAATAATGAGTTCCCCTTCATTGGAGGGCTTCAAACAGTAGCTGAATGGCAAATTTTGGAGGATATTAAATGTATTGTGTTGGTCAAGGAAAGATTGGCCCATAGGGTCTTTGTGATCCCTTCTAAATCTGAGATTTTATGATTAATAAAAATTAAATATAGCAGTTATAATACCAAGACCTGAATGTATCTATGTCTACTCAGATATACAATTGATGCAGTTATACTTTCCACTCTCTTAAGTTGCTACATTTCTGAAGTTTGTAAGCAGTAAGCATTTGGGACATGAATAGAACATTAATCTTAGAATGCTTCTTTCGTCTAGATTTGCTCACAAAGAGATTTTATTACTGAGCCCTGTTACTCACTAATCTGTGAGCTCCACACTCAGGAGACACATTTTTTTATCCCCAGACAACTGAAGTATTAGTAAGTATTGACAAAGCAATTACTAATTTTAAAACTTCATTTCATCAAACAGTTAATAGTCATGATAAATCACGAATCAAACCCCCAAATATACATGTTCTTAAATTGACAACAATCACAAATAGGAATTTAGACTCTATGCTATTTGGGATATTAAATCAAACTATGTTCAAAACACTAATATTAAGGAATATAACCTTGGAAAACCTGAAATATGCCATTGCAAGCTACAAGGTTTATAGCTCAAAGCACACAATTTGTATTTCAATACTGAACTATCTGGCAGTCAACACAGCCATCTAGTTAAATGGAAACAAAGTTTGGGTTTTTATTGATAATCTTATAAAAATTGAGCCTTCTTTTTCTCTACTTTTGATGCTGATTCGATTATATTTCCAAATGGATCCCTGAACACTTGACTGTGGGACAATGAGTTTTATTAATATATTTAAGCTACCCTGCAAATGTCTACTTGTTATTTTAACTAAATCAAATTATATGGTGGTGTTTACTTGCAATATGATAACAATTGAACATGTCAAGATTTCAAAATATAAATTTATAGTATTTAATTTTAGAGGCAGTAATTGTTAATCCTGTCCTCCCAGAATAAAGTAATAAATGAAATTTTTTCCACACTTGAAACTCGTTATTTAAGTATTTGAAATAGAGAAATGTCAATATAAACTGAGATATTAAGAATCTTTGAGAAGTATGTACAATATGACTATTTTTATATTGATGAGTATATGTGCCTCCACTATGGAAATGAAATATTTATATTTAATACTTTTAGATAGAAATGGAATATATACATGTATGTACCTTTTCTACTTTTTCCACATATATGTATATGTTTTCATATTTTTAATTTAAAATTTTAATGAGAAGCAGTCAGTCAATAAACATTTCTTAAAGTCCTACTAAGTGTCAGGCATCATGCTAAGCACTGAGATATAATGAAAGGTAAACGACAGCTCCTGCTTTTTGGTAGCTTACAACCTAATGGGACAGACAACATACAACTAATTATGTATAAACGAGCTATATATTGGATACACTGAGGGGAAAAAATCAACACACAGAACACATAAAAATTAATAGAAACCTGGACGAGCTCCTAGAAATGGTGGGATTTTATTTGGGACTTGCAGGAACCCAGAGAAGATAGAAGGCAGAGATATAGAAGAAAGCTTTTTATGTATGGAAGCCAGCCACTGAAAATGCCCAAAGTCAGGAAATGGAATCTTGTTCAAGGAATTACAAGCATATAAGCTATATGAGAATAGAAAGATGAGTGGGATAAGGAACAAGCTATGAAGCTCTTTGAATGCCAATCAGAGCACTTTATATTTGATCATGGAGGTGAAAGGGTGCCACTGGAATTTATTGAGTAGGAGGGTTTCACAGTCAGATCTGAGCTTTGGGAAAATAACATTGAGAGACGAATGGTTGATGAACTAGAATAGAGACAGACCAATCAGCAAGCTATTGCAGTAATCTATGGGAGAGGTGATTAGAGCCTGCACTGGGACTGTAGAAGTGTCAGAGAAGGAAAGGAGGTATATTTGAGTGATGTTACAAAATTGGCAGACCTTAGCAAAAGATTTTATATGGGGAGGAGAAGAGAGGGAGAG
>NW_020954624.1:0-2154 GCF_900497805.2 Vombatus ursinus | reverse complement strand
AAAATGACACCTAGTTTGTAAGCCTTGGAGGCCAGGAGAATGGTATTATTCTCAACAGTTATAAGGAAGTTTGAAAAGTTTTTTTTATTTGTTTTTTGGGGGGTGGAGATAATGAGTTCAGTTTTGGAATTAATGACCTGAAGACTGGACGTATGTTTTAAGATGTCTAATAGATAGTTAGAGATGAAAGATGACATCAGCAGAAGAATTAGGGTTGGATTCCAGAATTATGAGTGTAGTAGAAATGATAATTGAACTTATGGGAACTGATGAGATCATCAAGTGAAATGGTAGAGAGGAAGAGCCCAGGACAGAACCCTGACCATCATTGGGTGTGGCCTGGATAAAGATCGAGCAAAGGAGACTTGAGGAATAGTCAGATAGATAGAAGGAGAATCTGGAGAAATTGATGTCATTCAAAAAAACAACAACATAGAAAGTAACAAGGAGAAAAATGTGCTTGACAATGTTAAAAGATCCAGAGAGTTCAAAAGGTATGAGGATTGAGAAAAGGATATTAGAATTGCCAATTAAGACATGATTTGACGAAAGTAGATTAGGTAGAATGATGAGATCAGAAGCCAGACTATGGGGAA
Source organism: Vombatus ursinus (assembly GCF_900497805.2). Taxonomy (NCBI): domain Eukaryota; kingdom Metazoa; phylum Chordata; class Mammalia; order Diprotodontia; family Vombatidae; genus Vombatus; species Vombatus ursinus. The sequence goes on along the minus strand of NW_020954624.1, from coordinate 1,558 downwards.
TAGAGAAAAGAAAATGGAAGCACCTACTGTAGAAAACCTTTTCAAGGAGTTGTGTCACAAAAGACAAGTGAAATATGGGATGATAGTTAACTGGGATGGATAGATCAAATGAGGAATTTTTGTTGATAGGAGAAAAATAGGCATGTAGGAAGTAGGGAAGCAGTCAATAGACAGGGAGAGATTAAAGATAAATGGGAGAGTAGGAATGGTAGAGAATGCAATCTGTTGGAGCAGATGGGTGGAATGAGGTAATTTTTGCATGTAAAGGAATTAACCTTGGCAATAAGTGCAAACATTTTATGTGAGATGAGATGAAGGAGAAGATAGTAGAAGAAGGTTTCTGGGTGATGTGAGATGAATAGGAGGGAAGAAGAGGGACCTCTCAATTTTTTCAGTAAAATATGAGACACTCTCAGCTGAGAGAAGAAAAATCATAAAAGGTTTCAGGAGAAATGAAAAAGTTTGAAGGCCTTGGGATAGTGAGTAAATCAGGGAGATGTAAAAGAATTGTCTTTCATCAGTGAAGACTCAGTTTAGGTGATGGTACATAAATTTGTGGTGGATCCAGTCTGCCCAGTTTAATGATTTCTTCCACTTTTTTTCATTAGCACATGCATAAGACCAAAGGCAGTCAGTGGTGGGAGTGATCTGAAACTGAAGTTTGGGAGCCCAAGTTTGCTTATATGATGATGTTTCAAGGGATTCAAGGACCATGCAGACTTGAGCTAGATCAACAAGGGGTCAACATGGGGAAAGGAAGAGGCTGTAGCAAATATAGGGGTGATGTCCTAGGAGAGGACTGAAGAGTCAGGAAATTGAAGGTTATGGTATAAGCAAAAAATAGAATTTGGAGTAGAAAGGAAGAGAGAGAGGTGGGGTAACAATCAGTTTTGATCAGATAAGGGAGTTGCTGAGTCCATGAACTTGGAGGCAGTGCACCTTTTGGTTGTGATAAGATCAAATGGATAACCATCTTTGTGTGTGGATGAGGTAGGGTGGTGAAGCAGGTCATGAGAAATTAGTAAATTGAGGAATAAGGAGGTTAAGATACTGAAGGAGTATCAGTATGTACATTGAATTCCCTTAGTATCAGGGCAGAAGTTAAGGAGAAAAACATCAGGAACTAGGCACTGTACTCATTGAGGAAAGATGGGGAGGTTTTTGGAGGTTGGTAGACCACAGCTACCAGAATTTCGATTGTATGACAGACGTGGATTGAATGAATCTCACAAGAAGAGAGGTTACTGACTGGGATTCTTAGAATCTAGCCACTGCTCAGATTCTTAAAATCTAGCCAATAGCTTACTCCTTAAGAGTCTGCCCAGTATGATGGATGTCTTTGGCTGAAAAAAAAAAAAGAAAAAAAAAGAAAAGAGGTTACTGAGTGACGGTGGTAAAGGAGGAACCTGGAAGTTACAATGGGAAGCAAGAAGTATTCCATCTGCCCTATCTCTGCCTTTTAATTGGGGGAATTATTGAAAGTACAGCCAGTGCTGGAAAGGGTGGCCAGCGAGGCTGTGTCATCAGGAAGAAACCAGGTCTCAGTGAGAGCTGGAAT
>NW_020954623.1:7203495-7224313 GCF_900497805.2 Vombatus ursinus | reverse complement strand
TTTTCTCACAGTTGCCACAATTGAATCAAGTTTTCTCACAAGACAGACGTTGGACCAGACCTATAATTGAATAGAAAGGGACCTATGCTAGATGAAGAATTAAGTCACAAGGTAGAGTCAGTGTGGTTTACCCAATTCCCACAGTTGATCACTAGCTGTCCTAATCCGCTCAATTCCCTCCATACTGTGGAGACTATCACACCTTGCCTCCTCAACCAGCCTGTAAGGCTAGCAGTTTCTAAATTGCAGAGTATTCATGTGCCCATTTCACAAGCCCAATTTCCATATGAGGCACACCCTATGCAGTAATGAGACAGTCTGGGCTGCTGGTCCCGTAAGATTGTCAACCACCTGGTTGAGGTCTGCTTCCTCTGTAGCCCTTTCTTATGAAAGGAAGTGGAAACACCCAGATTGGGTAGGTTTGTGGGTACATTACAGTGTCCTTCCAAAGTACAGTACCTCAAATGGATCTGCCAATCTTCATGGGCCCATTTGCCAGACCAGAGGGCAAGTCCATTGGCAGCTGCCCAGGAGTCAATATGGATCAGGAGCCCCTTTCTTGCTTCAGTGAGTCCCTCATGGTTAGGTGAATGGCCTTTAGCTCTGCCCGCAGGGCACCATGCCTCTGCCATCAGCCTTCAAAGAAGTGGCATTCACAGGGCAAAAGGCTGTAGTTACCAGTGGAGATACTCACTGGAACTGGTGCCACTGCCCTCTGTGAAATAAGCCTCATCCTTATTGTTTGATGCCACGGTGGACCCCACTTAGCAAATGGGTCAGGTAGTAAGGGAGGGGGATTGTCTCTTGGGCTTGAGCCAACTGCTCATGTAGATTGCTGACTCGCTGGGTGGGTCCCAGCCTAGCCCTGTCCCATAAGTACCATTTCCATTTAAACAGGGAGGCAGTTTCCTGGGAGTGTTTTCCTCAACCCAAGGCAGTATGGGTAACTCAGGATTTACAGCAAAAGGACCTGTGTCCAGGGCTCTGTGGCTATCAGCTCCCAGTAGGCAGCCAGCACCTGTCTGTCCAAATACCTGGTGGCAACATCTGGAGCTTCCTGCTCCAGGACCCCATTACCTGTCTCTTGTCACTGTGGTGAGCCTATAGGCTCCAGGAAGCCTGGGTGGATTCAGCTGAGACCTCAAAGGGCAATGCTTGACTGACTGCTAGCTTGACTGTAGTCAGAAGCTTATGTTGCTCTGGACCCCACTGAAAGGTGGAGGATTTCTAAGTGACCACATAGTTGAGGACAAGTAGAGCTGTGAGGTGGGGAATAGGCAGTCTCCAAAACCCAAACATGGCCACTAGATGGCATGCTGTCTTCACATCAGTAGGAGCCTTGGGAGAGAGTAGCTTATCTGGGATTGGGGCAGGGATGTCTCTGGCTTTATGGGTCCATGTGTATTCTAAAAAATTCACTCACTACAGGCATTTGTATTTTAGGAGGGAGAGGCTATTGCCCAACCACGATGGGTCAGATGTCCAACTGTAGCTGTGGGGTTGGCTTGTACAGGTGCAAGGGGCAGAGCCTCCAATCATAATGTCATCCATGAAGTCACATCTGGGGAATCCCTCTGGTATACAGAGGTCCTGTGCTGTTGGCCCGATTTGTGGGCATGTCCCAAAGGTAGCCTGGGGAAAGTACATTGTGCTCCCTCAAATATAAAAGCAAATTGGGGTTAGGAGTCTGAAGATATGGACACAGAATAAAATATATTAGCTAAGTCAAGTACAGCAAACCCAAAGCAGCTGGGGGCTTGAATGCCCTCTGGCACCTCTTACAATACCAAGTCATGGGGCTTCAGTTGGAGGAACAACCTTGTTCAGATTCCTAGAGTTCAGTTAGTCTTCGTTCATCCTTGTCTATTTTCTGGACAGGCCAGATTGGTGAGCTGAATGGGGAGCTTGTGGGGATAATCAGTAAGTAAATCTTTTAGAATAGGATGAATGCAGCCATTCTGTCACTTGCCTATGGTTATACTGTGAAGTCTCATCAATTTTAATGGAGAGGGGTAATGACACTGGCTCCCACATGGTCTTAGCCATGGTCAGATCTAATACCTTGGCTTTGGTCCAGGTAGCTAGCTGATGAAAACGAGGAATGTGCAGCCCTCCAGGCCCAGAATGCTCACCTGAGCACAGGTGAAGAGGGATTTTCTCCTCTGGGCATTGGTGGAATTATTTTCACCCAGGGCTTTGTAGATGAGCAGCCCACTGAAAATATAATCTATCCATCCATACTGCAGCTATATCTGGCTGTTGCTATAAATCCTGAGGAATGGTCTGTGTTTCAAGCCCAGCCAGAGGTCTCACTTTAACAGGCAGTTCTGATCCTTCATCACCCTCTGCCTTGCTTTTCTAAAAGGCTTTCCAGTGGTCACAGGGAAAGCTTGGCCTGGGGACTGGTGGGGAGGGAGTTCCTCACCTCTCAAATTGTCATTTACTTCCTCAACTCTGCCTGCCTGGAGCAGGGTGGGGTGGAGCTAAGGGGGATATTCAGCCTCTCTGCCTGGGGAGTGTGACAGACAAGTAGCAGCCAGATGATGCCAGCACATTTCCCTTGTGCCCCGACAAATGTCTAAAACCATGGTATTTTTTCAAGGGCCCCTGATAGGAACGGGACCAAAGGATTCATTGCTTGTTGAATTTTCTGAGCAAAACCCAGGCTGGAATATTCCAAAGATTCCACAGAGGCCAGAATCCATTCTGACTAAGAAGGTGCTTTCTGCTGGTGTAGTAACCAGTGCAGGGCTAAGTACCTGAGAATAACCAGAGACACCCCAAGCAGGAGGGCGTGGCTAGAACAGTGAAAGAATACTGGATTTGGAGTCAAGAGGACCTGGATTTCTGCCACTTATGGCCTAACCGTGTGTGCTTGGACAAGTCTCTCAACTTTTCCAGGTTTCAGTTTCTTCCTCCTTGAAGTGAGGAGGTCTGATTAGACGAGCTCTCAAAGAGCTCTGCCAAGTCTAAATCTGTGGCAGGTGGCCAAGGGCAAGGAGCTCTGGACCTGGAGGTAGGAAGACCTGAGCTCAAATTCTGCCTCAGACACTTCTTAGCTGTGGGACCCTGGGCAAGTCATTCCACCTCTATTTGCCTCAGCCAGGTTACAAGCATTTATTAAGCACCTGGTATGTGCCAGGTCCTTTAACAGGGAATACAAGGAATGGTAAAAGACAATCCTCACCCTCAAGAAGCTGATAGTCTAATGGGGTTATACTGTGTAACATGCAAGCAACTATGTTCAAATAAAATAGATACAAACTAAATAATAAATAACAAACAGAGAGAAGACAGTAACATTACATGGAATTGGGAAAACCTTTTTGTAGAAGAGGAGATTTTAGCTGAGACTTGAAGGAAGCCAGAGAAGTGAGAGGCCAAGATGAAGAGGGAGCGTTCCAGGCATGAGAGACAGAGAGTGCTAATGCCTCTGTTTCCTTGTCTGTAAAATGGGGATAACACTAGCACCTACTGCCTGAGTTATATTATCAAATGAGATAATCATAAAGTGCCCAGCAAACCCTAAATACACTATATGGATGTTGACTGTTTATTATATGATGAGGAACTGCTGTGTGCTTTAGTAGTGGAAGTGCACTGCCCCTTCCTTCTCCCTTGCAGAGATGGGGGACACTGTGTATCAGTTGTAGACTTTTGTCAAATTGTCCACTGGTTTTGCCGAACTGTGTTTTTTTTTCCTCTTTTTTTCTTGTTTCAGGCTGTGACTGTCTGGGAAGAGGTGAGAAGAGGGAGTCAGTGGGCAGTGTACCCAGGTGACATAAAAGTAAAGGCTATCAGTACCAATTAATTTCAAAAACTAAAAGGCTTGTTGAATGAACGAATCTCTTTGTACATCTGAGGCAATGGAGACACAATGATGATATATTGTAGTCCTTGTTCTCAAAGAGCTTCTAATCGAATAATAAGGAGATTAGCTGTGGACTTCTAGAAAAGTTCCTGTGAGATTTAGGACTCAAATTCCCCCCCTGAAATTGACAAGGTACCCAAGGGAGCTGTCCTTTGGTGGAAAGACCAACTTGAGCATACTAACTTTGGTCTATGTAGTAAACACGACAGTGGGGAATAGCCAACATTTGCAGCTTATTAGCTGTATTTGCCCAAGACTTAGTAATCTTCATTAGTGCTACTCTAAATAGAGATGGAGCTCTTACCTTAGAGGAATATTGTTATAGCTTCAATGACCCTGAACCTATGAAATTTCCTGAACTTGAATAATGACAGTGGGGTCTTTCTTCAAGTTTTGCCAACCAGAGAATCCTTAGCTGAACCATTTATGAAGTGAAATCTATTTGATTTTTGAAACTCAAAATATTTATTCCCTTTTGGGTCTACATACAGATATCAATGATGTTGATTCTGGTGAGATTATGAAAGGGAATTGAGCCCCATTAAAACTTAGTTGTGAAAATGTTCACATTTTCCTTTCTCTAAAATACTTTGTTTTTCTTTTAGCAGTTGGTGATATTTAGGGCTAATGAATTGTATTGTTTTAAAATGCATTCTCTTCCAGTGCAAAGTTTTCACTAGAGATAAACCTGCTAACATGGAAAAAAAATAATAAAATGAAGCTGTCTTTTGATCTTTGATTTTGCAACCTTTTGAGGGCACATAAAGGTCTTTGTAGCTCAAGAGCTGCTTCTTCATAGAGCCTACTGTTGACTACCGGGCCTTGATAGACAACTACAGTTCAATGGAAATGAAAACTCAGCAGTGCCTCCATTTGAGTGTTGTCTCTGCCAGGAAGCTTTAAATAACAGCAGTTGGAAGTCACCTCATCTTCAGTATGAGTTAGGAATACACTAAGTGAACAATTGATAGTCTTCATGTTCAGTTATTTGAATGTAGAAAAGACAGTCACACTCCTTGGCAGAATGCCACTGATAGCCGGCACCTTCCATCTTTGCCCCTCTTGCTTTCTCTCTTCTCCATCCTCACTTAGGAGTATTGAGCTGGCCACAGCATAGCTCCCACCATTCTTCCTGCTTCTTCTCTCCCCACTGTGGTGAACTCTGCCCACTTTTCCCTCCTTTTTCTTTAGGCTAATCTCATGGAAAACAATGAATGAATGGAAATGGAATCGTTTATTATAATTATCAAAATATTTGTGATGGGAGGGATCTTAGAAATTATTTAGTCAGACTTCCACCTTTGGGATCCAAGATGAAGGAGTAAGAGGTGAGTGTCTCTTACCCTCTGGATTAACCCCTGAAAGGCCAGAAATTATCACCCCAGGAAAAACCCTGGAACAGCTGAACCAGAAGAAAGATGGGGTGCAGCAGTCCAGTAGCCCAGATAGCTTGAGGGATTAACTGGAAAGGCCCCTCTCACCCTGGGGGAAAGGGAGCAGTACAGAATAGGAGGCATCCCAGCCAAATAGTGGAAAGCCCCACCTCAGCATACCAAGAGGAGATCCTAAAACCCAGGTGGTGGAGCAGGCAAACACCAACACCTGGACCCCCGAGTGCCTCATTGAGGATGGGGGAACTGATGCAAACCAACTCAGAAAACCACCAGGTGCTTCAGCATTCTACAGCAACCGGTTCTCCCAGTGCCTCAGCAAAACTAAGGGAAGCAGTGCTCCAAGGGGCCCCAGGTGGATAAACACCCTGCAACATCCATCTAAAAGGAGCTGAAGAAAGTAAAAGGAAGGAAAGGCCTGGGTGAGCAGGAAATGTCCAGGAGCCACACTACTCAATCCTACCCCTAGAGTTCCAGTGTTGCTGATTCTGACAGCCAACATTTGAGGCCCCAGCATACAAAGACAGTGACCAGGCCCTAGACTCCCAACACAAGAAGCTTGGGTCAGTGCCCTCTGCTCCCCAGCAGGAGAACCCAATCTCTTCAAAGGCCAGGAAATAAGCAAATACCATGAGCAAAAAGAAATGTATGATAGATTCCTATTATGGGAGGAAGAAATCAGAAATTCTGAAGAGGACAATATTGTCAACAAATCCACATCTGGAATCTCAAAAGGGAATATAAACTGGTCTGGCACCCAAAAAGCCTTCTTAGAAGAGCTCAAGAAGGATTTTAAAAGTCAAATGAGAGAGGTAGAAGAAAAAATGGGAAAATAAATGAGAGGTATGCAAGAGAGAATCAATAGCTTGGGAAAGGAAGGACAAAAATTAATTGTAGAAAACAAGTCCTTAAAAAATACAATTGGCCAACTGGAAAAAAAAAGTACACTGAAGAAAACAAATCCTTAAAAAATACATTTGGCCAACTTGAAAAAAAGTACACTGAAGAAAACAAGTCCCTAAAAAATACAATTGGCCAAATGGGGAAGGAGGTACAAAATCTAACAGAAGAAAACAAGTTGTTAAAAATTAGAATTGGGTAAATGGAAGCTAATGATTCTTTGAGAGAGCAAGAATCAGTCAAACAAAAATAAAAGAATGAAAAAATAGATGAAAATGTAAAATATCTCATTGGTAAAACAACTAATCTGGAAAATCAATCCAGGAGAGACAATTTAAAAATTATTGCTCTACCTGAAAATCACGATGACAAAAAGAACCTGGACATTATCTTTCAGGAAAACAGGCCTCATCAAACCTGGAGCAGGCCTCAGAGGACTGAATCACAGGCAGCTGTGGGGGTTTCCAGACTTCTCAATCCACAAACACCAGAGACAACTTGGAAGGTCAGTAGGAAAAGTCTGTGACTGCAGAGAGAGAGAGAAACTGGGTCCCAGCTCCAGTCCTGGCTGCAGCCCTGGAGTGGTGGCTGCTTCCAGAGTTTCCAGCCCACAGACTGAGAGGAAATCGAGTGGCTAACCAGAGGGGGATGGCAGGGATTTCTTTGCTGGTGCTGAGGCAGGATTCTCTTGCTTTGCCCATTCTTGGATCTGGGTCACAGTTCTGAGTGGGGGTCATGGGGTGAGGAGGAGTGCTGATGTAGTGAAGCTGGTAGTGGCAGTGGAGAAGGAATCCTCCTCACAGTTCCAAGGCAGAAAAGCATGCTTGTGGTCACTCATAGACAAGATCACAGGCCTGGAAAGGAGTAAATACCTTGCCCTTGATCATACCACCTTGGAAGAACTGAAAATTTACAGGTCCCTAGAAGTATCTCTGAAAACAGCTACACAAAACCCCTGATGCTTGGGACAGTACATTCTCCACACTGGAAGCAACCCCTACCTTAACAAAGCATTTATAACTCAAGTAATTGGCTGGGATCATGAGCAAACTTTGCCAAAAAAAAAAAGTCAGACCATAGAAGCTTTCTTTGGTGACAAAGAAGATCAAAACATACAACCAGAAGAAGACAACAAAGTCAAAGCTCCTACATCCAAAGCCTCTAAGAAAAATATGAATCAATCCCAGGCCATGGAAGAGCTCAAAAAGGATTTTGAGAAGCAAGTAAAAGAAGTAGAGGAAAAACTGGGAAGAGAAATGAGAGCGATTCAAGAAAATCATGAAAAACAAGTCGACAGCTTGCTAAAGGAGACCCAAAAAAATACTGAAGAAAGTAACACTTTAAAAAACAGCCTAACCCAAATGGCAAAAGAGGTCCAAAAAACCGATGAGGAGAAGAATGCCTTAAAAAGCAGAATTGGCCAAACAAAAAAGGAAGTCCAAAAGCTCACTGAAGAAAATGCTTCCTTAAAAATTAGAATGAAGCAAATGGAAGCTAATGACTTTATGAAAAATCAAGACATTGTAAAACAAAACCAAAAGAATGAAAAAATAGAAGACAATGTGAAATATCTCATTGGAAAAACAACTGACTTGGAAAATAGATCTAGGAAAGAGAATTTAAAAATTATTGGACTATCTGAAAGTCATGATCAAAAAAAAAGCCTAGACATCAATATCAGCCACTGCTGATACTTGAAAATGTCTATGGTAGTAGAGGATATCATCAGCATATTTATGATTTCAGACTGGAAGCTAATTTAGTTGTAATCTTTTTTCATTCCTGAGATAAAAAAAAATCACTTCCCTAACTTGCACATTTTAGACATTTAGATATCAATTACAGGTCTGGATAGTGTAAAATGCAAAAGGAAACCAATGTCAATGATAAAACAAGAAATTAACTGTCCTGTGATAACCTTTATCCCGTAAGCAGTTTTTGCCTAACTCAGTTCCCAATACATCCCCTTCTCCTATGCAGAGAGCCACTCCTTGTAGCAAAGAATAAAAAAAGAAGGTGGGGGGGGACAGTTCAGCAAAACCAATCAACACATTAGTCAAGTCTGATAGAATATAACCTTACTCCTATCACTTCTGCAAAGAGAAGGGAGGTGCATTTTGTCATCTATACTTAATTTTATAATTACACAGTCTTTGTTTTTCATTTTGTTGTAATTCATGTTATGATTTCTATTTACACTGTTGTAGTTATTGTGTATATTGTTTTCTGGGTTCTACTTACTTTATTTTGTATCAGTTCATATAGGTCTTCCCATGCTTCTTTGAATTGTTTATATTAATTTTTTGTTACCATACTGAAACATCTCATTTCCTTCACATACTTAACACAGTGCCTGACACATGGTAGGTTCTTAATAAATGTTTATTGAGGTATCACAACTTGTTTAGCTGTTTCCCTGTCAATGAAAATCTACTTCATTTTCCAGTTCTTTGTTACTATAAAAAAATCTTTATCCTTTGAATAATTTAATGCTCTTAATTGTATTGCTTTTATTGTCTCTCTGTTAATATTTGGAACCTGATGGTTGGTCTTGATCCTGTCCATTGCTATCAGTACATCCTACTAAGAATGAAGATATTGGTCCTCAGATGAGAGGATGCTATAATTGCAGCAATACCTGGCTTTGGTGTCAGAGTGGAATGTCCCAGTGAGAAGGGATATTAGCACAGAGCAGCTCATTCTGAAGTTCAGAGGTTGATGAGTTTCTAGTTCGGTTACCTTCTCTTCTGCCCTAATAATTGGTAGGTAGAATTGACCCTAGAAGAGACTTTCTAGACAGGAGGAAAATGTTGAGCAGATGGGGTGTAATCATAGGCAGTGAAGGCTTTGGTGCTATCTTTGCCTTGATGGACCAGTCACTAGTCCCTCACCCCTAGAAATCTGAGATCAGTTTCTGGCCCCAAACTCAAAGGAAAATGAGTGATACAGTTTCATTCAAGTCCATATGGTAAAGGAGGTTTCCCTCCCACTCTTTAATTAAATTTTTTTGGTCAAAATTAGACTGAAAATTGGCTTTCTTCATCCCAAGATTTTCTCACATGGAATTAGGAGTTACTCTTGAGTGAACACAGATTTGTCACTGTTAATTGGTTAATTGGTTGCCATAGGATGCCACATCTGAAGCTATATTTTCTTTAGATTGTACCTTATTTCAAACTGGTTCAGAATCTAGTTTTTCTTCCTCTTTTAAAAGACTGTAGGTTCATTATTACGGTTGAAGATATTTAGAGGTCTGAAGGAAGAGTTGAATATGGTTTGAAACTCTTAATGATGAATTTGGATCTAAAGAAACAACCTGATTTTGACATTAGAAAGAGTGAGTGAAAAAATCAACAATGCTTCATCAGCCAGAACTGGAGCAAGCCACGATTCCTGTCACCTTCCCTCCTGGCAGAGATCGTGTTAGCGTTGTAGATCTGGAAGATCACACACGTATATTTCTTACTCTTTCGTGATCAAACCTGGCTACTTAAATAATACAGAGTCCCTAGGCATTTAGGGTTAAGGCTAAACTGTTGTTCTCAGAGGTATTAGAGGTCTACCTTGCTTGGTTTCAGGATAAAAATAGAGGTCTGCTTGTTTCTAGCTACCAAAAGGAATATCCTTTTTCCTTTGGTGAAAAAACACTAAGACTTGTCATGCTACTAAAACATGAAATTCTTTAATTCATATATAATTTGTGCTGATATCAAGTTAGCATTCCAGCATGAAGTACAAGGTTGTTTGAAAGAGTTGTACCTTGCTACCCATAAATGTCCCAAACAGCTCTCCAATGATTTGGACATACTTTAACATGCCAACAAAATGTCAATTACCAACAGAGCACCAAGCAGCTTTCTGTCTTGTTCTGTCATGGAAGTTTAGTTTAAGTAAGAAGGAAAAATTCTAACTAGGAAAAGAAAACAGGTAGCTATTATGACAGCTTTTAAAATCGATTTTATTTCTATTACAGCATGAGGAGGAGGGGGAAAGTCATCATCAAATACTGTACTTTCTGCATTCCCTCCACCACCACGCTTCACCATTTTATTTTTTCCAGATAAGCATGCTGATAAATTTGCCAACATTTCAGTGTGGGTAACATGAGCCCAGAAAGCACATTCTTTGTGCTAATTCCACAACCTGGACTATTAGGATGCCATTCACACTGCTGGGCTTGAGGATCAGCAAGGTTGCTATCTTTCAAGCTTTCTTGGACAGCCTTCACAATTCAGGCTTTTGAACTCTTTGGGCCTGTTAACAGGGTAATGCCATTTACACTGTTTATTCTTCTAAGAACATAGAGTGGTTTATATCCAGAATTTTTGCTACAGCCATTTTATATAGTGAAAACTTCATGCCAGGAAAAATATACAACTACTTATTTACTGGTCATGTAGGATCAAGAGTAGAAGCATGAAAACAACTCCTACCTGTCAAAAACGGAAAATGACCTGTTCACCTTAGAGCTGGTCATATATTCATACAGATTAGGGGTCAGAGTATGAGATGTGGAATTGCAAAAGTCCATGTCTACTGCCATATCTGTCAATGAGGTGCTGCTTCGGGATGCTGGACAGATCACTTCATTTTGTCTTTTAATTATTCATCTACAAATATGACTTGGACACGGTGGTGATAGGAAGATGAAAGTTATTTATTTTCCACCATCTGAAGATAACATCATTATAAGGCTCAAGGTACCAGGTATGAAATATGAAGAGTCACAGAGAAGGTTTGGAAGCTTTTAACTACTAATTTTGGGATTTTGCTTCCATATTAAAATGCAGGTTTTGTAAGTATGGACCTGGCTTAACTTTTAAATTCTGATGTTAAGAGACATTTTAGCTAAACCATTAAAGATTTTTTAAAGTTTTCTTTTAATAGGTCAATTTTCCTCATTGATTCCTGATGCTAGAAGACTTCGTGTTGTAGCTGCTGAAAATGTTTTCTATCTTCTGAAAGCTGAGTTCTTCATTCTGTGTGTGGTCAGCCTGCCATGTGCCTGGATGAGTCTTCTAAGGAGGTAGTCTTTGGCCTAAGAAGCTTAGGATGGATGAAGGAAGGAAACAAGGTACATGAGAATAGTCAGAAGTCACTTTGCAAAGATGGAACTTGCCATTCTTTCAAAAGCTAATGAAAAAGATGAATTATTCTGATAACACTTTGACTGGAGGGAGTTTGGGTTTTTGAGATTCAAAGGATCTTAGATTCAGAAGAGACCTCAGAAGCTTTAACTTCATCTTTCAATACCATGAGAATTCCATCATTAGTATGGGCCAGCCAATCTGCCACTGGAGTAAATGGATCAAATCTTTTCACTTATTCAGTATTTATACTTGACTAGTAGTAGTGGGGTGTGATGGCACAATCACTGGACTTTGAATCAAAGACCCAGCGTTTGAATCTCAATTCTTTTGCTCATGCCTGTGTAATATTGAGTGAGTCATGTATCTTTTCTCCTCAGTTTCTTCCACTGTAAAATGAGAGGTTGAATGAGCTCAGAAGTTCCCAACACTTTTTCAGTCCTTGTACCTCTTGGCTTTCAGGAGATGAAACTGGCAGTGAAGGTTCAAAGGTAACGAGGAGGTTTTCTTTCTCTGAGCTATAGTTGGAAAAAGAGAAGGGTCAGCAAGCTGCTGGGGCTGCTGCCCAGGATACGTGGGTGGATGAATACCAAAACAAAGTAAATGGAATTTCTCAATTCTTACTTTGCTTCTCTTTTACCTGCCTAAGAGAACGGTATTTAGACTGGGAAGGAGAGAGTCAATGTGGTTACTAGGGAATTGAAACTCAAGAAGTGTCCCAACATCTCCTTTTGTTTGCTCTTTGTTCTCTACAGACTTATGTGGTTAGGAAGACCCAATACAAAGGAACACAGTTGTTAGTTACATCACTGAATTGGGATGGATTTGGGATCTGTGCTCTATGTTGGGGGTTAGCCAGCTTTGGCACCTCCAGAAGGATTCTTTAGAGTATGTTTGGGGAAAACAGGATAGATCCACTTAGACTAGAGGGAAGTGATGTATAAGGTTGATTTCCACACAAATCCTTGGAAAGACACAGAGCAGATCTTCAAAAAATGTTTGTTGAATTAGACATGGGAAGTGTGGGGAGTTCCTATCTTAATTTTGCTGCTGGCCGTCCCTCTCTTAGGAATGACCTCATCACCTAGCTAACCCCAGTCTCCCCATTGATCTCCCACAGTGACTGGCAAGTACTAATAACGATGGCCATTTTTATCTCATATGTCATTAATGCTGATATTTTTCTGGCTTTAGCTGGGTTTACAAAGCAATTACATTCATTTGGAACACACATTAGCCTTCTTAATCCATGTTGGCTCTTGGGTTGAGCCTTAGAACTCTATTTAGAAACTAATTTCTCTAGTGGTTTCCCTGATCATTTATGTGAAATTTGCATCTCTTTCATTTGCTTGTCCATAACCCATAGGTGATCATGGGAGAATCCTTCAGACCTTGTAAGAATTCCCATTTGTGTTGGCAGTGCATTGAAATCAAAGGTGACCATGGAGGTGAATCCTGCCCAAACAGACCCTCTTCCATCTGGGGACTAAAAAAGGGAAGTCTCTCCTGCAAATCTGTTTGTCTGGTGATTAACAGAGGCCAGGGAGAGCTAAATCTTTCTTCCAACCCATCAGGTGAAAACACAAGGTTTTCGGGGCAGCTAGGTGGCACATTAGATAGAGGACTGGCCACGGAGTCAGGAGGACCTGAGTTCAAATCTGGCCTCAGACACATAACACTTACTAGCTGTGTGACTCTGAGCAAGTCACTTAATCCCAATTGCCTCATGAAAAATAACAAAAACAAAAAAACCCCACAAGATTTGAAGTCAGAAGGTTCATGTCTTCATGGGATAGCTCCGTGACAGTGGGCAGACTGCTAATCCTCTTTGAGACTCAATTTCCTCATCTGTAAAATGAGAATGAGAGATGACACAGACTAGTGGAATCCAGGAAGACCTGAGTTCAAAGCCTGTCTCAGAAACGTACTAGCTGTGTGACCCTGAGCAAGTCACTTCTTCATTATTTAGTACTCAAGGCCATGGGTGTTCAACATGGCCTGTAGCACCTCCAAGGGAGTAGAAACATGCCTGCAGGGACTCCTGGGTGTGGTTTAGAGGCTCCCATCTTAATACCACTTTTCTAGACCACTGAAGGCCAGGATATTGATTAGAAAACCAGAAATTCACATTTTCTATGTTGTATTGTATTTTTATTTATTTCGTTAAACATCTCCCAATGACATTTTAATGTGATTGGGACCAGCACTTGCTGTCTGCTGGGGGTGGACAGGAATTTGACACCTCTCCTCCAATCAACTCCAAGAAACTCTCACATTTCAAAGAAGGTGTCAGTGTGCATTTAGAGCACAAATGTTCTCATCTCAGAGTTGCCTATATCAGTAAAGTCCTAGGCCAAGTCCCCATCACTCTCCATTAAAATGGGGATGATACAGTATTGGGGTGAGGCTCAAACAATCTAACATTTGTTTAATAAAAGGGGGGGAAGATATTTAGATAACAATTGTACCATTGTTTGTATTTTCAGTGTGAGATGATTATCCAGCTGATATTAATACTAAGAGCTTAGGGTAGATACAAATAAAATATTGAGGTAGATGCTGCTATCCAAGAATTCACATTCTGATTGGTTAACACAATACATAAAGCAACACTCAAGTTCAATTCCTAGTCCACCACTAGAGGACGCCAGAGGCCACAACTCCTAAGATAGTCCTCTTTCTTGTTGCTAAATAGTCTCTAGGGGGAAAGTCTGAAGTCAACATCTCTACTTCTTCACTATCCACTTTCTCCCTAGCCATGACTTCTGCACCTCCCCCCCCCCAACCCTGCCCCACTCTACTAGGACTTGACTTCTCAGAGATCACTAATGATTTTCTAATCTCCACATTGGAACCTGTCCTTAAGGCAGAGGCATATTCAGGGCTCCCAGGTGTCCACATCTCTAGCCATCCCTTTGACTGCAAACCTTCAGCTACAAGGATTATGTCTGTGACAAACCTCCGGGAAGCTGACCTTCACTTGACAGCCTTGTTTCACTTAGGGCTGCTATTTGGACATGTGCCTGCTGAGTTCTCACACAACAAGAGTTGTTTGTCTTTCAGGTTACTGGATTTTGTGTTGTCTGTAAGTGTGTGCATATTCCATGTGCTGATAGTGAGTGGAATCATCTTTGCAGAAGTTTTTGTACATTTTGTGTGTTTTGATTCCAGGGTGGGATCCCCTCCTGCTGCAGTAAGCAGGCCAGGTTTGGGTGAAGCAGATAAATTTTGGGATACCTCTTCTAGCCTCTTCCTCACACCAGTAGATGAGCAGAGTGATCCTTAAAAGGCTGTTCAGACATCCAGAGGCCTGCCAGATCCCACTGCTGCTTCTATGGCCTGGGCTGCCTGTGTGCAAGGTCGTGACCACAGCTCCCAGTGTATCTGCACCTGCTACTTTATCACTTTCCTCTCACTACAGGACTTTGAGGTAGATAAAATGGTA
This sequence comes from Vombatus ursinus, assembly GCF_900497805.2. Taxonomy (NCBI): domain Eukaryota; kingdom Metazoa; phylum Chordata; class Mammalia; order Diprotodontia; family Vombatidae; genus Vombatus; species Vombatus ursinus. The sequence continues at coordinate 7,209,619 of NW_020954623.1, read as the reverse complement.
TGGGTGATGTCTTTTGATTCATGCATAAATTGGATTTAAGTGAGGCAGAGTTCCACAAAGTTGTCAGCCTCACTCTCTCCTCCAGAGTCTTCACACTTCAGTGGCAGGACAAAGTCAAGATAACTAGTGATGGCTTGATATGTAGTCGATGACCTTGGTGTCCTTGATGTCAAACCAAGCTCTAAGTACTCCACAGTGCCTGCTTCAGCCGTCTTCGTGGCTATTGGAACAGATTGTTCTCATCTCCCTACTCTACCAGGGGAAGTCTTCACTTGTTTGGAGTAGACACTCCTCTAACTCACCAATCGATTTGAGACCTCTTGCTCACCCTCATTCTGGTTTAGCCCATCTGCCAAAAATGGTTACCAGGGGTGTGGTTGCTATATGTGTTACAGATTCTTGGAACAGGTGGACACCAAAGGTGGAAAGCAGTCCTCACACCAGACGCACTAGTCTTCCCTGAACACACCCTATACCCTGACACATACGCATACACAATCCTGTCAAGAACTTTTTTGATCTTTGAAAAAGCATATAAAAGTTTGCCCATAGAAGTAGGTGGTCTGAAACCTATGTTGTTAGCACTTTGGGTTAGAAAATTGAATCCTATCTATTGAAATGTCCTATAATATAAAAAAAGATTTTAAAAACGTGAAAGTCACTCAAAAAAGCCTCATCAGCTTGTTTTCTTCATGATATTTGATTCAAAACTCCAGGACTTCATCCTAGGCCAGACCTCACTCATCTTTTTATTGATCTTTGTATTAATTAATTAATTAATAATTATTTCTTTATTAATGGAATGAAGAGACAGCATGTGCTCTTCAGAATTGTTGATGCCCTAAACAGAGATCACCAGCATATTGTAGGACAGAATCCCGAGTCCAAAACATCTCAAAGTGCGAGAATAAGGGTTGATTCAGTTGAGGCTGGCCAGGATAAAGATGATTACAGATATGTTGAAGTTTTAGAGATTGAAATGGGAAACGAGAGTTACTTGTAATCATCTGGAAAATGTCATGGGGGAAGAGGAATAAGGTAGGTCTCGGTCTAGCTCTAGATGATGGGACAAGGACCAATAGGTCAATGTTTCCAATTTGAAACAGAAATGTCTAAGAGTTAGTTCCACCCAACAGCTGAATGGGCTGTGACAAGGCAGCGGGCTCCCTCCCCTCCCCTCAGGGGCCATTTTCTGGCAGAAGCTGGAAAGCTCTTTGTACAGCATTTGGGGAATGATAGGGGGATGAATGTTGTTGTTGTTTTGTATTCCATGGGAGGTAAGAGGTGAAGCCTCTAAAAGCCTCTTCCCTCTCTCAGAATCTCTGTTGTTCATTAACAAGGACAAGGAAGAGTGAGAAAAGCAGGAATAAGCACCTCCCTCCCATGTTATCACAGGAGAAGAGACCAAGAACCCCCCATATGTGGGGGAAGCATGTGATCCCACTTCTTCAAGGTTTTTTAGTGATATTCTGCTTTCAGATGGTTTTATGTAAACTCTTATAAAAATCCTTTCATTAAGTTTTATTTCTCATCTTATTACTTGGCTCTAATATGTAAAGAGGTGGGGGGGTTATGGGGTGCTCCTAGATGCACAGGGACACCCCAAGATCGTGGGAGGTTTTGGGGCACTGGGAAAAATGCCCAGATAGCGGCTCCGAATTTGCCTGAAAGAATTCAACCCAGATATTCTTCCAGCCAGAGAAAAAGTTTATTAAAGATAAAGCAAATAGGCCAGATCCGAGGAGGCCCATGAGGATGAGCGGGCTTGAGAATCTCAGCCTCTGAGCGTGAAAGGTTCTCAGCATCAGAAGCAGGGCAAAGATGAATTTTAAGTACAGAAAGATTGTGGGAGGGATCTAGGAGTGGCCAAGTAGTTTGTGGTGAGGGGGGGCAGGGCCTAAGGAGATCTGGATGGGAGTGGCCAGCAAGCTGGGGTGAACAGAACTCCTGGGTCCTGGACCTCATGGCACCTAAAATGGCCAGGAAGGCAAAACAATGGAAGGGAGATTGGGTGTCACCACAACGAGAGGCCAGTTGAAAGGGGGAGGTGATAAAGAAAAGGGTCCAGGTGAGAATTTCCATTTGGAATGTCTGAGAGATTTGAACAGACAATGAGAATAGATAATGAAGGGAACTGGAAGGGGGGAAGTCTGCTTTCAAAGGGAAATAAGGCAGCTTCCGAAACTTTAAGTTATTCCTGGGGCCTGTAGACAAACTGAAGTCAGGTTCTTTTTGGGGCCAGGAAGGAAAGCACAGCTGAATAAGATTAAAAGGCAAGGCCCAGGCTTTAGAAAAGGGCTTAGCAATAAAACTATTAGTGGCAAAGGTCTCAGCTTCTGAAACTGAATGAAACCCTCTCCAATATGGACCAGTTCCATCTTTCAAGCCTTCCTTCTCTCTCTACTTAAAAAACAAAATAAAACAAGTAGATGGAAAGAGGAAAGGGAAGGAATAGCCAGGGTTGGGAAATAATCACTTTTCTAAGGTAAAGGATTAATTCCAAGCACTTCCATGATTGGAGCAATGACTTCCATGACTGGCTTTGGCCCAGATTTTCCTATTAGTCTGAAGACCACTCTTGCATCTGAAGTGAGAAAAGTGAGGAATTTTTTAAAAATTCATTTCCTTTGTTTTACATAATTGCACATATATAACCTGGATCTGATTGCTTACCACCTCAGAGAGGGGACAAAAGAGGAAGAGAGTTTGGAACTCGAAACTTTTAATATAAATGTTTTAAAAATTGGAGAAAAAAATAAAGAACACTTCCAAAAAAAATACCATGAAAAATTCATTTCCTTCACTAACTTTTCTATTAGCTATTCTATTCCCCACAACAGGTCATTAAAACAATCAATAAATATAATTCCCCCCCCCCTTGCTAGACACAAACTACATAAATTTAAATTCTCAACGACTTTGTCACCAGTCCCAGTGTCTCTGAGGTCTCTCTTCTTAACACACAAGTTGCTCTGGAGGACCCCAAGGATTTCTGACTCCCCAAATCACCCCCCAGCCTCCAACACAGTTTCTGGTATCTTTGGGGGCTTGTCCACTTTTTGTCCTTTCACCTAAAATAAAAAATCCATCTTCATTTAACTGTCATTCACTGGACATTTTGCTAGGTTTCATTCTGCATTTATAATCTCATATTTTTCAAACTAAGTTTATTCCTTTGCTTTCTAAATATTCTATCTTATTTTCTCTACTAACTCAACTCAGATTCTCTTTTTTAATAAATTTATTTTTCGTTTTCAACATTTACTTCCACAAGATTTTCAGTTCCAAATTTTCTCCCCATCTCTCCTCTCCCCCACCGCTAGACAATGTGCATTCTGAATATCCCTTCCCCCAATCTGCCCTCCCTTCTATCTCCCTCACCCTTTCTCTTATCCCCTTCCCCTTCTATTTTCCTGTAGGTTAAGATAGATTTCTAGACTCCATTGCCTGTATATTTCATTTTCCAGTCTCATGTAAAAACTATTTTTAACATTCGCTTTTAAACCTTTGAGTTCCAAATTCTCTCCTTTCCTCCCTCCCCACCACCCTCATTGAGAAGGCAAGCAATTTCATATAGGTTATACATATGTATTCTTGCAAAACACCTCCATAATAGTCATGTTGTGAAAGACTAACTATATTTCCTGCCATCCTATCCTACCCCCCTTTTATTCTGTTCTCTGCTTTGACCCTGTTCCTCCGCAAAAGTGTTTGTTTCTGATTAACCCCTCCCCCAATCTGTCCTCCCTTCTATCATCCCCTGCCTCTTATCCCCTTCCCCCCTATTTTCCTGTAGGATAATTTCCATATTGATTTGCATATTATTCCAATTGAGTGTGTTTTCAACTCTGATTCTTGAGAGGCCATTGTATATGTGCTGGGTGCATCTCTGCGCTATGGACACATTACCCACTAGATAGGACTAAGGAGGTCAAGTTTAGGTTTCAATGAAGTTTTGACTTTCCTGCCTTTTAGAATCTTATGAAGAAAGGGAAAGAAACAAAATACCTGTGTTACTGATCCACACGTGCTAAACATATTAATATTTCTGGGGAAGGAATATTGTTGCCAGAGGAAGAGAAGTCATATTTTTTGTTGCTTCTTGCTAAGGCCCAAAGCCAGATTGCTAAGAAATCTAGCCTTGTCTTTGGTGACTTTTAGAAAACCATGTTTCTTGCCTGGAAAAATCCCATTTCTGAAAGTGACTACTAGATATCCATGTCTCCAAAAACTCATGTTCTCTTCTCCAAGACAGTCAATTCACACACATGTGCACACGTGTGCAAACAATAATGCAGTATGTGGAAGCAATTGATACTAGCACTTCTTGGCACATTTTACAATCCTCACTTCCTATAATTTCTTAGAATGTCAGATTTCTCTGGCCCATGTAGGGAAAAGTCCTAACTTCTGATATCATGGAAGAAGTATGATAACATTTCACAAATCTAGTTACAAAAGGATTTGTTGTATGTTCCTTGTTTGTGGGGCAGCAGGATGTTCTAGTCTTGGGTAATTGAAAGCCAACTAGGCTATAACTTGATATCGTGATTTATAAAGGTATGAGATTAATCCCTGGATGGGCCCCTTGATTTTGTAACATTCAAAAAGAAAAATTACAAAATCAAATACCTGCACAAGGTCTGTATTTTTCTCCAAGAAAGAGTGCTGAAAATCTTCCCAGGGCCGAGATAGAAATTCAAATTTGGCCAAATTGTTTCTCTATAGTGCCCAGACTTTGCACTCTTTAAGCAATTTCATTCTCAGCCTGTTGTCCTGTACCCACTTGTTGGGTAATTATTACGGATAAGTCAATTCACCACTATAGAGTTTCAAGTGAATGTGGTTCTTGCTCCAGTCTCAGAATATAGTAAATAGAATAGAAAGACACACATACTTAAAGCTACATGACAAGTTGGCCAAAACAAAAATTTACTTCCATGTAATCTGGGTTTTTTTTTTCCTTTTATTTCTCCTTACCCTCCCAATGTTCTCTCAAAGGCTCTGTAATCCAAGGTGAAGAAAAAGAACACATTTAAATACACTATCAAGGGCCCACACTGGAAATGTACTCAATCTCTGTAATATCACTGAACTGAAGAGTAAGAGCACCTGTCACAAATCCTGTATGTCCAACAAAGTAGAAAAGCCTATGAGTTAAAAATGTGCGTGCGTGCGTGTGTGCGTGCGTGCGTGTGTGTGTGTGTGTGTGTGTATGGACTTCTTTTATTTTTGAATGTAAATATAAGATTTGATCCCACATTGTGGACGGCACTTTAAAATGTTTCAAACCATATCTATAAATGCTTTCTAAAAATGGATGATTTATGATCCTACACACAACCACAAGGTCTACCTGTCTGCCCCTGTCCTTACTCTAGGACTTGGCAAAACCTCCTAGGATCGTAGTTTCAGAATGTGGACATCCTTCTTGCTATTCCTCCATGTTTTAGATGAGAAAATAGGCTCAGGAGGACTCCCTGGGCAAACTGGCAAAAATGGGAAAACAAGAATTTGAACCACTTCCTCTGATATCACACCCAGCGCTCTTTCTAATAACCCAGTACCTGTCTGAAGACAATGGGAGCACCTGAGAGTCGCTGGAGATGGCGAAGAGGACTCTAAGACAGAGAGGAAGCAGGGTAGGAGCTAAACAGGTCAAGCCAAGCTGAGAGAAACCATTTTCCTTAGTTCTCATTGCATTCTCAGAATGCAAAAAGCAGTTCTTACCCAGTGCTCCCTGCAGATGTCGCTGCTTGCAACGCACCTCATTTGTTGCCACTGGGAGGAAGAATCATTCAGTGAAGAAGACACTGGAAATTACCGACATCTTTGAGCAAAGGACAAGAGCAGCCCCTGGTTGGGTTAGGGATTTAAGCGAAATGTTGGCAACATGTTTGGGGGAGGATCCAGAGCATTGTATGAAGGGGCAGGAGCCCTGAAATCTCTGCCGGGAGACTAGCTCGCATGGTGTGGAGCCCTTCTGGGCTGTATTTTCTTCACTTCCAAAATGACCCCTGTGTTGAAAAAGATAACCTCCAAAGGTCCTTCCAGGACTCACACCCTGTAATCAATTTCTTCCTTCCTTCCTTCCTTCCTTCCTTCCTTCCTTCCTTCCTTCCTT
>NW_020954623.1:7170792-7203485 GCF_900497805.2 Vombatus ursinus | reverse complement strand
CCTTCCTTCCTTCCTTCCTTCCTTCCTTCCTTCCTTCCTTCCTTCCTCCCTTCTTTTCTTTTTTCCTTTCTTTCTTTCTCTTTCTTTCTTTCTTTCTGTAAATAGTATTATTATTTTCCAATTACATGTAAAGATAATTTGTAGCATTCATTTTTTATGATTTTGAGTTCCAAATTTTTCTCCCTCCTTCCCCCCTCCCAAAGACAGCTTGCAATCTGATATAGGTTATACATGTGCAATCATGTTAAACATGTTTCCACATTAGTCATGTTGTGAAAGAAGAAACAGAACAAAAAGGAAAAATCATGAAAAAAAAAGAAAGAAGTGAAAATAGTCTGCTTCCATCTGCATTCAGACTGCATAGTTCTTTCTCTGGAAGCAGATAGCATTTGCCATCACGAGTCTTCTGGAAGTGTCTGAGACCCTTGCATAGCTGAAAAGAGCTTGGTCTATCATAGCTGATCGCCGCACAACGTTGCTGTTACTGGGTACAACGTTCTCCTGCTTCTGCCTGTGATTAGTTTCGAGAAAACATTTGCCATCTTCCCTTCCACAGCTGGTCATTAAAATTGCTAATGAATGCAGATCTCCCCCAATGCTAGATACAAATGCCTAAATAGCAATCTAAATTGATTCTGTTGCCAGTCACAGCGTTTCTGATATTTCTCTTCTTAAGACATGAGCTGCTTTAGAAGATTCCGAATACAAGTATTTCTAACTTCCCACATCCGCTGAGTCGGTGACCGCTCAGGCTGGGGCACACGGCGAGAAGATTCACCAACCTTAGCGTGCTTCGTTCCTCCTCTTCTTCCTCTTTCTTTTCCTCCTCCTGCTCCTCCTCTTCCTCGTGTTCCTTCTCCTTTGTCTCTCCTCCTCCTCCTTCTCTTTTTGTTCTTCTTGCTCTTCTCATTATTATCATTCTTCCTGAAGCAAAAGCTGTTTTCACTCCACTTGTTGTACATTCTGCTCACTTTTCTTCCCCATCTAAAATCTGTCCTCGAAGGAAGGACAGGATTGTCTAGCTAGAGATGAGAGCTGGCTCTCCAAGTCAAGAGAACAGCACGAACATAGGCGCGTTCAGTGGACATTTGGGAAAAGACAAGTAAGGCAGGGTGCTGACATCATGTGGGGTAAAGGGAGAAGGGAAAGGGAAGGGAATAAACATTTTTATGCTGCCTATTACGTGCCAGGTGCTGTACTAGGCTTGATCTTCACAACAACCCTACAAAGTAGGTACTATTGTTATTCCCATTTTACTATTGAGGAAACTGAAGCAAAATGGGGTCAAATGACCTGGCCAGGGTCATACAGTTAGTCAGTGTCTAAGGCCAGATTACAACTTAAGTCTTCCTTAGTCTAGGCCCAGTGCTTTGGGGTCATACAGTGGAAGGCCCTGAATCTGGACTTAATTCACTAGGCAACAGAGATGCACTTCCATGATGTGAGCAGCGGATTGCATATGATCTTTGAAGGTACAGAGACCTGGCTGATGTAATGGCAGGACACTATCTTGAAGAATTCCTAAAGAATCACTGGAATACCTGGATATGAGCAAATAGATTTTTTTTGAAGGAGTTTCTAGAAATTCAAATCACCCTAAGATTCCAAAAGATCTCATGAAACAGGAGGTAGCTAGGTGGCACAGTGGATAGAGCACTGGCCCTGGATTCAGGAGGACCTGAGTTCAAATCCGACCTTAGACACATAACACTTACTAGCTGTGGGACCCTGGGCAAGTCACTTAACCTCATCGCCTAGCTAAAACACACACACACACACACACACACACACACACACACACACACACACACATACACAAAAACATATCATGAAACAGATGCAAACGTGTAGAAAAGGGAAACCATGAACACCAAGAACCCATATGAACTTTCCGAAGTTGTCAAATCCAAAAAGTCAAAGTCAGCTTGCCAAGTCCAAAATAATCACCTTTTTCATCCTTCCTTTTTGTTATCATCTATACCTCCTACCTCACTGTCCCTCACATTTGTAACGTTTAATGTTTCCGTTCTCATGATCCTCACCTACCATCCCCCAACTTCATTATGCCTAATTATTTTGTGCTAAGTTCCTAAGTTGTTGTATATGGCTTCTTTGTCACCTCTGTGCCTTTCCTTATTCTGTCACCTAGAATGCTTTTTCCCTGTCTATCTTCCAAGCCTGCTTCATCAGCTCCTTCAAAACTGGACTTTTAAATCTTATCTATCCAAAACACTGGGGTGTAGAGTTGTTCAGCAAAGACTAGCACCTCTGGTGAAAAGGCTGTGGAGCCCTTTTCAGGGCTGCTCATCCACCAAAGTGTCCACCTCATTCATTTAACTCTCACCTTTGGCTCCAAGAAGCCATAGCACGCACACAGTGGGCACACCTCAGCAAATCCTTTCAGCAGATAAGCTAAACCAGACTGAAAGTAACCAAGGGTTTTCAGACCTATCAGTGAGTTAGAGGAGTGTCTACCCCAACCACATGAAGACTTCCCCTGGCAGAATAGGTGGATTGAGAGCAATTTGTTCCAACAGCCATGAAGGTGACTGAAGCAGGCACTGTGAAATGCTTAGAGCTTTGTTAGACATTGGAGATGCCAAGGTCATCCACTATATCCTGGGCCATTGCCAGTGATCGTGACTTTTGTCTTGCCACTGGACTTCTTTGACTCTGGAAGAGAGAATGAGACACATGCATTTTAGGGTTAGGGTTAAAGTTGAACCCTAAATACTCAACTCTGCCTTAAATCCAATTTATGCACAAGTCAAAAGACATCACCCATACCATTTCACCACTTTTACTTACTTCCAGGTCCTGTGGCAATGGTGCAGATACCCTGGAATCTGTAGTCACAATCCTACACGCATGTGGCCCTGGCTATAGGGTTGTCTTCTCTCTGGAAGCAGCTATGGGATTCAGCGGCCTCTGGGTATCCGAGCAACCTTTTTGTGAGGACCACACTGCTCACTTCCTGGCATGAGGAAGGGGCTAGAAAAGGTGCCCTAAAAATTGTCTGCTTCACCCAACCTTGGCCTGCTTACTATAGCAGGCAGGGATCCCACCCTGAAGTCAAGACACACACAAAAAAAATGTACAAAAACTTTTGCAAAGATGATTCAATTTATCACCTGCTGTTTGTACATGGAATGTGAGCACACTTATGGACAACATGAAATCCAGTAGACCTGAAAGTTGAACAGCTCTTATTGTGAGAGAACTTGCCAGGTATGGCATCTAAATAGCAGCAGTGAATAGCAGTGAAATAAGGTTGGCAAATAAAGGCCAGTTTACCAAAGTTGGAGCTGGATACTCATTTTTCTGGAGTGGCCACAGTGATGGGGAGCACCATGAAGTTGGCATAGGTTTTGCAATAAAAAGTGATCTAGTCAACAACCTTGTATGCTTCCAAAAGGAGTGAATGACAGGTTTTTGACAATGCAATTGCCCCTTGTAGGAAAGTGCCATGCCACCATCATCAGTGCATATGCTCCCACCATGATGAGCCCTGATGAGGTTGAAGAAAATTTTTATGAAGATTTAGAGGCCCTTATCATCAATGTGCCAAAAGAGGACAAGCTTATAATTCTGGGTAACTTTAACGCTAGAGTAGGCTCAGATTAGCAGACACGGCAGGGAGTCCTAGGGAGGAATGGAGTTGGAAACAGCAACAGCAATGATCACTTATTACTAAAGACTTGTGCCTCTCATGACCTTCTCATCACAAACACCATCTTCCATTTACCTAACACAATAAAACTTCATGGATGCACCCTCACAGCGAATACTGGCATTTAATAGACTATGTCATTATAAGGAGAAGAGGCAGACAGGATGTGAGAGTGATGACAGTGATGTGTGGTGCCGTGCTGGACTGATCATAGACTTATCCTCACCAAGCTAAACATTCACACACAACAAAAGCAGTGGCCCCGAGTCAAGATGACAACCAGAAGATGTAATGTCAAGAGATTGGAGCTCCTTTCCAAGGGTGAAAAATTGTTAACTTGGTGAGAAAGCTGAACCAATTCATGGTTGGCAACAGAAGAGCAGAAAAAGGAGTGGGCAGATTTCAAAGATTTTGTGTACAAGAACCACAGTTCTTATCTGGGCCAGAACACTCAAAAACATCAAGACTGATTTGATGAAAATGGTGAGAAAATTCAGAAGCTGCCAAATGAAAAACAAGAATGCCACAGAGTTTACTAGTAGGATGTTTCTTCTGTCTGTAAGAAAGCAGTGTTTAATCCCATCAACAGTAACGTGCAAGCGAAGTTTAGTGAGATGCAAGATTCTTGGCTCAGCGAGAAGGCAGATGAAATTCAGTTTTATGCTGATAGTAACAATTCAAAGCACTTTTATGTGGTCCTGAAGCCTGAAGGCTATTTATGAACCAAAGACCTTTGGTACATCTCAGCCACACAGTGCTAGAGCCACAGTGATAAGGACATGATCCTGGAGAGATGGGTTGGCAATGTCAAAATATTTTGGAGATACCCTGTTTCCGCCAACTAAGGCCCAGCAAACAGGCTGTGTCCTGAGCTTGGCATAACAATAATCCTTTGCACTCAGGATGATATCACCCTCTGGTAAATTGTATTGCTTGGACCAGCATCAGATGTTCACTGGAGGATTTAGCTCCTCCTATTTCCCAGGGCCATCCATCACATGTGCACAATCACTGATATACTGTACTTCTGTTCCTGTCGCAGAACTCTGGATCTGTACCTGGAAGGGTGGTCATGACCCCCAAGACTTGAGACAATAACTATTCCTACAGGACTCAAGAATACCTGTATTGTCCCAAGAAATGCTCACCATGAGAACTATCTCAAGATCTAAGAATGATTGTGTTTTGGGCCAACTCCTTTCATGCATGTAAGTGGTCCCAGCCTTACTAGCCTTAAGCCCTTTTTCTTGGTGGTGGGGAGGAAGGGCTTCCATTTGCAGATACCATTTTCCTCACTCTGAAATTAAACTTCCGTTTGTATCTAGACTCTTCTGTCTCTATCCTGCTCTGTCTGACTCCAGCCACACGCAGGTTAGAGTTTAGTTCTGGTCCATTTGACAGAAGTATACATTTCAGGGGTGTACACATAGATGATAAGGCTGACACACAAATTGCCAGAGCTAGCTCAGTGTTTGGGAGGCCCTGAAAGAAAGTGTAGAGAGAAGTATTAGGCTGCTCACCAAATTGAAGGTCTACAGAGCTGTTGTGCTAACCTCATTGTTGTATGCCTGTGAAACCTACACAGTATTCCAGTGCCATGCCAGGAAACTGAATTGTTTCCATTTGAATTGTCTTAGGAAGATTCTGAAGATCACCTAGCAAGATAAAGTTCTTGAATTGAGCTGCCAAGTATTCAAACTCTACTGCAGAGAGTGCAACTCCAAGGGCTGGCCATGTTGTTCAAATGTCAAACATATGTTTGCCTAAAAGACTATTTTATGGAGAACTCAGAAGGCAAGTGCTACAAGAACACTCTCAAAGTCTCTCTGAAGAACTTTGGAATTGATTGAGAGACATGAGCACAGGACCTCCCTACATGGTGTGCCCACATCAAAGAAGGCACTGTACACTATGAGCAAAGCAGAATTGCAATACTACCTCAAAAGAAATATGAGATGTGCAAATTTAGAGCCACCTCCACTCCAAAGGTTTATATAGACTATTTGTGCCCAGCTTATGGTAGAGTCTTCAAGCTCCTATGGTTCTGAGCAGCCACAGCTGGACACACTGTACCTTGACCCCAACATAGTGATGCCGTTTTGGTCATCTTCGAGAACTAAAAACAACAACCACCAAAGGATCTATTGTTCTGAAAGATTGTCACTCATTTTCTTTCTTTTGGGACTTAAAAATTAAAACAGGCCACTAAAGAAACAAGTCATGTGACCTCTGATATGTTAGAAGCTGAGTCACCCTGAGGGTTGTGTCTGTGGTACTAGGATGTTGGAACAGATGATTTCTAGGGTTGACTTCTCCTCTGAATGTGTCAAGTCTATGTTGTCAATTTCATTGTCTAGGAAAACTGCCCTGATAAGGAAAGTAGTGGGGCTAACAATTGAGGGGATTGTTTGTTCATGAGTAACACGGAATGGTTTGAAAGCATTGGGAGCATCTATCTGTCATGTGATTGTTATCATGCCAGAATAGGGACAGCTAGATGGTGCAATGGATATAGCGCTGGACCTGGAGTCAGGAAGACCTGAGCTCAAATATGATTTCAGATACTACCTCATGTGACTCTGGGCAAGTTCGCTGTACCTCTGTTTACCTTAGTTTCCCCAACTGTAAAAATGGCACCTACCTTGCAGGGTTGTGAGGATCAAATGAGATAATTGTAAAGTGGTTAGTGCAGTGTGTGGCACATAGTAGGTGTTGTATAATAATGCTTCTTCCCTTCCCCTTCCTTTACATGTGCTTTTTTGATAGATGGGACTGAGTCACCCAGTATCTTGATTGGCAACACACTTTTGAATCAATAGCAAACATCTATTGCTAATGGCACTTGAAAAGAATAACACTGTAATGTCTTTTTTTTCATTCTTCCCTAATTCAGAATTCCCAGGAATAAGGGGAGTGGCATTTTCTTTCAGTAGAAACATTTATGTACATGCATTTTTGAATTCCCACCCAAACTACCAGCAACCCTCAAGTTGGAGCCATTGCATTTATTCCTCTTCCACATCCTACCCTTCCTTACTGTCACCTTCCAAGAGAGTACACACAAGCAACCTCTCTCTTAATTCTCATAAAGCAGAAATGGGGAAAGAGTCCATGAATGGGACCACCTCACTATGGCAAATGCTAATTGGAAGAATCTGGAAACTTCCTGGGCTTCCCCAGCTTCTTACATAGCTCTTTAAAGCTTCAGTTCTTATTTTCTTCTGATTCCTACGGAAAAGAAAAACCAGCAAGTGTGTTAAAGGTGTGTGTGCCGATCTTGGAGTCAGGAGTCTTGGGTTCTAATCCCATTTCATCCATCAATTAGTCGAGTCTATTGTATTACATTGAGTTATTGTTGTTGTTCAATCATGCCCAACTCTTTGTGACCCTATTTGGGGTTTTCTTGGCAAAGATACTGGAGTGGTTTGCCATTTCCTTCTCCAGCTCATTTTACAGATGAAGAACTGAGGCAGATGGAGATAAGCAACTTGCTCTGGGTCACACAGCTAGTAAGTCTGAGACCAGATTTGAACTCAAGAAGATGTCTTCCTGACTCCAGGCCCAGCACTCTATCCACTGTGCCACTTAGCTGCCCCTTCCGTTAAGGATAACCTATCAACAACAAAGCATCAGTTACTTGCTTCTGTGTTCCCTTTGCTGTGTTGTCCTTTCAGCTCCAGAGGGATATCATGTCTCTTTACATTCAAGGATATGTGTTTTCTTGGTGTGGTTTTAATTTCTGTGGACTCTTTTATGCAGGTTCTACTTTCTTTGCTTGCATTAATTTATGGAGATGTTTCTAGATTTCTCTCTGTTGCTTATATTGACTGATTTTGATTTGCAGTATTATTCTTTTTTGTTAATTATCTAGAAGTTGTTCAGAGAGTCTCCCTCATTAAGCATTCCAGATATCTTGATTGTTTTTGGAATGACAAAATACTCCTACTATAAATATATTTGAAAATATGTCATTTCCCCCCTTTTATATAATGCCATCCATTTGGCATATTTCCCGATAAAGGGATGCCAAAGACATAGGGTGGTGGATGGTAAGTTTGGTAACTTGACCAGGATATTGCCACATTTTCCCCTAACGCAATTCTGCCTTCCCACTTGGAGTATATAGGGGAGCCTCTCTACCTGGAGAGCTTATAGATTTGGAGCTTGGCACCTGCTTATTATCCTTGTAGGGATTTGAAGAACTTCTTCTTCCTTTAGAAATGATAGCAAGAGAGCATTTAAATATATTGTAAAGGGAATCAAAGCCAAATGTTTGTTTTCTACATCACTAAACTGAGACCACTTTCCACTTTTGTTCTAATAATTGATGATTCTCTTGTCAGGTAGGAAAGATTTCTGATGGAGATAACAGACAATTCCTCAATACCATTCCCAAGGCAGAACTTGAGCAAGGACAACAAGCACTCTAGTCCAGCTGCAGTCCAAGCAAGAAAGAAGGCTCAGCTTAAAATCATCCAGGCTGCAAACTTTGTTGAGGGCAAATACTGCAAAAAATGCCCTGGTGACAATAGCACAATTCCCCACATCTACAAGTAAGAAAGGAAGCTCTAATGACATATCCTCTGAAGCTACTCTCTAATCTCTGTAACCAATCATTTTGCAAAATATCAAGAATAAGCATAACTGAAAGAGGACATGTGAGAAAAGACCACCTCCTCACCCCTTTGCATAGGTGGGAGCTTCATGGGGAGTGGGAATAGGGAAGGGAATAGATCATTGAATATATATTCAGACATTTCCATTGTATTGGACTGGTTTTACTTTTTTCTTTTTCCCCTTTTTTATTACTTAAAAATATTATTTCTAATTACATATGGCCTCTGGGATGGAGGAGGAGCATTTTAGAAATGCTGCTATTTTAATAGTCTAGGCAAGAGGGGTTAAAGACTCCCAAGTAAGATAGTAGTGCTCATGTAACTAGAAAAAAAGGAGTAGGTGGCAGAGATGTCACAGAAGGAGAAGCAACAAGATTTGCTAATTGATATGATATAGGAATTAAGGGAGAGTGAAAAGTTGGGAATGAGTGAGAGATTTGAGAAGACAATACCTTTCAACTTGGACATGCTGAGCATGAAATTCTTAATGAATGCAAGGTGACTGATTGGCTGATTGGGTCTGCAACTTGGGAGACAGATTGCACCGAGATATAGATCTGGGAGTCACTCAGAGAGCTAATCATTCAACCAAATGGAGCTGATGACAGTCCCCCAGAAAGAGCGCAGAGAAAGAAGATTACATGGGGCAGAGCACTATAGGACACCCAGATTTACTGAGTGGGAAATGGACCATGATCCGATATAGAAGAATGAGAAGGAGAGCACCAGAGACGGCGAAATCAGAAAAGTGGCAGAGGAGAGAATCTATATGTGGAAGAGGAGCTCCATTCTATCAGAAGTGGTAGAGAGGCAAATAAATAGCTGTGAAGACTGAGAAAAGGCCACCAAATTTAGCTATTAAAGTTTGATGAGCAATAAAAGGTCAAAAACTCAGGGGAGAGGATGGAGAAAAAAGGAATTAAAGGAGCCCAACATTACTGCATCTCAAATTCTATCAGAAAGCAGTTACCATCAAAGCTATTTGGTAGTGGTTTAAAAGGTTGGGTGGAGGGAAGCAAATCAATGAAACAAGCTAGATAACCAATACCTTAGAAACAAGTGAACATAAGAACAGGAAAGCATGGAGGAAAGAAGTCCCCATTCTAGAAAAACTGCAGGAAAAGCTAGAAATCATTTGGGCAATAATCAGTATTAGAATGGCACCAAACACAGCTTAACACAATAAACTCGTTAAAAACCTCAATGATATGGTTAGGGGAGAACTAGGAGTGGAGGGGGTTCAATAACAAGAGGGAGTGGTCAATAGAAATGAAAAAAAATTAGACAATTTTAACTATATTACATTAACAGACATTTATATGAACAGACTCAATCCAGCTGACAATAAGACAAGAAACACTCAGGTGGGAAAACCCTTGCATTGAATCTCTCAGTTAAAAAGTCTGATACTGGACAGGTATTCTGGGAAGATGGCAGAGTAGGTCAGAAAATTCCAAGTTCTCCAGATTTCCTCAGAACAAAGCCTTGGGATGAACGTAGAGCAGCAAAAATTAACAAGAGTTGGGGTAGAGCAGTAGCCCTCTCGGGACAACTGGAGGATACCCTAGGGATGGAGATTTGGCCCAAGTGAAGTGCGAATACCTTCAGACTGTCTCTGCTGAAACAACAAATAAGCCCTGGGGGCAGCTGGGTTGAGAGGCAGCCTCAGCCTTCATCACCTCTCAGACTGTGTTGGGTACAGACATAGGAGTAGGGGAAGATTGAATAACGTTATAAGACACCAAGAAATAATAAAACGAAATCAAAAGAATGAAAAAATAGGAGAGAATATGAAACATCTCATTAGAAAAGCAACTTATCTGGAGAGCAGATCGAGGATAGACAATATAAGAATGATTTTATTTTTTCCCCAATTACACGTTAAAACAATTTCTTAGCATCTGTTTTCTTTTGTTTGTTTTGAGTTCCAAATTCTATCCTTCCCCTCCCCCTCCCTAAGATGGTAAGCAATTCGATACAGGTTATACATATGCTATCGTGTAAAACATCTCCATATTAGTCATTTTGTACAAGAAGATTCGAATAAAAGAAAAAGAATGAAAAAAGTGAAAAAGAGCATGCTTCAGTCTGTATTCAGACAATATCAGTTATTGCTCTGGAGGTGGATATTATGCTTCATTAATTCTTTGGGATTGTCTTAGATCATTGCATTGCTGAGAATAGTTGAGTCCTTCACAGCTGATCATCCCACAATATTTCTGTTGCTATGTACAACATTCTCCTGATTGTGCTCACTTCACTTTGCATCAGTTCATGTAAGTTTTCCCAGGTTTTTTTTCTGAAATCATCCTGCTTGTCATTTCTTATAGCATAATAATATTCCATTACAATCATATGACACAGCTTGCTCAATCATTCCCCATTGTTGGGCATCTCCTCAATTTCCAATTCTTAGCCACTACAAAAAGAGCTACTAGAAATATTTTTGTTACAAATAGGTCCTTTTCTCTCTCTCTCTCCCTTTTTTTTGATGTATTTCAGATATAGAGCTAACAGTGGTATTGCTGGACCAAAGAGTATGCACAGTTTTATAGCCCTTTGGGCATAGTCCCAGATTGCTCTCCAGAATGGTTGGATCAGTTCACAACTCTACCAACAGAGCATTAGTGTCCCAGTTTTTTCCACACCTCCTCCAATAATGATCATGTCCCTTTTTTGTCATATTAACCAATCTTAGAAGTGAGAAGTGGTACCTCAGAGTTGTTTTAATTTGCATTTTTCTAATAAATAGTGATTTAGAACATTTTTTTTCATATGACTATAGATGGCTTTAATTTCTTTATCTGAAATCTTACTGTTCATACCTTTTGACCATTTATCAATTGGGGAATGACATATTCTTATAAATTTGACTCAGTTCTCTGTATATTTGAGAAATGAGGCCTTTATCAGAAATACTTGCTGTAAAACATTTTATAGGTTTCTAGCTTAGTCAAACCTGAATTATTTTCTTACGCTCAGTCCCCAAAGGGACAGGTAACTCAACTCAAGGTTCTGGCAAACAAAGGTCTGGCAACAAACAGTATGTACTTATGTATTAGACAGGTTCCATGAAGCCCCTTCAGAAGGAAAGGCCCTCCAGCAGTAGATGGTGCCCAGGGTAGCCGACTCTCTAGAAATGGGAGGATTGGGAAATCTGTAAAGGATCCTGGCTGTAGATCTGTTCAGTTTCAATGTTTGTTGGACTGGGGAAATATTGTGAGAGGTGTCTTGGGAAGGTGACTTTGTAGAGACATTTCCATGACTTCACTTTTTTTTTTTTTTGCATACCAGCTATACATACTTACTAAAATGGCCCATTGGGTACCAAATATTTCCAAATCCTCCCTACAAAGATAATTTATTAAAAAAAAAAAAATAAGGTCAGCTCCAACCTCACTTTCCAGATTTATGTGTTGCATATCCTTCAAGAATATCATGACAAAAACACTCAGATCCTTCACCTCCTTGTCCAACAGGTGGTAGGAATGAAAAATAAAGATCCCTAAGAGAGCATTTTTACCTACAAGCCCAGAAATTCCAGGTGCAATCCCAAAGTATTGAAAGCAATGCTCAGAATCAGGTCATACATTCAGAGCAGCCAAGTGGCAAATTTCCAGTGAAGGGTAAGAATGAGGGCTGAAAGGTTGGTTGGGTTTGATAAATTTAGGAAATCAGCTGTTCATAACCCTGAATGTATTTCCCCATAGAATTCAAATTAATTCCACAAATGCTTGTTAGGTATCTATACTCTGCCCTTGGCTCAAGAGATAGCAAGGATGAATCAAGACACTGCCTTGGGATCAAGGAGCTATCCATAGTGTCCTCCTCCTAGGCTTGGCCACCAAAGTCTACTGAACCAGAATTGTAGCTGATCTAGAGCCTTGGGCAGCAGGTGGCAGGTACAAAGGAAGGGTGAGAAAGAGGGCTGCAATGTTTGTACACCTGCTTCTAGTGATGGGGACAAGGGAATCTGCTTTAGGTGGCCACAGCTTCCATGCTTGCTTTGGAAAGGGCTCTACTGAGCAGCAGAGTGGGGTGGCCAATGGATATGCCTATGGAGGGATTCTTCAAGTGGAGTATTCCAACTTGGTGACTCATTTTAATTCAACCTTATTTATCCATGGGAGTAATTTTGAATATTTTATTTGGAACAATTCTCTGCATTAGAAATATGATAAAATAAATTTCTATTTAATGACAATGAAAGTGATTCAGAGACAACTTACATGTATAAATGTGAGTGTATAAAACCAAGGAAAAGAATAAAGAAAGACTATACCTGAGATTTCACTGATTGAGGAAACTCCCAGATGAGGGACCTCCCTTCACCAATATAGCTTAGCAGTTTCTTTCTCTGCAGCTTCAAGCTTTTGAGCCTAGAGTCCTGGAGCATTTTGAGGGGAAGAGGCCCTAATAGGTCATATGTGCCCTAAGGGTCTGTCATGGGACTTGAACCCATATCTTCTTGGCCTACTTTATGCACTGCACCAGGAGCACCTCTCATGTCAAATAAGCAATTGTGAAAAAAAAATTTCATTACTACTCACCTTTGCTTGTTTGAAAAGAAAAGAAATTCAAATTAGAGATTCTTTGAATCATTGTGCCTTTTGATTAAGGGCTTAAACAGGCAGCCTCAGAACTCCCTTGAATGGAAAAGCAAAACATTTTAAAGAAGGTACAGTCCTCTAAATTTGTCATAGATAAAATGGTAAATATTTTATAATCTTATTTAGTAAAAAAAACCCATTTCATCATCAAGAATTCATGAAAAATAATTCCAGTTGTCATGGCAGAGTCAGCTCTTCTCTCTCCAAGAATAATTTTCATTTTCTCAACATATCTCATATGTCCAGACAGACTCTCCAACCATTACATTTGTAATTTTAAAATAGACATTGGGTTTTTTGGAGCCAATTTGAAATTAAGTCCAAAGAAGTTCATAGTATAGCTATCCCAAGCAATATTTACAGTAAATAGTACAAGAAATATTGAATTAGATTATCTACATTGTAAGGTTGACTCATTAGAGTCTGGAAAATGCACAGATACACACAGAAGCCCTCTGGTTTTTCAGATGTAATTTTTCTTTGGCAGTCTGCTTCAAGTATTCTGCTGTCTAGAACCTGGAAAGAACCTTCCAATTGACACACAGAAAGTTACTGATTGGCTCCTGCCTGCCTGTAAAAATGGAGGTCGAAAAACAATCAGGTAAATCTCAGCAAGGTCCAATCCTTGACTGGTCAGTTTCAGTATCTCCTAGCTGCCCTGATGCATGGAGGTACCACAGAAGGCAGGAGAGCTTGATTTCATAAGGTTACAAGTGCTAGGGACAGCCTTTCTTTAGATCTTCATGAACATTCCTGAGGATCATGATAACCTAAGCCAGGGGTGGGGAACCTGCAGGCTCGGGGCCATTTGTGGTGGCCTCTAGGTCCTTAAGTGTGGCCCTTTGACTGAATCCAAACTTCACAGAACAAAGCCAAAAAGTTTTGTTCTGTAAAACTTGGACTCAGTCAAAAGGCCACACCCAAGGATCTAGAAGGCCTCAAGGCCGCGGGTTTCCCCCCCACCCCCTTGAAAGCTCTCAGACATCTGAGCCCATAGATTGTTACTGACTTTTCATCAGGTCTTTCTTGGATTTTGTCACCTGTGAAATTCCACAAGTTCCTACTTGCATTCTTCTTCCTACATTGTAGCTCATTTGGCAGATAGACTGAGTCAGCCCATGATAAAATTCTCAAAATTCTTTCTGTTTCTGTCCATTGTTCTCTACTCCTTAGCTACAAGAGTAGCTAAAGTCTAGGTTGACCAATCTTTCTGATACATGCATATAATCTATGCATATAATCTCTCTCCACTTACATATAATATATGTTTATGCATGTATACTTATGTATGTATTGTATATATATGACATGTGTAACATATACTATATATAAGGAGAGAGATGCAGAAAAATGTTCAGTTAACAGGCCTGTCATATCTGAAAAGATCACAGCCTCCTAGATCACAGACTTTGGAGCTGGGAGGAACTATAGGCATCCTCAAGACCATCTGCCTCGTACGATTTATGGGCCCAGAAAAGCGAAAGCACGGATTGAGTGATCAGAATGATTAATAACAATAGCAGTTTGCATTTGATTGAGAGCTCAGAATTATTAAGGGATGAAATTTGTCATTTGCCTGGTGAACACTAAGGTGGATGCAAAAAACAGATTGAATTACCAAAAGGGATGCTCTCTGGTAGGAATAGGAAGTACTTAGTAGAAAAGAAAATGACATAAAAGTCCCCATAGTCCTACCACTTCCTGTTCATGCTCATTGCAAATGGTCCAAGCAGTAAAAATAAAAAAACAAGAGAAACTGAGGACTGATCCTAATCCCTTGAGGGCAGACCCTCCCAGTGGAAATTATCCTTTCACATCTACAAGAAACTCTTGTCTATATAGGCCCTCGGTCACTGTTCTTTGCTATTCTTCATCAGAATCTCTAAGGCATTTTCTTTCAGTTACTATTGTTGTGGTTGATCCATCCAACTCTTTATGGCCCCATTTGGGGTTTTCTTGGCCGAGATATAGGAGTGGTTTGCCATTTCCTTCTCCAGCTCATTTTACAGATGGGAAAACTGAGACAAATAGGATTAAGTAACTTGCCCAGGGCAGCTAGTAAATGTCTGAGGCCAGATTTGAACTCAGATCTTCCTGACTCCAGTCCTGGCACTCAATCCACTGTTCACCTTCTCATCTCTCATTTCCTTATGCAGTAGAATACCATTTAAGGATCAGAATAGACCCTAAGTAATGAATGTTTGTGGATATCAGTGCATCTAAGAGAGCTGTCAAAATCCATTTGCTGAATTTTCTAGGCCTTTTATTTATTGTCTAACATGCTGACTTTTTCTGACTTACTTTGTACCATTCCAAAAGCCATCGTTGTCAGAATGACTTGGGAGAGAGGGGGTCTGGAAAAGTTGAGTTCCTTCCATCCTTATCTAACAGTGTAACTTTCAAGATTGAAGGTTGAGAATCAGCTGATGCAACTCATAGTTCAGCTTAATCTTCTTTCACTCACAGGAAAGAAGTATTGAAATAATTGGAGAATCTTTGTGGTATCTGAGTTCTACATTTACCAATTTGGACAAATCAAAGCACATCTCTGAGTATTAGTCTCCTCATTTGTAAAGTGAAAGGAGTTGACTAAGAATAGTCCAGCCCAAAGGTCCATATAAATCTGCCTTAAGTATTGTTTTTATGGGTTGGTGATACCTACATTTCCCTGTGATAGAGCAAGCAGATGGGAATATAGGAGGCTAGGGTTAGATGGAGAAGACTGAAAAAAAATTCAGGCTGAAAACCTCATTTTACACATGAGGATGCAGAGACCAAAAGAAGATCAATGATAGCTTGTAAGACTTAACATAGGACAGAATTGAGCCAGCTTGGTCACGATGAGATTGCCACTGTGGTGGATTAACCCTCAAAACACTTTAGACGGACACATGCAATGATGGTTATGGAGCAAGGAATGGAATCAATGAGTGAATGAATGCATATTAAAATGCTTCTCTAAGGTCGGAACTCCTGCCTGCAATGGAATCCCCTTTCATATTAAAGGGCAGAGTTTGGATCTGTTGTCCAGAAAATGACCATGTTGAGAAAAAGTTTGAAAATCAGAACAAAGATCCTTAATACATTGAGACCAAGCACTTTGGGAAAACTCTGCATAACAAGTCAACAATATGTTTTTTGCTCTAATGGGACACTTGATAAGTAATTTTTCAGTGGAAATCATGAAGAGGCAACTCTAAGGGTCTTTTGGATTCAGTTAAGACATCCCAGATATTTGCTTTACCTTCATTCTTTAGCCAAGTATTTAGCTGATTTGTTCACCACGAGGCTAGATCAGCCGATTTGCCCTCAAACAATGGTGGTTGCTGAGGGAGGAAATGCAAATGAAGGGTCAATGATTATTAAAAATGAATCTGCTGGGAGGCAAAATCTTCACCCAAGAATGCTGAAGATTCTTTTGAGTTCTTTCCCTTGCTCTTCTAACAGTCCAGGGAAGGTGGAGGGGGGCAGAGAAAATGTGTGGACTCTACCCTGCAGATGCAATGTTTAGCACTAAACAGAGAAGGAAAGGGGAAGGGAATAAGATTTTCTATAACACCCACTATGTGCCAGTGACTGTGCTTTTTTTTTTAAATGAAAAAAAATGTATCATTTCAGAGAAAAGTCCATCATATCACTTACAGGTTATTTAGCAACAAGACGGCAGGCTAGATATTTCTCTGATCCCCATGACTTCTTGAACCTCCCCAAAACAGAAATTATGTGCCAAAGATAAAGCAACTTTGCTGTTTCCATGCTCTAAAACACCAAGAATCAAAAACAAGGTTAAAAAAAACCACACAGGAACTGATACTGATTTTGAGCTCACTCAGCACCCTTCCCTTACCTCCCATGCTACCAGCAGTGAGGCCCCACCAGCAGACCCAAGGACAAACCTCAGGCTTACATCCGTACACCCCAGTCCCCCCTCACTCCTTCTAGTGTCATAGTGATCCCAAGTTCCAGATTGTAGAAGTTTTCTCAGTCCATTACAGCCAGATTGGCCACAACCCTCCAGGAACAAAAGTCTGCTAAGCACTGCAGCCAGGAAGCACCAAGGCTGCAAAGCCCTGAACAGCCAGTGCCAGCAGGCTCTGAAACTGCCAGCTCTAGGGCAGAGAACTGAAGAACAAAAGGAGTGGGACAGGTCATCAGACACTTTGAGATCCATCTCCAAGGAAACCACAATCAGAAGGGAGGGAGTCAGAAATGATTGATAAGGAAAATAAGGAGGAGGGGGAAAGACAAAGTACCAAAGATTCCAGGAAGAAGAAATCTCAAAGACCTGAAACATAAACAGATAAATCAACATAAAAAAAACCAGTTACAACAGAAAGAAATATCACCTCCAGATCTAGTCAGTGAATTCAGGCATTTCTTAATAAATGCAAAATAGAGGAAACTGAAAAATAAAGGGAAATGACCCAATACTTGATGAGACAGTGTGGAAGTCAAAGAGAACATGGAACCACAAAACTGTTCCTGAGAGGTTCAAAAGAAAAAAGAGAACTACAAGAGCAGCATTTATTCCTTGAATAGCAAAAAATAATAATAAGAATGAGCAGAATAGAAAAGCTTGAATCTGCAATGGCAAGCCTCACCAAAGAAACAAAAGAGAAAGCAATAGATTGGGAATGCAAACACACAGAAGTAAAGAACAATCTAGAAGAAACAAAGCATGAAACAAGAACATTAAAAGAAAATATACTCACTATGTAAGCAGAACAACAATCTCAAAGACAGGATGTGTAGAGACATTCTAAGCATTATAGGTCTCCCAGAAAAATATGGCAGGATGAAAAAACCTTAACACTATAATGAAGGAAATAATAGGAGACAACTGCCCAGAACTTTTGAACATTGGAAAATGAAATTCCAATGGAAAGAATTCATAGATCACCTCCAGAAAAAAAAACCCAACTGCAAACTCCAAGACACACAATGGTTAAATTTAACGATTCAGTTCTGAAATAAATTTGGCAAGCCATCAAGAGAAAGATAATCAAATGCAAAGGAAAGAACATTCAGATAATGCTAGACTATTCCACACTAGTGAGAAGGAGGAGGGGGAAATGAAATAATGTGTTCTGAAGAGCATTGGAACTCAGGATGCATCCCAGGGTGACCTATCCTGCAAATCTAAGCTTAATCACACAGGACACAAAAGATGTATGTTCAAAATTAAAGAAGAGTTTGAAGCATTTTTCAAAGGAAAAGCAGAGCTGAAGAAATCATTTGAATCTCAGACAACCCAAACACGGAAATGCAGGAATGATGAATAGATGCAGACAGCAACAGACTACCAAAAGACCAGTAAGAACCTTCAGGTGGAAATCTGGAAGAGGCATCTGTAAAAAGGTGGATCGGGGATATTATGGACAAAACCTGGAAGTATCCTGCCTAGAGGTGAATGCTTCCTTTGTGGGACTACATTACAATAAGGGAGGGTACATGAAAGAAAGGAGGGGATCAGGAGGGCAGAGAGAAGTGAATGATGTGCTAGGGTCAAATTAAGGGCTAGCAATGAGGAGAAGGTGACCTCTGTGTTCTCAGAAAGAGAAGACCCTGCTGGAGAGTGGACGAGGAGTAGGCGAGAAAAGTTGAAAAAGTGGGGAAGGAAGGAGGCCTTATTTGGGAGGTGGGAGGGAGGTACCCTGATGAATGCTCCTATGGGTGAAGGGAGAGGAGGACCTTATACCAAACAAGGTCTAGGGGTTACTATTCCTAGGTGAAAGAGTTGGAACTCATGGGAACCAGTAGCACCTGGCAAAGTAGGAGAGCACGGACCCAGACAACTGTAGAAAAAAGGTCAACAAAAGAGGGTCTAAATCGGGGGGGCGAGGTGTTTTACCATGAGGCAGTGTCCTTTCAGATGTTTGTAATAATTTACATTGTTCTGAGAGTGAGGCACGATAGGAAATGGGAATCCGCAGGGTGGCCACACAAGCAGTGACAGAAAGTGCCTAGAGAATAAAGCCTGGAATGGATACCTTGGGAGTTTTGATTTTATAAAGAATACAGAGGAAAGAGAGAAGACAGATGATTATAGGTGCTATGAACCAAAGAATAAGGATCTAGAGTAAACAGAAAGAGAAGATGGATAATGAAGAGAGTAAAAGAAAGAAATCATTTTTCAAAAGGGGATCCAAAAAAGAGAATTAAGAAAACTAATGAATAGAACTAGGTGAAGGGAAGGGAAGGAAAGTGAATGAAGATGCCCAGCTATTGGAGAATGGCTAAAGCAAACAAATTGTGGTACATGCATATAGTGGAATACTGCTGTGCAGTAAGAAAGGACATACATGATGAATACAGAGAAGCATGGAGAGATCTATATGAACTGATACAGAGCGAATCAAGTGGAGCCAAGAGCACTACAAGAAAACCACAAAAATGTGAATGGACAGAACAATGACACAAAAAAGTCAAAAATAAGTGCAAATGAATTATGAAGATCAAGCAGGACTCCAATGAGGAGATATGAGAAGGCATCCCAGCCTACCCCTTTGTGGAGGTGGGAAGTGGGAGGTCCACAGGTATTACACATATTTTTGAACTTTTTTCAATGTTGGTTACATTTTTTTCTCTAAAAACCCTACTATTTGTCATATGGGCTTGTTCTTGGGGAAAGGAAGGGTTACACAGTATACTGTGATGGTGTAAAAAAACAGAAAACTTCAACAAAAAAAAATTTTTTTAAGTCCATTATGGGCCAAAAGAGGTGCTACTTAGGACCAAATAAGATGATGTATGCCACCTCTCCCCAGGTTTTAAAAAGCTTAAAGACTCACAAATTCTCCCTTTTGTATTCTCATAGGTAATTGGCATCCCTATTACCCAGCAAGGAACATAGAAGGGTTGAGCAAAATCTGGGAGGAACCTTAAGAGAAATTTAAACTTTCCACAATATTCTTCCTGTGAGGTTGCTGGTACCCAGTGCTTACATGACTCGTGAGATTTAGGGCATCCAAAGAGAATGTGATGGACCTGGTCATGATGAGGTCAGCCGTGCCGGTTCACCCTCAAAGGACAGAAGAGACAACTGCAATGATGATGGATGCTGAGGGAGGAATGGGAATGAAGCTTCAGGGAATTTTAATAGTCATGTGAAAGCACAAGAATCCCACCTTCCCTGCCAACCTCATTCATGCCAAACAGCATAACTGGGATTTATTGTATAAATAAATGGTCACAATGGGGAACAGCTGCAGGAGCACAACAAGTATACTTTGTTCCATGAAAGCCCATACCCCAGAGGACCTCAGGAAGCTCACTGAACTTTACTGAGGGGAAGGTGATATAGTCAGACCTGAACTTTGGGGAAATTACTTTGGTGGCTGAATGCAGGATGGATTGGAATGAGGAGAGACTTGAGGCAGGAAGACCCACCAAAAGGCTTTTGCTTATAGTCCGTGCATGAAGTGCATGTAGGAGACAGTGTTGGAGGAGAGAAAGGGTTGAGAGAGGTTGCAAAGGTAAAATCACCAGTCCTTGACAACTGATTGAATATGGGGGATGAGAGAGAGTGATGTACTCCTCACAAGGATGACACCTGGGTTGTGAGCCTGAGGGAGAGGATGGTGCTGCCCTCTAAAGTTAATAAGAAAGTTAAGAGTGGGGAACTGTTCAGGGACAAAGATAATCAGTTCCATTTTGAACATGTTGAGTTTAAGATGTCTATAAGACATAAAATTCAAGATGTCTGAAAAGCAGCTGGAGATGGGAGATAGGAGGGTAGCAGAGAGGTTAGAATAGGTTAGATGGATTTGAGAATCATCAACAGAGAGCTGGTAATTAAATCCATAGGAGTTGATGAGATAACCAGTGAAGTAATATAGAGGGACAGAAGACGGCCCAGGACAGAACCCTAAGGGATACCTAAGGGGTATAATCTGGAGGAAGATCCAGCAAAGGAGACTGAGAAGAAACTGTCATAGAGGTAGGAGAAGAACCGGGAAAGTGTGGCATCCCAAAATCCTAGAAAGAAGAGAGTAACAAGGAGGAAAGAGCAATCAGGAGTTTCAAAGGCAGCAGAGGTGTCAAGAAGAATGAGGATTGAGAAAAGACCATCATATTGGGCAATGAGAGATCATTGATAACTTTGGAGAGAGCTGTTTCAGACGAGGTTGGAAGCCAGATTGTAAGGGGGTAAAGAAGACATGAGAGAAGAGAAAGTGGAGGTAGATAGTCTTCTCAAAGAGTTTAGCTACAAAGAGCAGAAGAGATATAGGATGATTGTTAGCTAGATGGAAGGATCAAGTGAGGGTTTTTTGAGGATGAGGGAGACATGGGCATGTTTGTAGACCCTAGGGAGGGAGCCAGTAGTCAGGGACAGATTGCAGGTAAGTGATAGAATAGGGATAGGTGGAGAGGTTGGCCTTGGTAAAGAATAAGTCCACCTGTTTGTTTTGGAGAGAGGTGAAAGAAAAAATAGTGGCAGAAGGCATCTGAATGATAGGAGATGAAAAAAAAGGGGAAGAGAGGGAGCTCACAAGAAATGGTGGTGGTGTTCCAAAAAGAGAGTTTGAGAAAATCTGATTACATCAGGACTTTGGCAACTGCTGAAAAAAAGAAAACCTCCAAACCACAGGCTTGAACTTTAGATCAAACTGATTGCTGCAAGCTGGTCAGAATCACTCCAATTCTCCTTACCCTTCGTGGCTGATTCAGACATACTTGACAGGCAAAAATTCTGCTATTGTACTTGAGATTAACTGTGACCCCAGGTCCATGCTAATAGGGCAGTTATTGGCAATGGAAACTTTTTCACTTTCTTTCAGTCTTACATCTTGGAGCCATTCAAGGCCACAGGATCTATTTTCAGACCTTCATCCCCAGTTTTCACACTAAAGGCTTCTGAACATTTATTTAAAGGAAATCTTCCTTGTTCCAAGTGGAGAGACTTCTTTAACCATCTTTACCATCTCTCTGCTAAGACACAGCCCAGTCTTCCCTTTGAGTAAAGATGGCAAGTCTTCATTTGAAAAAGTTTCCGGTAGAAATCTCATCAACGTATTGGGTTGAGCTATATTGCACCCTCCCCGCTTCTCCCATCCTTTGATGGACTGTTCTTCTCCTTTCTGGCTAGCAGCTCTCCTGGAATGGATGTTATCAACTTAGACTTGCTACCTACATTTTCTCACCTCATTAGCTGAAGTTTAAATCCTTGCTGAGTCACTTGCTTTCCATTTTCTCAGGAACCTCTTCCTTCCAGTTCACAAGTTGGAGTGCTCACACCCTTCTTCCAGTTCTTCTTGATATACACCTCGGTGCTTCTCATCTTCCTCTCAATCATCATACTTCTCTTCCTCCTCCACTTCCTCTTCCTCCTCCTCCTCTTTCTGGCTTTCTTTTTTAAGGACCTAAAAGCTGCACACGAAAGTTGACAGCTACTCTGCCAATCATTCATGGAAGAAGCTTGAGACAGAAGCTTAGAAGAATACTTGAGAAAAAGCTCGAAGGACCCTTAAGGAAGAGTGTGGTCTGCACATTCTATTCCACTTGGGAGACTCCCAAGGTCCAGAGTTCATAAATGACTTGTGAGATTTCTGGTCCACAGAGTGTGGCTGGCCTGGTCACAAGGAAGTTGACTCTGCCAATTCACTCTCAATGGACAAATGGGACAACAACAATGCTGGATGTTGCTGCAAGAGGAATGGAAATGTAGGAATCCATGAAGATTAAAAAAATGAGTAGATTAAAGAAAAGGACAACTGTATAGTTTCTATTTGATGTCCAGATACCTTGATGGCAAGGACGCTGGAACAACTCCATCTTTAGTCAGTGGTGTAAAACCTTTGTCCAAATTGGCTCCTTAGTTTTTGGTAAGAATGATGAGTTGGCAACTTTGAGGCTCTGGAGACTTGGTTTGCCCTCATTTTGGTAGTGAAAACAACAAAAATAATATGCTGCACATACACATGCAAAATATATTTTCCAAAAATGGACAAGTCTATTGACCTTTGGAAGATAAAATTATAGTTTTCAAAACATATGTTGCACTTGCAATTGAAATGATTCTCCCTGGGGAGCCCTTTGCAAAAGTTGCTAATCTTTTTTGTGTTCACAGTCCTACTGTAGCTCAGTACTACTGTGTTGGCTCAGAATAAAACAAAGTGTATGCCACAGTGGGAGTTAGTTGGAGAACGAATGACCCTTGTGGACTTTGGAAGCAGTTAAAAATCTATAATAACTGAAGATGATGGTCAAAGTTTGCTCAGTAACATTTGAAATTACCTGGGCTCCAAACCCTGTTCTAACAGAACAGTAATTGATGACAGAAAATTCTTCACTTTTTAATTCGCAGTCCTAGAACAACTCAAGACTGCAAATTCCATATTCATAATGTCTTCCCTTAATATTTTTTCTTTCACACTGAAAATTTCTGGTCATTTACTTGTAGGAAATCTTTATTCTTCCTATTAGGCTACAAAGTAAAAAGAGGTCTGGTTTTTGACTGACCTGTGGATATCCTGTGGACAAGGGTCCGATTGTAGAAGCCTCATCAACCTGAAGGGTGCACACTTCCCCCTGCGCTCTATTCATTCTTCCGAAGAAGACCCTTCTTCTTCTTTCCAGCGTGCAACACTTCTTGAGTTCCAGAGTAGGAAATTGTTGGTGAATGTCTATTTTTTCCTCTTCTTCCCCTCTCTCACTGATTCTTCCCTTCCCTTTCCTAGTAGACTTGCTCATACCTGCCTACCTGCTCTTTTTGGCCTCTTTTTCAGTCCTCCATCTCTTTCTTCTCCTCCTCCTCCTATTATCCTCTCACTGTCCCTTCCTTCTCCCATGCGTCCAGGCTTTGTTCCTCTTCATTTTCCACTCACATCTTTCCTTTCATCCCCTTCTCCTCTCCTTTTTCCTGTACCCTTCCTCTCTCTGCTCTATCTCTTCCACCTCCTCAGGCCTTTCTTGTTGAGTCTTTCCTTTCCTCTTTTTTCCAATTTTTGTCCATTTCCTTAGCGCTGCTCTTCCTTTTTTCTTCTCTTTTCACTCATGTTTTTCCTTGAGACTTCTCATTCCAAAATCCTCCAGTCAAATACAAGACTACTTGCTCAAAGCTGCAAAATCCTTCAGTCATCTTCCATTCAATGCCTTCTCCTCCTTCATCAAAACTCCAAAAGCTGCTTTTCTATCTCCACTCTGTAGCTTGGGAATCAAAATCTCCAACATGGGATCTTTGCTCCCCAACAAACTCAATGAAGTGAGAGAATGTGTGTTGGCCCTATCTTGCAGATTGCAGACTGTGTACACAATTATTCAGAGAAAAGTCCATTATATACCTAAAGAAGTACCCAGGTCCAACTGAGATAATTTGGTAGGTCCCAGGGCTTTCTGGGTCTGAAAGTTTCCAACAGATCTCCCTCATGTAATCTTGTTGAAAGTTGACAGCTACTATGCCTATAACTCACCCTGTCAGGAACAGAGCATAATTGGGGGAAAGCATGAAGGAACCTTAAGAAAGAATCTGATCTGTCCAGTTCAAACTACTTTGGAGGGTGACAAGGCCTAAAGAAGTCCATAGATAACTTGTATCATTTATCAGATAGAAGGTCAGATAGACTGACCTGGTCACAGTAAGGTTGGCTCTGCCAATTTACCCTCAAAGGTTGTAAAGGAGAATAGCAACTGTTGTTGCTGAATGTGGAGTGGAAATGAAAAAGTCAGGAAGTATTAACAATAGATATGTCCCATGCCAGAACTCCTACCCTGCCACTCCCTTCTATGCCAGATAAATGGCCATAAATTTTCCAGGATGTGGAAAACCTTCAGCAATGGAATAATTTCCCCAAGGACCCTAGGGGAACTCTAGCTACAGGCAACAGTCTTATCTATCTGTGTCTTCATGGGCCCTTCGCACATTAAACCTTTGGTCAAGACAATGAAGAGGCAACTCAGAAACTCTTGGCTTCAGCTAAGACATCCCAGACTTCTGTTTCCCTCCCATTCTGTGGCCCCAAAAAGAGTAGAATAGTATCGCAGTGTTAGTGTGTAGTTCCACATCTACAAGAAATGTAGGGTTGTTGCTCTTGACAATCGACAGGTCCATTAAGTTTTGGAAAATTATATTCTGCAAAACATTTGGTGACCTTGCAATTGAAAAGAATCTTCCTACTAACCCCTTTGTAATGCCATTAATCTTTTAGTGTGCTCACAAAGGGTGATACCCCTTACCCTCACCCCCTTAAACAACTGAAAAGAAAATCAAAACCCTGCCAAAATCCATAGTCAAACAACTAATCCCTCCTTGGCACTGTCCAAATCTGCACACGTAGCTGTGTCCTCTCTTTCAAAAGTCGATAACCATGTTTCATCATGAGTACTCTGGAATCTTGGCTGTTCGTTGTATTAATTAGATTTCTCAGGTCTTTCAAAGTTGTTTGTCTTTACATTGTTGTGTAAATTAGTCTCCTGTTTCTGTTCATTTCACTCTGTACCAGTTTATAAAAGCCTTCCCTAGTTCCTCTGAAAGCAACCCCCTTTCATCATTCCAACAACAACCTTGTCAAGACTATTCACCACAGCTACCGATGCCCACAGGAGAGTTAGTTGGACTTTCTAATGAGCCGGTGGAGAAAACTGATGGACGTTCATCTAAGCAAAGACTGAGGAAAACAGACTGTCCACCAGCTGTACCTCTCTGCAGACCCAGAGACAGACCCAGAAAGTGATGTATCCAGTGAAGGAAACTGCATGTTACTACAAAGCAGAACTGAATAGAGGCTACTCCTCTTCTGCACAAGTGCTGCAGAGGCTTGTAGGGGACAGATTCAACCCACAGGGCTCAAAACCACTGATGGTCAACCTGGACTGGCTGCCAGCCTGGGTGTAGACACCTAAGTCTATAATGATCCTGATGGTCAGCCCACACTCACTACTATCTCATGTCTAGGAGCTGAGAAATCCGTCAGTGACAGGAGAATGAGGCCTATTAGATCATTCCCTAAGCTGAGTTATGATGTTACAGGTAAACCTGCAGATAGAGTTACATATGTCTGTAGATGATAATACTCAACATTGCTCATGTTAAAGGTGCAAATGTGAGTTCCTGCATGTTTGAGAGTGTGTGTTTATTCTGCTGTCATGTTCATTTGATTGTGCTCGGGGTTGTGTTTGGGCTATAGCAATGGCTATTGGTTGATTGTGTGGAGTATGTGCTCTCGCTTACAGTTAGCTTGTGCTTTATAGAGAGGCCTCTTGATACTGTTTCAGCTGGCTAGCTTTGCTTTGTTAGCCTTCCTTACTGCTTTTGAGGACTGCTGGGCACTCTGGACACGCATGTTCTTCCAAAATATGCATGTCTTGTACGTCCTGTGCAGTGAGGAATGCTATGTCCGCAGCTTGCTCACAGGTGATGGGTCTAGGGTCAGGTCTACCACAAGTATTGTTCAAGTGTGTTTGTTCTATTTCCATTTCAACTGTACTGAAGGTTGGGTGCCTGGGATGCCAGGAAAATCATCCCTGATGATTTTAAGCACTGATGTTTGCGTTTATGCTGCACACTTGGAGGTTTTGGACCTGCCCCAGCTGATCTTTGTAAAGGACTTCAAAGAGTTTCTGCTCAGGGAGAGAATGTGACCGCTGTCCCAAAGTCCACTGCTATGGCACTCTCTCCTTACTGGTAGAGATGAAGGCTCTGCCCTGTGTAAAGAGGGGTAGAGTTGGGGAGAGGGGTTCTCAGCCAGTCCCCCTTTGGGGACTCATCATCTGGGTTAGGGAGGAAATGGACAAGGCCAGCCCCTCTTCAGATGACTGAAGCAAAATATTCTGGGAAGATGTGAGAGCAGCTAGCAGTCTCCATCAGTGCCTGTTCTCAGCTTGCTACAGGAAAGATTTGGGGGAGTTTCACCTTGCATGAGCCCCAAGACCCTCTCTCAGTTGAGTTTAGTTTTCTCTCTCCCAATGGGAGAGCTCCTTCATTCTGTATCATCTGGTATAGAGTCTCCCATGTACCTTCTCTGATTTCTGTTTTGCTACAATTTAGACAAATGGACTTCTTTGCTATTCATTATGTGTGTGTACAACTAGCATTGGGTGGGAAAGTGGAGAAGCCTTGAATATCGCCCCCAAATAACAAAGCAATCAAGTCATATACATATGCATATACATATGTGGGTACCCTTCCTCTTTGATGCCTTTGGGACATAGACTGAGTATCGGTATTGCTGGGCCAGTGGGGATGCAGAGTTTACTTTTTCGGCATAGCTCCAAATTGCTTTCGGAATTGCCGAACTGGTTCATAAATCCACTAAGAGGACATTAATAAACATTTTTTCTCACAGCCCCTCCAGCATTTGGTGTTTTCCTTTTTTATCAGTTTTGCCAATCTGATGGGTGTCAGGTGAATCATCAGAGATGCTTTGATTTGCATTTCTCCATATTAATATAGCTATTCAGAGAGTAGATTTCTTCCACTGAAAATTGCCTGAATGTTTATTATTTGGGTCTGAGCAAGACATTTGTCTTGTCAGGAACTCGAAGAACTCATCCAAAGAAAGCATCAGTCAGACTTTACTCTAGACTGGACCACATTGGGCACAACAGACACTTAAGGAATCCAAATAACTTAAAGATTAGGAAAGGGGTGTCCAAAGAAGAGAACTTGACATTTTTGCCACCCAGTGTCATATTACACCTGCTAGGTGTTAAGTAAGATTGATTTCATTCTACTATTGGTGAGTAGGAGAAAGATGTTTGAATTTCGTAGCAAAGACTTGGGTTGGTATCTCAGATCTGCCACTTATCAAACCCTGGACAAATCAATGCACATCTCTCAACTTCAGTTTTCTGATTTGCAAAGTAAAGGCAGGGGGAGACAATAAGAATTGCACCACACTATTCCCCTCATCCAATATGTGCTCCTAGCCATAAAGTGTAAAACTGGATTAGAAGCAAATATAAATCAATTATTCGTAAGGGGCTTGATCTACACCATCCAAAGAGCAGTAAGTGTTAAGTAAGTAAAGAAAGCAGGGGCTTCTTCAAAAAAGACTAAAGTTTCAAACAAAAGAAGACCTTCAGCACACCCCAAACCACCACTCATCAAAGCAAGACAAATCAAATGATCACACAGAATGAAAACCAACCCTTTGGACTGTAACGAGAGAGAAATTATTCTACTCAGGAGTGACACCTTTTAACATTCACAATGAAATAAAAAAATATTATGAATGATCTAAAATAAAATAGCAGCCAAAACTGAAGTGGAAAAGATGGAAGTTTCATTTTCTAGCTCAGTGAGTGCACAGACACACTCACATGCCTGGAACCTGCAAGGGCTCCACCTTCCATGACTCACCAGTCAGAAACTGAGGCAATGTGAAGTGACAGGTCCTTTTCCTCATCTCCCTGGGTTTCCATCTAATGATCCTGTTGCTCTTCTTCTCTCCTGCCACTGCCATTCTGACTGCTCCATTTATCCCCTTTTACACTCTGCTGTTCCTATACACCAAGCCCTACTCGATGCATCTTTCTCTTCTTTTGCCTCTGCTTTCCCTGTCTTACCTT
Organism: Vombatus ursinus; assembly: GCF_900497805.2. Classification (NCBI taxonomy): domain Eukaryota; kingdom Metazoa; phylum Chordata; class Mammalia; order Diprotodontia; family Vombatidae; genus Vombatus; species Vombatus ursinus. Next base: position 7,175,082 of record NW_020954623.1, on the reverse strand, counting down.
GGTCCTGGTCATTTCTTTTACCTTTTCCCTTGTCAACTTGACCTTCCTTCAAGGCCTCTGACTCCAAAGTGCTCTGGCCAAATGCACTCAGTCATTGGCCTTCCTCTAGTTACTCTCACAATGCCTTCTCCCTCTCCTTCAGTCCAGTTCCTAAAGCTCCTTCTCCTATTCACTGCTCCTTTGGAGGAATGGCTGTCAAAGTCTTCTCCACAGCTTTCTGAACGATCTTGCCTGCTCCCCACTTGTCCTCAATGAAGGTGGAGAAAATGTATGGATTGACTCTTCATTGAAGTGGCAATGGAAGCTCATAGCTAGCACAGAGTGTCTCCTATGTCTGAAAAAGTGCTCAGACTTCCAGGGGATGGATGACCCAGGACACAGCAAGGCTTTGCAGGACCCTGCTCATCTGTTCAGCCCCCTTCACCAGGGATGCTTCTCCCCTTAGGCGGTCAAGGTGCAACTGGAGAAGGAAGCTAGTCTGGCCCCTCCAGTGAGCACATGAAGCTTTTCAGGTCTACACAAGCTCAATGGTGGCTTGGGAAATTCACAATCTACAAAGAGGGGCTCACTGACCCACATACAATGAGCTGGTTCTGCCAACTCAGACAAAGACAGACTTGGCCCACTGTACCAACTGAAGGATTTGATTGCTGAGGGAGGAACAGAAATGAAGCACTCATTGAGTAGGAAAGGAATCTCTCTCAAACAACACAACCCCTGCCATACCACCCTCTGGCAATTCCAATGACACACTTTGGGCTGGTTGTCCTCCAGAATGGCCGCCATGGGACAAAACTTCAGGAGCTGAATAAACTTTCTTGGCTCCCTAAAAGGAGGAAACCAGGAGACCCTTGGCACCTCTGGGTTCCTCCACATCATCTTCATCTAATTGGTCCCCTCCCTGAGGAATTCCATTTCAATGCAGAATGACAAAGAAGCAAGTTGGACACTTTGAAAGCTACACCGAATGTATTCAGAATATGTGCCTTTTCCTCCTCCTAATCATAGAAGAGAGTAAAATGATATCATGAGCCTAGAGTGGATGGTTAGAAAGGCCATGAATAGGTTTTTAAAAATAAATATGTCTATTGAATATTGGACAATCCAAACACACTCTACACCAAACTTGGAGAAGTGGCAATGTGAGAGATCCCTCTTGCAAAGATTTTTATAAGGTCATTTTTCTTTGTATATGCTCACATAGACCTTCCCATATGACTACAGCCACATACTTTGGGCTCTGTGCAAAATGAATTAATAAACTGGGTTTAGAAAGGAAGCTTCAGAGGTTATAACCTTGGGTTGTCTGTGGCAGAACTGCTAAAAAATTACAAAAACAAGAGAAATCTCAAGTGTGGTGGCCCTTCCCCTTCATCCTCTTGTCCTTCTTCCTCCTCTCCCTTTCCTCCTCCAGTTCCCAAACCCTCCCACTCCCCTAGATATAGACAGATAGATATAGACTGACTTTACCAATGGCTTCCCCCTGTGAAGTGGTAAAGTCTGGAAAAGGTTACCAGTGTGGACAGCCTGAATGCTGCCTTCCCACTTGAATCCTTTCTGGGATTCTGCCAATCAAAGGCAATAAATAAAATACATATGTGTGTATACACACACATATATACATATATGTATGTGTATTACATATGTGTGCATATCTATATATACATATACATATGCACCCATCTCTCTCAAGTTATCCATGCCCTGCCATCTTCGGGAGGTAGAGACATAAATAATGTAGAGTCCTTAAAAGATTTCTGTCTGCTCTACATCTTAGGGGACATATTGGCTGTGGCATGGTTATGTGAGGGGGGCATGATAAATGAGAGACTCAGAATCTCATTATTTTTAAAAAAAATTGTCAGAGATATTGATTCCCTGAGGCTCATCTTTTCACTTTGTTCATCTCACCTCACTGTAGTGTATTATAACCCATTATCGAGGTCAAGAAAGGAGGTGTCCACTAATGTCAAATGGACCAAATCTGTTCTATCATTTCAAGTTAATAGCCCACAGGCTGGTATTCCTATGGAATTCTCATCTTTCTTTGCTTTGAATGAATCAGATGAAAAGGACCATTTTGTCAGCATCAGAGAATGGACTCCTACATGTTATCCTGCCTAAAGCCAAACATTGTCCAGTTAGGAAAGTGGATAGACAGGGAAGAGACAGGGGATCCTCCATGTCTGCCTACCAGGGAAATAATCCACCTGCTTGGTAGAAAGGGAGCTTGCTGGTGTCACTCTACTTTGAGCTGTCTCTCTTGCTGAGTTCTGCCTTTTGCAGAAGATGGTTTGGGGCTGGCACTCCACATCAACAACCTCATGCTTTGAGAAGATGGGGGCACCCCTCTCTTGGCATCAGTACTCTTACTTTGGAAGTGAGGTGTGGGGGGACAGGAACAGATCAGTGACCCTGGACATCCACTTCCTCCATGCGGCTTATCCCCTACATCCTCTTCCAGCCCCAAACTCTAAGATCTAGGAGTGAGCCCACAACAAGGAGAAATGGATTCACAAAGGGTGTGACCTCAATTCTGAACCACAGGCAAATCCATGGTGGGTGGGAAAGGCAGTACATACCCTAGCCTGATATGAATCACTCCCACTCTCAAAAGAATTCAGATCGGCACCAAACAATGATTCACTTTCCCTAGGCACTCCACCCCAAACCTCCTGACATGAGCACCAAAAATCAAGGGTGAGGAGATAATTCCTCCAGAGACGCCACTTAGCAACCCTACTGATTCTGTTGCTATGGAAGTCTCCAGAGATACCGCTTAGCAACCCTGATGATTCTGTTACCATGGAAGTTTCCAAAGATGCCTCTTAGCAACCCTGCTGATTCTGTTGCCATGGAAGTCTCCAGAGATGCCTCTTAGCAACCCTGCTGATTCTGTTGCCATGGAAATGAACACAACATTCCTCTGCTAGGATGTCATCAGCAACTCAAGAGCAGCAACAGATTTCATTGGCCTTAAGGCTCTGTGGCTTGGTGGGAGGAGAGGCCAGGCTAAAACCCTAGCAGGGCCCCCAGCTAGCTCTCTGAATCCTGCCAGGGCCCCAGATTATATTACCCACCAATCACAAACAGAGTCAATACCTAAATTCAGAAATCCTCTTCTCCACCCACACCTCCTCTTGCATTGCACCTTATCTGACATTTTCCCATCCAAGGCTACGGAATAGCCCATTATGGCCTTATGTGTCTGTCCACACTTAGCCCATCCCCCATCTCTCCCACTGACCATATTTCTACAGAAAGCTCCTCCTGGGTCCCCTGCCAAGGAGGTACTCTTTCTCTTCTGCCCTGCTCTGCAAACCAGCTCTAACCAGGGCCTTTTGCCCCTTAGCTATATATCTCCTTAGTCAAGGGGTACCTTCATGTCAGGTCACCTTCAGAGTCACCTACATCTCGGCCCCTGTTAACAGAGGTTAGTTCTGTGAGTCCAGCAGATAGGGAGAGTCTCTGGTCTCCCCAGCCAGCCCCCTCAGACAACCCTCTTCATTCTTCCCAATCATAAACCATGAAGCTTCTTCCCTCTTCTCTGCCAGGCTACCATGATAAGCTTCATGGCTAATGGGACATCCAGAAAGCTCCCTTCTCCTTGGACTCACTTGCCCGAGAAGGCTGGAAGTTCTGGGTTCTGGGTCTTCCTGGTGAACTCAGAATTCTTTTCCTAGAAAAAAAGAGACATTTACATGATAACCAGCCTCCTCCCTGGTCCCTGTGGCCTCTGAAGGTGGCAGAGGCAGCCTCCTCTCACATCCTCTGAGTCCTGACACGTAATGCAGGTTTGCCCCTGGGAAGATAGCGGTGGCACCTGTTGGTTCTGCCCCTCCCTTGGCTCTCTTCCTTCTATACGTGAGTGGAGGCAGCTAGGGATTTCTTATTGGAGGAAATTAAGTCTAAATTTGGGGATCCACTGATTTCTTTGTTCTCTTCACATCCTCATGTTTATCTTAGCCGTTCCCCAGCACAGACCAGGCCTCCAAAGCAGAGAATAAGTGGACAAGCGATAAACAAAAGGGACATAACTGAAAAGATGAAATAATGGGTGGATGGATGGAGGGTTGGTTGAACAGTGTGGATCTGTCTCTTCTCTTACACTTCTCTGTGGGCTCTCTAGCTACCTCTGCATCATCTGGCCTTCCTCCTTGTAAAGGCACACAACATGGTGATCCTCCTTCCTCATCTCTCTGCTTTCTAGGCACGGATGGAGGCAGAAGGATTCTTCCCTTCCCAGGGGCAGAGCAAGAGAAGAGCTAGGCCATCTATCCATCCATCCAT
>NW_020954623.1:6937004-7170782 GCF_900497805.2 Vombatus ursinus | reverse complement strand
GGGCAGAGCAAGAGAAGAGCTAGGCCATCTATCCATCCATCCATCCAGAACCAAAAATTGGAAAAGACAATATGTGCATTTGTCATAGATTGGGACCTCTATGCTTTGCTCTCTGCTCTATTCCTACAGTTTAGTCCCCACCCCACCCCCCAATACAAGGAGAACAGACACAATTTATCCTGCTTGTGTGTTTTCTGTCAGCTGCATCAAAAGAGATTTGGGCAAAGGTGGGTAGAAAAAGCAGAAGAAGACACATCACATCTCAGAGCAAAGCACAAGGAGACAGCAAAATGATCTTCAGTCTCCCATCCCCCATCCTCCATCCCACCTGCATTGCAAATATGTTGCTGTCAATCTGCAAAAATATTTCTTAGTCAGATCAAGTGATGTGTAGGAAAAGTGGGCAGCCATGGGAGAGTAATGACCTAAAACCCCTAGAAGAAGCACAGGGAATTTTGCATGCTAGCCTAGGACTAAGGAAAGAGGGAACATCTCTAGGGTGACCGAACTGGTCCTCTTTTGATTACATTACTAATGTACACACGGACCCTTCCAGATACTGATTTCCCCTCCAACTTACAAGTGGGTGAGGATTACTGGGGGAGGAATCCCACTCACCAGTATCAATATTACATGTAGGGAGAATCCTCTGTCTATACACAGGCACACACATATACGTACATGAATGCACACATGCATCTAGACCTATATACACATAGATACATGCACACCTATGTAAATACATTTATGTGTTTATATGGACAGTTACATGTAAGTGTATGTTATATGGGAAGACATAGATAGAGTCACCTATCCTAGCCTGCCTCTGTCTCTCTTATTCTTTTACATTAAAAATTAATCTGCACATAATAGGGAATTGTGGTTTCATATCTCGCCTCCATTTTTGTAATTTTTTTGAATCTGAAAGTCTCAGCTTCATGGACGTTTGTCATAAGAAGAATATTGGTAACAAACAAAATGAAAATGCCAGTGACAGCTGCTGAGAGAATTCTTGATGACCACTTCCCTTTGTCTCATCTCCCCTAGCAACATCTTAAAGTGTATTCTCTCGTTCTGCCCTCCTCTATCGTAGACCTCTCAAAAGCTGTGGGTTAACCACAAATGATTGTGACGACATTCACTAATATCTTGACAACCATCAGGAATGAACAGAGTGCAGAGTTACAAGTCTAGGAACTCCAGATATCAAAGAGAATGTCATCCCACTATGCACTAAACAATATCATAACAGCTAGCTTTTACTAAGTACCTACTGTGTGCCAGATGCTGTGCTAAGTGCCTTCTAATTCTTATCTCGCTGGATCTTCGTAACCACCCTGGTAGGAAGGTGCTGTTATGATCCCCACTTTACAGAGTGAAACTGAGGCAAATGGGGTAAAGTGACCTGCCCAGGGTCACACAGTGAGTAAGTGTCTGAGGCTGGATTTGAAATTCCTGACTCCAGGCCTGGTGCTCTGTGCCCTGTGGTGCCCCCTCGAAGCCCTGAATTCCATAATTTTCTACAAACAAAATTCTTAAGCAATCCAAAGCCTAGATGGTAACACAACATACATTGTGTAGCTCTTAACCAGTGTGCACATACACCAATGGTGCTTTCATATTTCGCACTTTAGCATGCACAAAAAGCACCTTCATATAAAGACAAGCACACGGCAAACATATAATTCCAAAATTGCTCATAATATGCTGAGGCTTCCTATACAACATTCATAGCAGCACATTAATTATTGGCATTGTGTGGTCTCCTTGGTAACCACTTGTCCCATTTTTCTGAGAACAGCCTGAATAGACCTGCTTATGAGGAAAATAGCCCAGGCCCTGCCCCCACAGCCACTTGAGCTTGGGGGCAGGCCGCAATTATGATCTTCCACAGATCTCCTGTCCCTAATTGCAGCTAGCACCACTTCTGTGAATCACCTCTGCTCCTTGGAGCCTCTCCACCTGGAACGTTAGAGAATAAAGAGAGAGCAATCAACCCTCCCCCACATCTCCTTCCTCATCTAAACTGGACTGGGGCTTTTGTGTTTGAAGATCTTCATTGTCTGCATCTTCTTCCTCACATCATCTCAGGCATGGAAAAAGAGCTGGCCCTGGAGTCAGAACGACTGGAATTCAAATCTCACCTCAGACACTGCCTAGCTGGGTGACCCCGGGAAAATTGTGGGAATCAAATGAGATCATGTAAACGTGGGGCGTGCGAACCTTAAGGTGCTGTCATTATCATAGCTGAGAGGTGCTTTTCTTGTTTCGAGAAGTGAGCGGGCTCTTAAGATGCTGCTTGGCTTCCCATCCCTTCTTCTTGTCCTCTGGCTGACCAGTGAGGACGGCCCCCAGCAGGGGGCGCTGTCTGGTCCCCATTTTTACAAGTTCGTGCCACTCTCGGGGCTCCCTCGGTAGAATGTCCATGATGCCTTTCTTTTCTATTTCCATATCTGGGAGGAGGTGTTTACACCATTAAAGAGGTTATTTCTCTTCCTTTGTTTCTTCCAGTTGGAGACTCCAGGGCTCTTTGGAAGGAAAAACACAAGAGAATCAGATAGATGGTCGAGGTGGTCCTCAGTCCTGATGGGGAAAAGGAAACCTCCTAAGGGTCATTTTTGGAGAATTTAGGATCAACATCAGGAAAGTGTTCCTGAAGAGCACAGCCAGTAACTGATGCTGGAAAAAAAAATGATGTAGAATATCAGCAGCAATTTATTGTAGAGACTAATTACTGAAAGAAGGAAGTATGTAAGTCTGCCCTGATCTGTTCACGTTCAGATGATATCCAGAGGGAAGAATGCTTGTTCTGAAAAGGGAAGGGAAGGGAATAAGCATTTATAGAGTGCCTCCTGTGTGCCTTGCACTGTCTGTGCTCAGGGCCTTTGCAAATGTTATCTCATTTGACCCTCATAAGAGCCTTGCAAGGTTATTGTTATCTCCATAATAATTATTATGCTTTCATTATCTCTGCTTTGCAGTTGAAGAAGTAGAGGCAAACAGGTTATGTGATTTGCTTAGGGTCACACAGCCAGAAAGTGTCTGAAGCCAGACCTGACCCCAGGCCCAGTGCTTTAGCCATGGTGACACCTAAGGCCATCTTTTTTTTTTTCCTAAAAAAAGAAAAAAAAAGCAACACATTAAAATAATTAATAAAATCAAAACGAGACAAATTACACTTCTTTAAAATACACAGACTTTTCTTCACTTGTTTGCTGAGGAGCTAACAAGAAAACAATTTTTAATGATCCTACTGATCTCATCATTTTCTGTGTAAAAAAAAAAAAAAAGGTGAGGTGAGGGCATTAGGGTCAGAGAAATAAGACATTGGGCTTTACTACATTAATCCTGAAATAATGATGGGGTCAAAGGGTTCAGACGCTCTTTACAAAATTTGGAAAAGGATGGCTAGTACAGCTAAAATAGTCCCATAAGAAAATCAGGTGTGCTTCACAAAAGGCCAGTAGGCATTGAACAAAATGGGGTAAAACAAATCCCTCGGATGGCCTGAGGCCAATTCCAGCCTAGGTTGAAGGTTCTATGATTAGAGACTTCTGGATCACATAAGTAACAAGATGGCAGCCTAGACATTTCCTCCAATCCCCACAACCTCTCAAATCTCCACAAAACAGAAATTATACACCAAAATGAAGCATTGTCAGCTGTTTCTATGGTCTAGAACACCCCAAATCCAAAAGAAGTTTTTAAAGATCCGTGTACTGACACTCGCTGCCCCTGAGCTCCCTCAGCACCCCTCCCCACACACTACCAGCACCAAGGCTGCACTAGCAGACCCAAAGACATATCACAGGCTTACATCAAAACTCACCTCTGCACCACACACAGTCCACCCTCCTTCTTTCCAGTGCCATGGAGACTTTGTTCATGCTTCTACAGCCAGCTTGACCACAGTCCTTCAGGAGCAAAGCCTGCCAGGGGCTGAAATCTGGAAATATCAGTGACACAAAGCTGTGACTTGCCAGTGGCAGGAAAGCAGGGTCTGAACTGCCAGTGCTGGACCAGAGAACTAAGAAACTAAGAACTCAGGAGTGGGCAGGACACCAGGACCCAACACTGCATGTTGAGAGCTGTGTAGCACTCTACCAAGCCCGAGGCATCGCAGGAGCACAGCATTCTGCCGGAGCCAGTTCTGGCAACCTAAAAGTCACTCGGGAAAGGGAACCATAAATTGCCTGTATGGGAGTAGGCTGAGACTTTTTGAGATGGAGACCCCCAGGATACCACCATCAGAGGGGAGGGAGTCAGAAAGTAAGAGCTCAGGAAAATAAGGCGGGGGGGGGGGGGGCGCTGAAAGGACCAGAGATTCCAGGAAGAAAAAATCTCATAGACATTGAACATAAACAGATAAATCAACAGGGAAAGCCATAACAGCAGAAGATCTAGTAAACACATTCAGCCATCTAGGAATAAATGCTGCAAACAAAGGCCACCGATGCCGCCACACTTGATGCCACAGAGGATCCTGTGAACTTTGGAGAACAGAACAGCACAGAGTACTGTTCCTGAGTGGTTTCAAAGAGAAATGAGAATTATGAGAGCAGAACTCGTGGCCTGCACAGCAGGATCTGCGATGGCAACCCTCGATCGACAGGGAATATGAATGACCATCTCGAAGACAAGAAGCAGAAACCAAAACCAGGATGCAGAGATCACTGGTCTCCCAGAAGAACAGGACAGGACAAAAAAAATCCATCGTTCATCCTTCATTTTTGAAGAGGACCAATGACATCCCAGGCCTTGACTAAAATAGGACAAAAGTCAAGATGCCTAGTGACAGCCTAGGATACAGTGGATGACCTCGACATTGTTGATGTCTGACCAAATGCTAAGTGCCCCACAGTGCCTGCTTCAGCTGCCCTCATGGCTTTTGGAACAAAGTGTTCTCATGCGCCCATTTCACCAGGGGAAATCTTAATATGCTTGGGGTAAACACCCCTCTCACTCAGGCCCCTCAGTTACCCTCACCCCGGTTTAGACAGTCTACTGAGAGGATTTTACTGAGGTGTGGCCACTGTGCATGCTACAGCTTCTTGGAGCTGCAGGTGAGAACTGAGAGACAGATGGACACCACAGGTGGATGAGCAGCCTTGGACAGGGTTCAGAAAGCCTTTACCCCAGAGGTGCTAGTCTTCTCTGATCACCCCATGCCCCCCTCCCCCAAAAAAGTGCTTAACGCTATAGTGAAGGGAATAATAGAAGAGAGCTGCCCAGAACTTCCGAATACAGAAAATGAAATTCCAATGGAAAAGATTCACGGATCACCTCCAGAAAAAAAAAAAAGAAAAAAAAAACCTCAGGGCTGAAAACTCCAAGAGACACAGTGGTTCTGAAAGCCATCAGGAGAAAGACCGTCTAACACAGAGGAGAAGTAGAATAATGTGTTCTGAAGAGCAATGAAGCTCAGGACGCAGCCCACGGTGAGCAATACTGCAAATCTGAACTTAAGCATAAAGAAAAAATAATGAACATTCAATCATAAGGAAGAGTTGGAAACATTTTTAGAAAGAAAACCAGAACTGAAGAGATGATTTACTTCTCCAATACTCCAAGAACAGAAATGTAGGGGGAGGGAATCAGTGCAGACAGCGATAGCAGTAGTAACAACAGTAAAACCAGTAAAAAAGAGACTTCTTTGTAAATGCACACAAGAAGGCCATGGCGAAGTGAAAAATCTGGGAGACTAACAGTGAAGAGCTGTGGGGCGGGGGAGGGGGGATTATGAACAGAACCTGACAAGACCCTGCCTGCAAGTGAAAGAGGGGCAGGAGAGCAGGGGTATGGAGAAGACTCAGGGTCAAACCAAGGGCTAACAATGTGGTCTCAGAGAGAGAAGAGGAGAGTGGGTGAGGAGGAAGAGGGAGGACGAAAGGAGTAAGAAAGGAAGGAGGCCTTACTTTGAGAGGGTTCCACTGACAAACGGTCCTATGGGTGAAAGGAGGATGATGAGGACTGGGATATTTGGTGCTTAAAAAGTCTGCTTGGTCTGGAGGGAAGAACTGAAACCTCTGGGGGCAACTGGCACCTGGAGGGGTAGGAAAGCGTGGGCACTGAGAGGGGATTTCCGGGAGAAATGTAGGAAAGGAATAAAAGTCAACAAGAGAAGGTCTAGATCTGTAGAAGGGGCCCTACCAGAGGCAGTGTCCTCTCTGGCACCTGCAATGACTGGCATTGTCCTGAGGCTGAGCCACAACAGGAGAAACCCTAAAAGACAGTGGCATGAAGTGCCTTGAAGGGACAGCCTAGAAGGGATATCTTGGAAACTCTGATTGTACAAAGAAAATAGAGAAAAGAGAGAGACCAGATCAGTATAAGAATCATGAATCAGAGAATAAGGCTCTAGAGTAAATAGGGGAAAAATGGATAATGAAGTGTGGGAAAAATCCTTTATTAAGAGGGATGCAAAAAATAAAGTTTAAAAACTAATGCATAAGGCTAGCCGAAGAGGAGGAGAGGAAGGGCAAATTTACTTGACTAACTGAGAGGAACCAGATAAAATCAGGAGAGAGGAACTAATTAACAAAACCCTAAAGGGAGAGTGGTGACAGATGAGAAGATCAGGCATGAGGGAAGAGAGCCAGTGGGAACAGGGCCACCTTTAGCAAAAAAAAATAACGTAACTAAAGGAACATGACATTGTATTTATAGCATAAAAGGGAAAGATCGTAACTTTAACAAAAACTTTTAGAGATAGAAGAAAATATAAACCTAAATCATAAATGTGAGTAGATTAAACAAGATTAGATTTTTAAAAAAGCTCTACAATTTATTGCTTACATTTTTTTTTACTATGTATCAGATGAACGTAAAAAAGCAGAAGTTGCCATTATGCTATCAAACAAAGCAAAAACAAATGTTCAAAAGGGGATAAACAAGGAAAATATAGTATGCTAGAAGGAACCATAGAAACAAACCAATATAGGTGATAAACTTAGACATTCCATATTCCTTAGCATCCAATTTCATAAAGAAAACATTATCTGAGCTTCAAGAGGACATAAATAGGGGGCACCTAGATGGCACAGTGGATTCAGGAGGACCTGAGTTCAAATCCGGCCTCAGACACACTTACTAGCTGTGTGACCCTGGGCAGGTCACTTAAATTCCATTGCCTAGCTCAAAAAAAAAAAAAGACATAGATAGCAACACAATGGAGACAGGAGACTTTAGCATCCCTCCATCGGTTTTTGGACAAGTCTAACAGAAAGATAAACAAAAGGGAAAATATGAAACTAAACAAATTTCTGGAGAAACTAGAATTAAAAGACTTATGGCATCTTCTAAACACAACAGTAAAAGAATATTCATATTACTCTTCACCACAGGGAAATCTGGCAAAAATCAACCCTGTATTAAGGCACAAAGATATTGCATAGAAGTATATGCAGTCAATACATCCTTTATAGATTGTAATGCAATAAGAATAGAAAATGAAAAAAAAATGAAACAGAAACAAAAGATAGAGACCCAAATGGATCTTAAATCTTAAATAATGTATGGGTCAAAGAACAAATAATAGAAACAATAACTATGTAAAATAAAATAATGATGAAACTACATAGCAAAATTTCTGAGATGAAACTAAAGCAATTCTCAGAGGAAAAATCATAACCTTACAATCATACATTAACAAAAAAGGAAAAGGAAGGATTAATAAACTGAATCTGCATTTAAAAATCAGAAAACTAGCAAATAAACCTTTTTGAAAGAGGAGATATTAAATATTAGAGGGGAAATAGATGTATCAGAAACAAATGATGAAACTAAAAAGACTAATAATATTGATAAACCCTCAGCTAATCTAATTAAAAAGAAGGGAGCAGAAAATCAAATCAATAAAATAACAAATGAGCAAGATGAATTCACAGCAAAATCAGGATAAAGAAAAACAATAATCAGAACATAATAAGGATACCTTTTTGCTAACAAAACTAAGAACATAAAAGCAATGGAGTAATGCCTTCAAAATATATAGCATCCCAAATTCTGAGAAGACCAGATAGAGATCTTAAATAACCCCATCTCAGAAAAGGAGGTAAAGGCACTACCCAAAAAACCCAAGCTAATCCCCAAATAATGAATCAACTTTTGGAGAGAGTAAAAGTGGGTGGTAAGAGCGTAAGAGTCTGAAACCCCCTCTTTTACTCCCTTAGTTGTTCTGGGAATTTAAGAAATTGGGTAGAGGGAACCTTGTGAACTACAGTGGAAGGAAGAAGGACCCACTTTCCCTTTCTGCATCAAGATAGGGCTTGAAAATGTGTAGATCCATTTTATATTTGGAATTGTCATAACTGAATAGCCTAATTAACAGTGTCAGTCACATGGTTTTGTTTGGATAGGATTGGTGTCTACCATTTTCATTCTCCTGTTGAGACATGAGACATTCCAATTTTAGGTAGCCAGGGTGGGTTGATGATTAGACATTTCTCAATCTAAATGTGACATCGGATTCAATTTCATAATGTTAATGTTCACAATGTTAAAATTCTTGGACAAATCAGGCTATTTGGGGATTCTTCATTGCTAGCAAGGTGGAATCAGTTTCAGGGAAGGATTAATTTAATAGTCCCAATGTTGTGGGTAGGTGAGAACCAACCCACATGGAATAGATGAAGTTTTGAGAAAAACACACATTACCATCCTCTACTTTACGCTTTCTCTTTTATATCAAATACTCTCCATGAACCAAGTTGTCATAATCTTGTTATTCTTTAATGATGTGAAGCAGAAAACCATTCAGGCAAATGACCATTTACCCAATTGCCATTTAGCAAAAACAGTGCTTATTTGTACTGATAAATAATTCTTGGTTGTCGGGCCTCAAACCTACATAAGAGAAGAATTATCCTCTGGCTTACCTGACCGAACACACAGGAGGCTTGTTTATCCAGTAATCACCTGGAAATGGCCAGATCAAGAAAGGGACACAATTCTTACGAGTCTGAGAAGTGATACCATTTTAGATTGAAAGAATAGCTGGGCAGAAGGTGACTTTAGGGGCAGTTTGATCCTATGCTTTTACTGCATCCATGTACAAGGTTGTAGCTTTGCTTGTCAAGTCAGCCACTTACCTGACTGATCTTCAACAATAGATGCTGTGAAAAATTGGAAGAAGTGGGAGAGGTGGAAGAGCAGACTTCGCCAAACTTATCCTTAAATAATTGCAGGGTAAAAGGCTTCTCATGCTCTGTGAAAAGTGTGACCAAGTGTGGGGAGTGATACTATCCATCACACGTAAAGCCCAGGCTTGTTGCTCTAAGTCAGTTCAGAAAGATATTGGACAAAATGGCTTCAAACAAAATTCCAAACAACAAATTGACTCGATGAGGATGACCTCTAGCAGAAAATCTTTAAAAGTCCTTCTTTATAACCTTAGTCATTTTGGGACAGCAATAAAATGGGCAGAAGGACCACACCCAAGCCCACTTGGGCAGGATAGAGCAAGGGAAAAGGTTCAACTTTCCCTTTCCAGCTCTGAGAGCCCTACATCTTTGCAGAGACCTATCACGCCTTCACTGGATCAACCAGACTCACGGAGTGGCTCCCACAGGATCTTTTTGGGCAAGACTTCTTGCTGCCTACCACACCTCATTGACCTGTCTAGCCAGGACTCATTTGTAGTTCATCAAAGCTGGGAGATGATAAGATGTTTCCATATTTTCGTAAGACGGAAGAATCCATTGTATGATGCGAAAATTCTCTAAAAAATTGGAACAGAAGTCCAAGAGTAGAGAAAGACTGTTGAGGTCCCTTAGCTATTGATAATGAACTTGGGACTATTTTTTTTTTCTAATGCATGACCTTTATTTTTTTAAAAGATTTGGTGCAGGCCAAATGCATTTATTTTCATTTTTAATCTGTAGATGGTAATATGTAAGGTGATGGCAAGGATCAAAATTCAGAGATTGGGAGCTAGAAGGAACAGTTTTTCTGGTTTATCTCAGTGGGATCAAAATTATAGAACTCTGATCAAACACTTCCAATTAATAAGGCCATGATCTGGCTAACTGTTCAGATTCCATAATCTTTTTTTAAGTTTATAAAATAAACTCTTATAAAATCTTTCTATAAAGTTTTATTTGTCATCATAGTTTTGGGCTCTACTATGAACCTAGTCAATTTCTCCTCCCTTCTCCCAACTCAGAAAGAAAGATAGCTGGGTGGAGAAAGGAAAAGAAAGAAAGAGGAAAAAAGGAACCAGAAAGGGGCAGAGAAAAGAAAGGAAGAGAAACAAAGGGAAAGGGAGGGAAGGAAATTCCCAACTTTAGGAACAAATGCTTCTCTAAGTTGATGCAGCCGAAAAACTGTTTTAAACCTGTATTTATTGATTGGTCTAAAGAGCACTTCTGGATGTGAAGTGAAGAAAGTGAGGAACTAAAATAAAATGCACTTCCTTCAACATTTTTCATATCAGCTGTTCTATTTTCAATAACATCATTAAAATTGTCACTGAATGTAGGTTTCCCCCATTTCTAGATGTAAATCAACTAAACAGGCAGTTAAGAGGCAACTGGTGGCACAGTGGATAGACAGTTGGGCTTGCAGTCAGGAAAACCTGAGTTCAAATCCAGGTTCAGACAATTAATACCTGTGTGACCTTAGACAAGTCACTTAACTTCTATTTGCCTCAGTTTCCTCAAATGTAAATTTTGAATAATAGCAGTACTAATCTTCCAGGATTCTGAGGATGAAATGAGATCATATTTGTAAAGTGCTTAGCACAATGCCTAGTATATGCTAGGTACTACATAAATGCTAATTTCCATCCTCCACCCAATCCAGCAATTCTAAATGGACTCTGTTAGCAATTATAGTGTCTCTAAGCTGCTCTGGGGACCCCGAGTATCTCTGAGCTCCCATGTCACTGAGGCCTTTATCCCTGAGGCTGAGGCAAATGGCAAGAAGACTGGCAAGCCTATAACAAGCATGTTTTCTACACCCTTGAAGGGCTCTGGACTTTCTTTTTTTCACCCTAAGTGACAAATCCATCATTGTTCCTTCACTTATTGCATGTTCTGCTTGCTTTCTTGTTCTTTGTCTACAGTAGGGAATTTTTCAAACTAACTTTGTCCCTTTACTTTCTAAATATCTGACCCTGTTTTCTCCACTAACTCACAATTCAGATTGCCACATCACTGATGGATGCTGGCTACACGCATCTCTTCACTACAAAGATATAAGCCATTAGGTGGGCCTAAGGCAGTCAAGTTGAGGTTCCAAATAAGGCTTGGCTTTTACTGCCTTTAGAACCTTATGAAGAAAGACACAGAGGGCAAATGTCCAGCCCCATCAACATCCTGTAGTTTGGCAAACCCTATGTTACTGATCCACATATGCTAACAACAAGAATGCTGCTGGGCTAAAGAGGTCACTTCTTTGCTTATTCTCACTAGGGACCCAAAGTCTTTCAGCACATGAGCTGGCATCTAGGCTTTTCTGTTGTGGCCTTTAGAAAGTCATGTTTTTTGTTCGGGCAAAGCCCAACGCAGACGGTCAATATTTGAAATACATGTCTCTGTAGAGACTCCCATTCTCTTCCTCTTCAAGACAGTCCCCCCCCCAAAATTCAAACACACACACACACACACACACACACACATGGTTTTTTACAACTAGCTAACATGAATTCCTTGCTGAATTCTCTTAGTTTAGGTTTTAGAGCACAAGAAAATCAGAGTGAACCAACCCAGGTCAAAGTTAGAATTCCCAGGGAAAGAAAACAAGGTCTCTTTTCCCTTTCTGGTCCTAGCCATGACTTTGAATATAATAGGCACATGCAATGTGTAGAATTTTGGAAAAGGATGACATACAATATATACAGTGGTTCCCTAACTGTTTATTCCAAGGAGAAGGCTCCTCTCTGGGCCACCTCCACCCCCACCCCCACCACCACCACCAATTGCAGTGGCCTCTATTGCCAGGACAGGCAGATGACTGGATAATCCTTGGTCTACAGAAGGGCATATTTACTACATTGTATGAAATTCTGTAAAGAACCAAAGTAAGAGTTGTCCTAATTATTGGCAGCTGGGAAGGACTTCTTTTCATTTTATACCTAATATTCACCATAAAGCAAGTTGTAATAATACTGTTTTTCATTAATAGTGCAAAACAGAAAGACATGATAGATGACCTTCAGCCCAGTTATTGTTGAGCAAAAGCAGCATTAAATTTGACGTTTAAACTCTTAACTGATTTACTCTAACAATCTTTATCATGTCCAAATTTATTTGAGAGCCCAGGTAGAGATAGGATGCTTTGTGATTAAGAAAGGGACACTCTTCTTTTGAGCCTGGAATGTCTGACTATCTTTGAATAATGGACTATTTGGACAAACTGAGACCTTAGGGGTGATTTGCTCCCCTGAATTTAGTAGGACATGTTTGTAGTTTGGTTTCTCAAGTCAGCCACTTACCTAACTGCCTTCAAAGTGATGGTTGTTAAAAATGGTCAGCGGATATAATAACAAGCAGGATGATCTCAGAAAAATCTGGAAAGACTTACATGAACTGCTGCAGAGTGAAATGAACAGGACCAGGAGAACATTGTACTTAGTAACAGCAACATTGTAGCAATGATCAGCTGTGAATGACTTAGCTGTTCTCAGGAATACAATGATCCAAGACAATCCCAAAGGACTCCAGAGAAAACTGATATTGATTGAACACAGACTGAAGTAGTCTAGTTTTCACTTTTTCTTTCACTCTTTTTCTTTTATTCTAGTCTTGTACAAAATGACTAATATGGAATGTTTTACATAATTGCACATGTATAATTTATATCTGATTGCTTTCCATCTCAAGGAGGGGTAGGGAAGGGAGAGGGGAAGGATAGAATTTGGAAATCAAAACTTAAAAAAAAATTATAAAGTGTTTTAATATGTAATGAGGGGAATAGTGTGAGTGTGTGTGTGTGGGTGTGTGTGTGTGTGTGTGTGTGTGTGTGTATAAAATAAAAATGATCAGCTAAGAGAGGAGGGATGGGACAGTGGACTCTACCACATGAAGCTTTAAGGAGCAGAACTCTTATTTAAAGACCAAAACACACTTCTCTTCTAAAGAAATACATACTTTGTCTAGTGTGCTGTTTAGCAAGAAGGTAGCAAAAAATTTTTAATAAAAATTAATGTATTTCCTTTCATATAACATGATTGCTGTTAAAATGGGGAAAGCAACAGTCCCCCTGACTTCAGCTCTGAATTAATCATTAAGTAATAATCAGATGAAAGAATTGATGTACTCTCTACAAAAGGCCACAGAATGTGACTGACAAAACAAACCACCTACACAGATCAGCTTCATTCCTTTATGTCAATTTGATCAGGCATCAAAGTCAATATTTCAAAATAAAAACAAAATCCTCTAAACAACCAACTCATTTTGGAGGGATGGTTTAGCAAAGATAGGGGTTGGGCACTGGGAAGAAATTATAACCCAGGGGACCAACTGAGGCCAACATTGTTGATCTTAGAAACAGAAAATGGAGGAGGTGAGGGAGTCTGTCTTCCCTTTCTGGCCAGGTCAGCTTGACCTCCTGGTGCTAGCTAGAACTGACAACTTTCTAGATATTCATCGTGTCCAGAATTTTAGAAAAAGATGACAAAACAGGCAGAGTAGGTCTTGGCTGGACACTCTCTCCACCAGCTCCCGTACACTTACTGTCCTGGGATCCATTTTTTGGTAGGCAGATGACTAGGTATTTCTAGATCTGTATGGAGAAACATATTAAATTATATAATTCTGGGATCTTGTAAAGAAATATGTAAAAGTTGCCAACATAATTGGAAAATAGTGAGGGCATCTTATATAATAATTTAAACTTATAAATATCATTTTTCATGCATAACAAATATTTTCTTAAAGGAAGAACCCAGTGGTGATTGCTTTTGAAAAAGTCAAGTGTATTTTTTATTTTTAATCTTTAGTTAGTAACATTTGACTTCAATTGGTGATATCATAGTGTCAGAGATTTTGGACTGGATGAAATTTAAGAGTTATCTAGTTTAACAAAAGAAAATTCTAGAACGTGCTGTCAGAGTATCCATCTTCCAAAGCTCAGGAAATGTCTGTTTTAGGAAACGTCAGAAGACTTGGAGTGTGAGTTCACATTTTTTTTCTGATTTGTCTCAATGGGACAAAAAGGATAGCACTCTGGTTAAGCACCTCCAGTAAGTGATGTAGAAACTATTAGAACTTTGTCTTGATACCTCATTTTAAAAATCCCAGGGGCAGGGGGGACATTTTTTTTTTTTTAGCTAACCAGATCCCCTCCTGAATTTCCTTAGTTCAGTTTTTAGAACACAATCCAACCCCAGTGGAATGGAATTTGGGGATTCCTTGTGATTTTCTCATTAAGATAAGTTTCTGTGAAAGATTTCTTTCAAAGTTGCATTGATTTTGGTCACGTGAGGGTGAGCAGTGAGGGTGGCAAGAGAAGTTCAGTAAACATGGAGAATGAGACATACATTGCTACCCACTGTTTTCTATTTTTCAATTCCCATACAACTTTCTCCATGAAATAAGTTTTTTTTTAAAAGCCTATTATTCTTTAATGGTGTGAAGGAAAAAGTATAGAAATACTTTCTGTTACTACAGGTGTAGCCTTAAAATCTTTTTTTTTTTTCTGCATTAGCAGCAGATAACCATCCGTGGACAGATTTTTAGAGGAATAAGCTACAGCTGTGCTTCCTGGGCAATCATGGGATTTCTGTTCCAGTGAATGCCTAGAACCTGCCAAGTTAAGAAAGAGAGTCTCTGCTTGAACTCCTAAGCTGTTATATAATCTTAGAAACCTAGAATTTCATAACTGAACTTGGCCTCATAAGAACATAGTATGTACTAAATAAACACTTTTCCGTTGATTCATTCCTGCCAGCACCTCAGAGAGCACACTTTTACTGTGTAGTGTTGTTTGTCAAACTTAACTTTTTCCTTTGTGTGGTAGGAGATTGGTGGGTTGATGACTTGAGCGTGACTTGAAATCTGCCAGGTCACCATACAAAGAGTGTCCTGAGACAACTGGCACGTCATACAGTCTTAGAACCATCTCTGCTGAAATTTCCTAAATTATGATTTGAATGGTTTTATGTGTATTTTAATGAGTTGGGGGGAGGGGCATACCAGTATATAGAGATTGTTTAAATAGGAATAAAATATTGTAAAGTTTGTTGGAAACAAAAATTGGCAGATCTATTGGGTTACTTCAAAAAAAAAAATGAAACATGCTTGCTATTTAACATCAGAGTAATATGCTGGAGAATTGAAGATTGAGATTAAATCTCTACCTGCTCAGGTTCACTTTCTCAAAGCAGTTTCAGTTTGTCAATCTATGAGTCTAAAGTTTTTGGTGCCAGTCTGTGGAAAAGAGAGACTTAAAAAACATCACTTAAAGGAAATGACAAATTTGTTGATTCTTTTTTCCTGATTAAAAGGCAGAACAGGAAAATTTTAGACCACTTTCAGTTTTCTGTCTCCAAAAGAATGAAAGTAAGTAAAGTTGGAATTTATTTACCCTTCTGTTGCTTACTGCTTTTAAACAACCACCCTGAAGACACCAAGTGAGGTAAGCCCTGTTACTAGCTCCTATACTGGGACTCCCAGATTGAAGACCAATCCCAAACGGCTCCCTCAGAGAGAAAAGTTGTTTTTAAAATAAGAAAGCAACTGAAAAGTAAGTAAAATTTAATGTTTTCCTGTGAAGGCTGTAAGAGTTACTGAAGAAGAAAACAGAAGAAATGGATTTAGCCTTTGAGTGATTTCAAAGGAAATAGAGAAAAGATTATACCTTGAGCCCTTCAGAAAATTATAGTCTCTACCAGACCCTGTTTTTTTAGTAATGCAATTCCTAATAATTATAATTAATATGTGAATTCAAAATTGTTTTTTTAAATAAAAACAGGTATTTTAAATCAAGAAATTGTTATGCTACAAATCAAGGGTCTTCCTAATTCAAATCATTGTTGACCATTTGACAATAAGACAAATTTTATTGTAGATCATAAAGGATAATAATCTCCTTTACTATCAAAGAGTTAGTGAAAATGATATAAAGTCATTATATATATCTGTAGGAAGGGGAAGGCTATACCTATGTTCTATCAGTCTTCTTAAATATAAAAGACTGGGCATATAGGTGGTTCAGTGGATAGAGCACTGGGCTTAGAATCAGGAAGATTCGTCTTTTGAGTTCAAATCTAGCCTCAGAAACCAGCTGTGACCCTAGACAAATCACTTAACCCTATTTGCCCCAGTTCATCATATGTAAAATCAGCTAAAGAAGGAAATGGTAAACCATTCTAATATCTTTGCCAAGAAAACCCCAAGTGGGGTTACAGAGAAACACAACTGAACATCACACAAACATCAAAGAATTTATAAAGTGCATTGTTGTTTAATTTATGTTTAACAGAATCACAATTACATCCCAGAAACTGTACTCTCCTCATCACTTTTCAACTTGACTTAATCTTATAAAATTAAAAGCGTAAACTAATTGATAACAGTGGGCCCTGAAATTTTAAATCCTGGCAGTTAGAGGCCCTTATAAAAGTTGATATTTTAAATTGTTAACATTAGTGGTCATATAGCTATGTTTGATTTAGTTGAATCCAAAAATTAAGTTAGCATGTGGATATTAAGTAAGTATATTAAGTAAAATCCTTTAAGGATTTCTGTTCATTTAAAATCATCAGAAAATTAATTTTTCTTTTGAAGAGAGACAAACATAGCCCTCCTAACTGCTTAATTAGATACAATAATTTAATAACCTACAGTATTGGAAAATATCATAAATTTTGTAAAAGGAGGAGGCAATTAGGAAGGAAGATCTGTCAGAGTTAAAGAAAAGGTGATTCCTAGTTTCTTGACATATTTAAGTACCGGTAATCAAAATGAAGTTGCTTTTACACAATAGAATAGAAAAAAGAAAATAGTTAAAATGTGAAGAAAGCTGTTGAGTATTTGATTTAGAGTACACGATAAAGTCAACAGTAATAAAAACTTCCTGCTCTCAGAGGAGTGGCAGGGACTCTGGAAGGTACCAATGGCAGTGACCTTCCTGTATCAGTCTCCAGCTCTGGCCAATCCTCCTGGTCTGCACCAAGCAAACACCTTTGTGAAAGGGGTGGGTGAGTGCTTCTCCAGGGTCACCCTGCTTGCTGCCCAGTGTGACACTTTACAGTGGAGACCTAGGAAGAACCTTGAACTTGGGGAGGAATTAGGTCCAACAAACCGTTCCTCCCAAAAGGATGAGGAAACATCTCCTTTTACTTGACTATTAGCTTCAACACCTACAATTTTCACTATTACATTTTATGGAAATGATTCTTCAGGTCCTTGTCCTATCTGCTTTGTTTATAAATAAAGAAAGTTAGAGTGTAGGTTTTGTTGGAATCTTGAAGGAAGGGTTCAGACAGACAATGCTTTCCTGTTCCCATAACTGTAAAGTGCAAATGCCAAGGCCTGCCCTGGAGTGAAGGCTAGCTAATTGTCTCCTACTGCTATTGAGTGACTTTGGTTTCTAGAATGAATGAACTTTGATGAAAGGCAATGTGAGGACCTGTTCAATTGAATTACTGTCACCCAAATTGAAAGAAGTCTTGTTTCATGTTTTGCAGTACATGAGATGGTGAAGAGAAACAACTTCACTTCACATCATGCGTTGAGCTGTCAAGGTTCCTAACAAGCTAACAACTTAACATTAACCCAACACGTTAATCATTGAATGAGGTATTTATTTTTTTGAAATGGTTAATAATGATACCTTACAGTGGGGATACAAATTTCAGGCACGAATTTAAACTCATCAGAGGTCTCAAGATCTTATCAGCCAAACTGCAGCTAAAGTAAAATGGAAACCTAATAAGAAACTACCCCAAGTGAGAAGATCTGGGAGGCCATTTGCCCACTGTTTCTGAAGATTGTTGTGCCTACTCTAAGCCTACCTAGTAACAACAGGCCTTAAATTTATTCTTTCCACAAGTGCCTCATTCATTACTTCTTCCATCTCACTTCCTTGCTTCCCTCTTTTACCCTTCCTTCCATTCTTTCTTCCATCCTTCTTCCCTTCCTTCATCAAATTCTTTCCACAAATGCCTCCATCATTCTGTCCTGCTTTTTATCCATCCTATGTTTTTGCTCCATCCTTCTTTCCCTTTTTTCCACCCTCTTTCCATCCATCTTGCCTTCCTTTCTTCCTTCTTTTCTTCCTTCCATAAAGCTACCTTCTTTCCTTCATTGATCCTCCATTACTTCCTTCTTTCCTTCTCTCACCCCCACCCCTCACCCCAGGACCATTTCAGGTGCCTCTTGGAGACACAGTGTATAAGATGACAATCTGCCATGTTGACTGCCACGAAGGAAGTTATGTAGGTGATATCTGACAAAACTGTCACTCAGATACCAGGGTGGTCAAGTGGTTGAGGTGTTGGGCATAAGATTCAACGACCGTCTGCCCTCCTGAACCCCACCCGTGGTGGCTCCTTTGCTTTCCCACTCTCCATTTTGGCTCCCAATCCTTCAGAAGCGGGTCAAGGATTTTCTGCAGGGTGAAGTCATACTTTGTCCACATCCACACACCCCAACCCCTCAGCGCCTTCCCTGATGAACCTAGTTGCGAGGCGCCAAGCGTCTGCTCCCTCAAGCACCTTTCCTAAGGAAACCAGGGCCCACCTGCCTGGCTCCTCCGGGATCAGAGCTCCCCCTCCGTCTCTGCTCTGGGCTCGCGAGCCCCTTCAGTGCCCTCTTACAGCTGACATTTACTTTGAGCTGGGAAGGGGCAAAATCCCGAAGAAAGCCTGGGAGGGACCGGCCTCAGGTCCCCAGAGCAGGGTACGTGTACGGGCTGTGGCCGCGGGAGACCAGATGACTCTCGGGCCTGACCCCGCCTCCCAAAAGCTCCGGAGACTCAGCCTCGACGCCAGCTGTGGAGGACTGAAGGAGAGCAGAGCTTGGAGCCGGGAAGGTACCGAACTCAGTGGCCTCGGCCCCAAAGACAAAATACGAGAAGACCCCTTCGTCCCTCCCCTCCTTGCCGGCCTTGCAAAGGGGGCGCGGATGCCCGGAGAGGCCGCGGCACCCTCGAGGGGTGGATGGATTGGAGAGCCTGGCCAACGCACACGAAGCGCTAGAGGGCACGCGAGAAGCTGCCCGGGAGAGCGGGGGATGCACGCCTAAGGGATGCAGGTGTGAGAAGGGTCCGAGGGACCGGGGCGACCGCGACTCAGGGCGGGGCTTAGAACTGCGGCTGCCCAGCCTGGCCGCGGGTTCCAAAAATAAAATTAAAAAAAAAAAAAAAAGTCGGCTGGACCTCGATGTGACTGGAACACGCAGCCTTCTCATCTGGAGTCAGACGCACTACCGTTGCGCGCCAGGTCCGCAGTGGTCGGCTCGGTGCCAGCCTTTAGGATGCTGGGTCATTCCTTGCCCCCCAGGTGGCCGCCAGTCCGCAGCTCTCCCGCGTCACGGCCACGCTCTCCTGAGAGTGAAGGGGGTGGGGAGGAGCCCTGGCACCCCTCAGACCCCGCGTTCTCCCTCCCTCCTGGGAACCTCGAACCAAACGCCCAGGCTAGCCCCTGCCTCTCCTTTCCTCTCCCAGTCTCGGCCGCCTGTCTGCCAGCTCACACTGGGGCAGGGGGGACGCTCCGGGGATGCAGGCGGGGCGCAGCCCCGGCCTCTGGTGTCCCTCCTGCTTTGCCTGGCGGAGACCGCAGTACCAGGGGCCTGGGAGGAGGGGGCCACCTCTGTTCCCCCCCCAACCCCCAACCAGCTTCTCGTGAGCGTCCCTCTTAGACCCTGAGTGAGGATGGAACTAGGCTCTTGGGGCCGAAGGCACCCCATAGAAAGGGCAGGGGGCCTTCTCTGCTCTGTCACCCTGTTGCCACAGGAAGGCTCTGCGACCCCAAGCCCACCCCTGCCTGCCCTCTGATCCTCCTGGCCCCCGAGTGCTACGGTACTCAGGTCCATCCTGAGGCCTGATCCGGGCCTCTCGCTGGCTCCAAGGGCGCCCCTTGGGATCCTCCGGCAATGGGCCCCTTCTGATAAGAATGCCCGGTGCCACCATTGCTGGCCGACTTGGAATTAGGACCACCGGAGGGACCTGCCGGCAGCCCTGGTGGCTGAGCCCTACGGCACACCTGGGTAGGACCCGGCAGTCAGAGCCAGCCAGGGCCTCCTCCCCAGGTTCACTGAGGCCACCAAGGAGTCCTTTCTCTTCCAAGATTCCTTTGGTCTGGAGGCATAGCCCGGTGGTTTTCCTCATTTCCCTGACCCAACAGTGCCGTGCCATAGAGGGCCCACTCCTGTTTTTTCAGGGCCTATGGTTTTGTGAAGAGTTGGAGGCTTTCTCTTGGGTACCTATTTTCTCCTGCCACAGGAGCTGACTCTAACACTTTAGAGAGAGAGGGTCCCTGCTAGGAGAGAGGCTGTCTTTGTGTGGCCCTGGAGGAAGCCAGAGATCACTAGCCTCTTCTGTCCCTGGCCCCACCCTTTCCCAAAGACAGAAAAGCCGGAAGTTGGGACCAGTGAACAGAGAGAGGGGGCACTGGGCTAGAATTCTATCCACGTGCTCCCATCAATAGTGTTAGTATGAGGGAGGGGGCCAGGGAGAAGGACCCCATGCTTTACACCCAAGGCTTGATTCCCTAAAAGCAAATTGCAGCTCCACCGTGAATACACATCGGAAATAATACTCATCCAAAAAAACCTAATTTATCCAAATTAGTAACAAAACAGAAATGAAAGAAGGTGGGTAAAGGAGAACATGGGCCCAGCAAGAGTGAAGCGATTCTCTCATTGGGTTCCACCAGAGGCTTGGCTCTCACCCAAGGGCAAGTTTCCCGAAGTCTGATGTAGCAAGCCTAGGATAAGGTATGATTTATCCATTTATTAGCAAGGCTGAAAAACCAGCGATAAACTGAGATCAGTGATCTCTCTAGGTAACCAAAGGAGCATGTCAAGCCAATTTAAATCCACATCTCTTCCTACTGACAGCGCCTCATCAGACCGCCCCTGGCAAACGAAGGCCAGCCCTGATTGGTGGACGTTTAATAAGGAGGTGGGCTGAGTTCTCAACTCCTATTACTTCATCGCTGTGAGAAGAATAGCTGGAGAATGCGCCCTGGTCACGGGACTCAAGCTGCCTCCAGCAATCTGGGCTGGAAAACCCACCTAGTCAGGATCTCCCCGGCTCCGTTTCCCCTTTATACACCCAGTCACCCCCAACTTTGATTTGAAAGTAAGGGCACAAGGGTGGACTGGCAGGCCTTGGAAGGAGCTAGATTAGAATGGGATCTCATTTCTCAGCTGGAATAGGAGAGGTCTCGCTAAGAGCTATGCTGAAAGGTGGAGCTTCAGAAAAGGGCGTGTTGTATTTTAATATTAATAATCAAAGGATACAGCGTTAAATTTAATTTTGCTCAGTGGAAAAAAAGATACCCCAAGGGGAAAAATGTTTACATACCGATAATGACCACTTAGGAGCAAATGAAAATGAGAATGATTCCACCAACAGAACACAGAGTGAAACTGAATGAAAATAGCAAACATTTATACAGCATTTTCTGGGTGTTTTACACCTATTATCTTATTTGATCCCCACAACAACTCTGGAAGATAGGTGCTATTCATTCCTGTTTCCTAAATGAGGGAACTGAAGCAAACAAAGGTTAAGTGACTTGCCCAGGGTCACACAGCTATCAAGGCTGGATTTAAACTCAGGTCTTCCAGACTCCAGCTCTGGCACAGCCCTTATCTATTGTGCCAACCAGCTGCCCCCAAGGAAAGGACAGAAAAGATCTCATTTTGATTGAATTGAGACCATTTATTTACATGTAAATAGTTACCAAGGAATTTTATTTGATTGTAACTGTGTTCTATGATGTCTAAAGCAACCCTTAGCTGCCAAATGGCCTACAATCCTACCACATCTTCAGACTACAAGGCAGATGATTTTTAAAGAGTCTTCAAACAACCACTATTGCTACTCCAAAGGTGAGCTCTGTTGTCCAAAGATTAGTGAACTGATGTGTTCTTAGAAGATTGGAGCCATCCTTGGAACACAAAGGGAAGTCATGGCTCCTTGGAAAGATGTCTCCCAAGCCCACCTTGGAGAAGGAGACCAACAATTACATTGGCCACTTCCTCATCTCCTCCTCCAGGGTTCAGGATGATGAAGGAAATCGAAAAGACCCAAACGAAGAGAATCACAGCTTATGCACCAACATCTGTGGGAGAAGGTACAGGAGAAAACGTGAAGATGGATTCCAACCAAGCCAGCAACATGGCAGCCATCATCACTGGGTTGTTTCTGGGTTTGTCAGGCACTCCACAGATGGTGTGCTGTTCCATGGTGCTCAGTAAACCCTAATGAGAGAGAATTAATTCAGCAGCAAGGGCCAGAAGTGGCCCAAAGCCCCCTTCTCTCTCTCTGTCCCACTGCTTGTGACTATCCCTCACAAAGGTTCTGGAAAAGCATCTCGGAAGAGTGGGGTGGATTCAGAAAATAAAAGAGACTGTGACTCCTGCCCTTCTCTTCATTGTGAACAGGGTGAGCAACCACCTTCAAACAGAAAAGGAGAAATGCTGTGACTCAAAGGCAGGGCAGGGCCAGTGATGTCAGAACCATCTGTGTGGGCGCAGAGAGACCAACGTCTAACTAGCACAAATAAAAGCCAAAGTTAACAGAAATTTAGAAGTGCCTTAACTGGAGAAGGCCCTAGGCCCAGGGTGGGGAACCTGCAGCCTTCAGGCCACCAGCCGCAGATTCTCCACCCCTCCCCTGAGACCAAGAGCCAAAGCTTCCCCCAAACTTAAATCAGTCAAACAACATACAGGAAAAGACAGTCCAGATATTTCCCTCCATCACTGGCATTTCCTGCAGACTTAACCACCATGAACAACAAGGACCCTGGAGAGTCTGCCGTTTTCAGGACTCACTTCTTCCTCCAAGATGACCCTCCTTCTCTCTTCTGTGGGCTTTCATTTGGCTGTTGCCAGGAATGCCATCTCCCAACTCTTGGAATCCCCAGCACTCATGATCACCAGCAGGTCTTTTCTAGTTGGCCCAGCTTCTAGTTCCACTCCCACCCCACAGGCCACTCTGTATTTATTGTGTTGGCTCTGCCTGGTTTAGGTGGTCTCCCCTATTAGAAGGTAAGTGTCCTTAAAAGCAGTTTTGAGGGGGTGGGGGGAATCTTTTGCCTCTTCTCTATGTAATGTGGCCAGAACTTAGTACAGTGTCTGGCAACTAGTCAGCACTTAATGAATACTTATTTATTGATTGCTGGAACAAAGGTTTGGAAATCAACCTCAATGGTATAGCCCCTTAGAGAAGAAAGATAGAAAATTAAGACCAGTGAGCAAGGCTTGCCATCAGACATGCAAAGTCTGCAAAAACTATTATTATTGTAATAATAAACATGTGGGCCTTAAAGCACTTTCCATGTTAGCTCATGTGGTCTCTACAACTATCCTCAGAGGCAGGTGCTGTTATTATCCTCATTTTACCGAGGAGAAAATGGAGGTGAAAGGAGGGGCCACTGGCTTGCTTAGCATCACATTGCCATCGTGGGCTGAATTCAAACTCAGGCCTTCTAAGCTCTTACTACGTACTCTATCATAGGACTGCAGACTTAGTCCTTGAAGGGACTTCAAAAGCCACCGAGGCCTCGGTCCCCATAGTTGACTCAGTCACACTGTCATGAGAACAACAAAAAGATGGAAAACACAACAAAGATTGTCATTTTCACCACCCATGACAGCAGTGGCCACAGCACATCCTTTCAAGCCTATGACTGAACAAATATTCCGGGCCGCATTACGCCATTGCACATTAAGGGGTCCCATTTTCCTTCATCTCCAGCAGGTGCTCACTGGCCACTCCCTGGCTGGGCATGGGTGTCAATAAACATTTCCCCAGATTGAGGGAAGGATTCTTCACTCCTGAAAGGGTCTGTAAGGTAAATGATAATGCAGGATCTTGGGCACTGCTGTTTGGGGGCAAAAACGTGCCATTTCTGCCTTCTCCAAGAATGAGCTCAAGGGCAGCTAGGGGGTGCAGTGGATAGAGCACCAGCCCTGAAGTCAGGAGGACCTGAGTTCAAATCCGGCCTCAGAGCAAACACTTGACACTAGCTGTGTGACCCTGGGCAAGTCGCTTAACTCCAATTGCCTTAAAAAAAAAAAAAGAATGAGCTCAGTTGGGGGACTGGTTCTGGAGCTGGCCACTCTAGGTATGAGTACGTGACAATCTTTGGAGAAGGAAGTCTCTGAGAGCTTGTCCTCTCTGAGACAATGGAGTGAAGAAGCACATCTGGATCATCCCAAATGAACTCCCAGAAGACAACCATGTGGGAGACTCAGAGGGACGTTTCCAAAAGATTTTCAGGAGGGGAAGATGTCTGCAGGAAGGAAACATTCATAGATGATAAGCTGATTTTAGGAAGGCAGTCTTCTGGCATCCCTGAGGCATGGAGCCTCTCTGTGAAGGTCCCAGGTGAGCCCCAGCCTTTGCTTAATTGAAGCAAATCCAGTCTCCCCCTGAAACAAGGGGGAGAGCCAGGCCCAGCTGTGAGCTGCTCCCTGGCCTCCAATATCCTGAAGTCTCTGTTTCGGTTTTTCAAGTGACAACCACACACCTCTCACCCCTCTTTCCAAAGGAAGCAAGGATCATGCCCCATCTCTCTTCTCTTCCTCATATGATAGAGCCGCTAGACTCTGAGCCTTCTCCGACGGCCGCCTCAGAATGGCATCTCAGTGTCCCTCCTGGAAGGAGGAGCTCAGGCTCACAAGCTGGCTCCTGCTCATTGTTTATGCCTGTGTAGACGTGGATGCCCTCTGAACTTTACTGAGCATAGGGGCTCACAGCCCAGGGTCTTCTTTCCCTCATCTCAGACCCTGGAAATGCCATGCAAAACTTGATGGAGAGCCCTAGCCCCTGGGCCCAAAAGCCTGATGAATGTTCTACTAGCTGAGCTGTTCAGGCCCTGAGAATGAAACTCATGTGTTTGCTTGTTGGAAGAAGACTCAAGCTGTCCCAAGTCCAGCCCAAACCCAGGAAAACAGGACTTCCTCCTTCCTTCCTTCCTGCTGAGATGGTCTCAGCAGCCTTCACCACTCTCCCTACACTGTGCTGGGCAGGGTTCATCACCTGGTTGGGGGGGAGGGAGGAAACTGGCCAGAGGGAAGCCCTTCATCTGACTACTGGCCGCTTCTACTTTCCTCCTTGAGAGCAAGTCCTTGTTCTGGACTTCTTTGTGCCCTCCCACTG
This sequence comes from Vombatus ursinus, assembly GCF_900497805.2. Taxonomy (NCBI): domain Eukaryota; kingdom Metazoa; phylum Chordata; class Mammalia; order Diprotodontia; family Vombatidae; genus Vombatus; species Vombatus ursinus. The sequence continues at coordinate 7,145,501 of NW_020954623.1, read as the reverse complement.
CAGGCCTTAAGCCAATAAAATGGCAGCACATGGGCCTTAATGGGTCAAGGAGAGCTGGAGACTGGTCAGAAGGTCTGCCCGGAAAAAGGGCATTCCCTGACATTCTATGGTGATGATGACCATTGGGTCATAACATAGATCATAAGGCACCTCCCTTACATGATGAACCCCCAGAAAAGTTGCTCTGAGAGTCTCTGAGCCTCTTCCTCTACCTCATGTATTTCTTTTCTTTAGTCAGCCAGAGGACTACAGGCAATATGGTACAGTGGAAGAAGCTTGGGCTCTGGGTTCAAATTCCTTTTCAGATGCTTCCCACCAGCTATTTGCCCTGGTCCTCGGTTTGTACAATGAGGAGGTTTGCAGGATTGAAGCAGTCTAGATTTGGAACTGGAAAGAAGATAGAGGCCATCTTATCCAACTCCTCATTTTGTAGATGAGAAAACAGGCTTTGATCCCAGTCGCATGGACTTAGAAGTGAAGTTAGAAAATCACCTAGAAAAAAAAAGGTCAAAGGACACCTTCCATGGACTCCTGAGAACTGAAATGAACTTGATGACCTTGGAGGTCCTGGCCCCCTTGACTTTGCTACAGGATTTGAAACCCTAACCTTCCCTTCCCTAAGTCTGGCCTGATAGCTCTCTTCATCCACAGCCAAGCTAAGAGTGGCCATACCGAGGAGGCTAAGACCAAGTCTACGGTGAGCACTCTCTGTGGTTGCATCTAATTTTCAGCTCTCAGTCCAGGACAGCTGTCTGATCTGGGATCTGAAACTCATAAGTACCTCTCTGACTGAGCCTTCAAAGTATTCTGATCCAGAACCGAGACAAGGAAGGCAAAGTCATTGTTGCCCTCCCACCTGACCCAACTGCCTTCCTTTATTATGAGGATCCAGCCCTAGGAAGAGACCTCAACTTTGTACTGTTTTTACCCAGGAAAACCATCATTCTCTTTCTACAACTGGATGGCTGCTAGATGTAGAGTGATAAGGCATCTTAGCAGTTGCAAAGGTCTTCTGGTACAGTGCCCTCCAGCCAGTTTTAAAAGGTGAGGAAATAGACCCAAGAGTGGCTTGACCTGAGTCATACAGAAAGTAAGTAGTAGAGCTGGGTCATACAAGGAGCTGTAAGCATATGTGGGAAAAGGGCCAGAGGGTTAGGGTTAGGGTTAGGGTTAGAGTCTGAGATGCGCATTTTAGGGTTAAAGTTTGAGTGTGAGGTATTAATCTCTCTTCTGGTGAATTTAGGAGCAATATTGGATTTGCACAAAGTGACAGGCCAGGAGGCTCAGGAACATGTTTTCCTTAGAACAAAAATGAGTCATTAAAAGAACTAAGAGACCTTTCAATTGGACATGTTTCAACTTTTGATTTAGCTGATTATACTATTACACCAATGGAATCAGACATAGGACTGGGGTGTCTAGACCACAGGCAAGGTAGAGCGCCATCTTCCTCTCCACCAAGGAGGGGTCTTACCCATTCTTGTGTCATGGATACCTTTGGCAGGCTGGTAAAGTCTATGGACTCTTTCTCACCAGAATGTTTTTAGAAGCACGAAATTAAATGTATAGCATTAGAAAGGAAAACCATTGGATTGAAATACAATTATCAAAATATTCCAAAGAATAAGTTTGTGGACCCCAGATCAAGAACTTTGGCTACAGAGAAATAGTGCTGCTCAGCCCCTTACTTTCAGTCTAAAGGTGGTGATGGCTCCTTCTGGTGGATAGGTCCTTATGTGGTCATTAAGGACACCTTCAGTAAAAATACAGAGCATTCACATGAAGGTCTTCTAGAGATGAGAAAACAGATCAGTGACTATTTGTGTTCTTCCCACAACCTTTCTGTGTGGTCATCATTTCTAAAAACCATTGAGCATTTTACCCTTGGGAAAACACCTTATAAAAGCCATTCTCCCAATGGTTTCCTAATTTCCTAACTCCCCATGGTCTCCATCATGAACCCCCTTCTGTGCATTAGTGGTCTGGTCCTGCTTCCCACTGTCAGAGATCGTGAAAGTTCATTGCTACAAAATACTAGTAAATGTATCGCATTCCTCATGGTCCGTTTGTTGGGGGCTAAGTTCATTTTTCAATGGTCCAGGAATGAACTGGCTCAGTTGACTCTTAGACCAAGTCTTCAAAACATCCATTTTCAGGGGCAGCTAGGTGGTGCAGTGGATAGAGCACCAGCCCTGGAATCAGGAGGACCTGTGTTCTAATCTGGTCTCAGACACATGACATTCACTAGTTGTGTGACTCTGGGCAAGTCACTTAACCCCAATTGCCTCACCAAAAAAAAAATAATAATAATGCAAAATAGTCATCTTCCCCTTCATCTAGAGGCCCTACTTTGCAGAGATACTGCTTGTCTTCTCCCATCATTTTCCTCCAAAATAAGTCTAATTTTTACTTGGGTGATGCTTTGAATACCTCGGAGCTGGGAGTGCCCAGTCCTCTTCTGGCCACATACAGACGTGCGGAGTCACCTAAAAGCCTTTGGTTCCTTACACTACTTTGCTGTCCCATGACTGCTTTCCCATAGAAGTGAGGATGTCTGCTCACTCTTTCTCTGTCATTTGAACCAGAGTGTCTCCCCTGGAGGCCACTCAGCCTGACAGACATTTAAATCACCGAGCCACCCAGAAAGCCGCACTGAAAGATGACATGAGATGTAGCTGGCACTGCAGGAAATGGAACTTCACTGAAGCCAGGGATTCTAGGAGAAGAGAGAGGGGGAGGGGCATTCCAGGCACGGGGCACAGCTGTGCAAAGACACAGAGGCCGAGATGGGAAGAAAGCAGCAGGCACATGGACAGCACACCAGGGAACCGGGAGATGAGTTGTAAAATGAAAGGTTTTTAAAGCCAACCTGAGAAATCGGTGGTGATCCTGTAGGCCAGAGATATCAGACTCGGGGTCAAAGAACCAGATTAAAGTGGACATGGGAAATGTTTAGCAAAATCACAGACAACATGAATTTGAGTGGCCCTCAGGGATCCGTTTCTTTTTGAATCTGCAACGCCCTGCTGCAGGATAGAAGCAGACACTGGGAGATCGATTGGAGCTCGAGGGGGAGGGACGTGATCCCCTGGATGGAGAAGAGCCTTGGAGAGGCTTCAGTGGGGGTGGGGAGGCTAGAAGGAGACACAGCAGGGCCACACCTGTGGCAGCACATAAGAAGGAACGGGAGAAGCTGCTGAATAGCCAGAGGGTGGCCACCAAGCAGGTGAGGGACCCTGAGCTCACGCCCCACTGGGATTGCTAGGGGTCTGTTTGAGGGATCTGTGCCCAATACTTCATGGAAGAGAGGAGATTTGGTGAGGATGGCAAAGGGATGGCAGCTGTTGTCAAGTGATTTAGTCAGGCAATGGAAGAGAGGGCAGACTTTTTTTCTGTTTGACTTCAGAGTGTAGAAGCCAGAGCAATGGGGATAAGCTTCCGAGAGGCCAGCTGAAGGTAAAGATTAGGGTAATGTCCTAACCAAGAGTGGCCTAGAGGCAGGGACAGCAGCTCCCTGAGGGTCCTCAAGAAGGGTCAGGGAGACCACTTGTCTGAGATGTGGCAGAAGAATCCCCAGTATGGGCTCTGGACTCCCTAGGAGTCGTGATTGGGATGAGGCTGGTGGGGTCTCTGTGCCCTTGGGGAGTGTGGTCCATAGGAACAGGGATTGGCAAACACACTTCCTCACCTGGAAAGACTTTCCATTTCTTCAGAGCTACCTCCAGAGCTGGACGTCCTTTTTGTTTCTCCAAGGAACAAGAAGGGTTTCTGACCTAGAGACGATATTGGAGCTACTCTCTGAAGTGTCATCACACCCATCAGGGACCTCTGCAGAGATTGAAAGGGTCAGATCTCTATTTTCTCCTACAGCCATTTAGTGAAGGTCTGAGCTAAAGCCTTTGACAATTGGGAAATTCCCAAGGAATGAAAACTATCCCAGAAAGGGACTGACTCAGGCCATGGACAATTAGCTTCAGGGGTGGTATTTGGGATTTACCCAGTGGGTTTATTGAGTTAGCAGCTGCTGACACCTAGGAAATGGGGTAGGGGTTAGGGTTATGGATTACGTGCAGTTCAAGCCCAGAAAGCCAGGCCTGCAAGGACCCCTGGTAGGGAGCCAGCACCCAGCATTTGGTGGGTGAGTAGAGTGAAGATGGCGGAAGGAAGGAGGGAGAATAAATAAACTGGGAGGAAAGAGGAAGTGTCCCTGAGGAGTGCGGGCCATGGGGCTGGGGACTCTGATGAAATGGCTTCAGTGCAGGCAAAGAGAGCAGGGTGATTCCCAGCGGACCTGCCCACTGTCCTTCACTTACATTTAAGCCTTTCTCACCATACTGGTGTGGCCTTCTATTATCTCCCACAAAGTGATCCTGGGCCAGATTTAGGAGGGGGAAGGTAAGCTATGATTTCATTAATGTGGAAAGATTCTCTACCAATATACATAGGCATATCACCTTTGGGTATTGTCTGAGGAGCATTATCTGCTACGTTAGGAGGTTAAGTGACTTGCCCAGGTCACATAATATATTAATTGTAATAATAACTCTCAATTATAAAGTGCTTTAAACTTTGTAAGGCATGTTACAAGTATTATCTCATTTTATCCTTACAACAAGGCTGGGAGCTAAATGTCATTATTATCCCCACTTTACAGATGAGGAGATTGAGGTAGGCAGAAGTGAAGTCACATAGCTAGTAGGTGCCTGACGCTAGATTTGAACTTGGCCCTTCTTGACTCCAGGCCCATGTATCAGAGGTGGAATTTGAAGCCTGTTTTCCTGGGAACTCTACAGGGTGCCAGAACCCAACAAAACGGGGTAGAATCTTTCTTCCATGACCCCACCCCAATCCCATGAAGCTCTCTCTTCCACTGCCCCAGTACATGAACATTTCGAGGTGTGCCGTGTCCCTCAATTAAATGTGAGCCCTTGGAGAGCCAGAGTGGTTTCATGTTTCCAGTTGTATTCCCAGGAGTTAGCACAGGCCTTGACACATGGGGGTGTTTCCTCATTCCTAACTCTAAGGGGATCCTCCATCCAGAAAGCCCAGGCTGGAGGTAGCTAGGTGGCGCAGTGGATAGAGCACTGGCCCTGGATTCAAGAGGACCTCAGTTCAAATCCGGCCTCAGACACATAACACTTACTAGCTGTGTGACCCTGGGCAAGTCACTTAACCCCACTGCCTAGCCAAAAAAAAAAAAAAGAAATCACCAGAAAGCCCAGACTATGTGTCCCTCAAAAGCCAGGGCTTTCAGGATGCTCCAAGAGAGCAATTCTCCTGGGTTGTTTTTTTTTTTGTTTTTTTTGTGCTGGCCATTCACACCTCCCCTTTTTGCTGATGGGGAGGGGGGATTTGGAAGTCCTTTCAATTGGGGGAGATTCCTTCACCTCTGAGACAGCAACCACTGAGCCCCACAGACCTGCATTGCTGAGCAAGTTTTGGTCATCCTTCCATCTGAAATCCGTCTTCTGGTACAGGGCCATGTGGTTCATGTCCCCTCCATTGGAGGGGGCTGAGAACAGAGGATCCTCCCTGAGATGGGGCTTGAGACAGACCTCCCCCAAGCCTGGCCCTCTCATCATGCCACCATTGTAGTTGGCTCCTTCGCCTTGTTGCTGGACCCTGAGCCCCACAGCCACCCCCACCTGTCTCACATCTTCAGTCACCTCCGTGACCTTATTTCCTGCCCAATTCCCATGTAGCTTTTCTGCTCTGAGAAAGTCAAATGACTTTGGTTGAATGAGTCCTCTCATTGGACTCGGCCTTCCAAAGCACCTGTCCTACCCATAGCCTGGCTGGAGCCCAATTCTACCTTCTTACAAGGCAAGGTTGATTCAAACTGGAGACTTCAAACATGCTTCTCTTCACTCTAATTCTCCACACTCAGTAAATAATTCAGGGAGAAAATTAGTCTAAGATTCCTGGCACGGTGTGAAGATGTTGGGAGCTTGGCACAGTTTCTCCTCCTAAGTTTCAGCTTCCCAGCTGTGCCTGGCCCCTACACAGAAGCTGATACCCAGCCCCCAGCTCTGCCTCCTTCCTTGTTACCAGCCCAGGTGACCCCCAGGAAGGCTGAGCCATTCTCTTTTCATTTCCCCACCCTGTCCATCAGTCCACCCCACTTCGAAGGGCCATTCCTCCTGGGCTAAGCATCCTCCTGCCTCCCAGAGACCTGACTGCCCTTCCCGCAGGGCTAGGGGGGCTCACACCTGGAACTCGCTGTCTCCGTCTTCTAGCCTGAACCCAAAAGGACAGAGCAAAGAGAAGCAGGACCAGCAGGAGGGCTCCAAAGATCCAGGGCAGAGCAAAGCCTTTGTGTCCTGAGAAGGAAGAGAGAGAGATGAGCATCCAGGTCCCAGGCTCCAGGCAAACAAAAATCCAAAGGCTCCTAGACTCCTAGGAAAGACAAAGCATTCCAGTGATAAACCTTCTTCCTCTCCTGAGGCACAGATTCCAGATGTACCAAGGCATTGGGTCCCAAATCTGCCTTAAACCACAGCTACTGTTTTGGGGGAAGGGCTCACATCAAAGATAGTTCTCATGCCCCACTACTAGTCAATGAAGCTGCTCAGCAGACGAGAACTAGGTCTGAGGGCCCCTTCCGGGTGGACCTCTGACTGAAAAATATCCCCATGCCTGCTAGGAGTCAGCAGGCCTGAGACCTGGCCAAAGACAGTGGGCAGTGCTGAACCTATTTTTTCCCCCACTGGCTAGTGGCATTATCAGTGCCTCCCGTCATGATTCATCACAGTGACTGGATGGGCAAGGATGTTGTACCTTCAGAATGTCCAGTGGCCTTGGAAACACCTGCAGGAAGAAGGAGAGGGGAAGCTGCAGTCTGGGCTCAAGGGTCGGGGTAGCCTGGTTCCTGTCTATGCCCCTAGGGTCAGTACAAGAGTCCCTAAGACTTCTAGAGTCCCCTGGTCTCCTCCCACAGGACGGAGAGGTTTAAGGATAATATTGGCAAAGGCAGCATCTCCAAAGACCAGTGGAGACCTCAGCTATGCAGCCGAAGGCCTCCTCCCCTTCCCATGACCCCAGGCCATCATGTCACAGCCTCCTTCCCCAACCAGGGGCCATTGTTCTCAGTCTCAGGCCAGCTTGTAGATCCTTACCTGAGCACTTCACACTGGCATCTTCCTTGTGCCCACACTCTACCTGCCCCCAAGGATCGGCAGGACAGTCCCACAGAGATGACTCATTTCCTTGGCAATGAACGTTACTCAGCAAGACGGGCCCAATCCCTTGGCCAAAGGCAGCCTCTGGTGGGGCAGCTAGAGCAGAGCCACAGCCCAGCTGCTGGCATACCACCTCTGCATCAGCCAGGTCCCAAGAGTCATCACACACTGTGCCCCAGGAGCCTTTGTACCAGACCTCCACACGTCCTGAGCACGGGGAGCTTCCTCCTTGCAGTCGGATTTTATCTGGAAGTGCAGAAGCAACCCTTATTAACCTGATGGCAGAAGAGCCCAAGAAGATGCACAGGAATGTCAGGTGTGAGCTGCCTGCTCTGGTTCCAGTCATTCTGTCAACCAGAGAATTAACTAATAACATTAGGAAATTATTTTTCTCTAGCCAATAGCTCAGTAATGTTCAGACTCCTTAAGAGCCTGCCTAGGGGCAGTTAGGTGGCATAGTGGTTAGAGCACCAGCCCTAGATTCAGGAGGACCTGAGTTCAAATCCAGCCTCAGACACATAACACTTACTAGCTGTGTGACCTTGGGCAAGTCACTTAACCCCATTGCCTAGCCCCCCACCCCCCCAAAAATAAATAAATAAAAGAGTTTGCCTGACATGACAGATGTTCTAATAAACCTTATCTTTGGCTGAAAGAAGGCTTGGGTCAAATTCTTTTGGGCAGGACCCCTGTGTTATGATTTTGGGATCCCAGCACCCTTACATCCCTAAACCTCAACAAAAGCCAATGATTCCATGGGACACCAAGAAATAATTAGACAAAGTCAAAAGAATTAAAAATAAGAACAAAATGTGAAATATGTCATTGGAAAAGGAATTGACATGGAAAATGGATTGAAAAGAGATAATTTAAGAATTATTGGACTACCTGAAAGCCATGATCAAAGAAAAAGCCCAAACATTATATTTCAAAAACAATCAAGGAAAATACTCTAATATCCTAGAACCAGATGGCAAAACAGAAATTGAAATTATCCACTGAATCCACCTGAAAGAAACCTCAAAATGAAAACTCTAAAGAGTATCATAGCCAAATTCTGGGAAAGGAGTAATATTAAGTGTATCTTTTTCATATCATAATGCAATAAAAATTACATTCAATAAAAGACCGTGGAAAAAAAAAGGAAATTATTTTTTCCTAAGATTCTTCTCCGGTTCCCTGGGTGGATACCTAGAAAGGGGAAAACAGTTGCAGTCTCTGCCTCAGCATGCCTGATATTGTGGAACCCCATCCTTTAAACATAGTTAAACAGCTGTAGGTCCCTAACCAAAGAATCCACACAGATTCATCACACCAAGCCCCACCAGGACTTTCATTCTAGAAACTGATGGCTTGTGGGGAGTGGGGAGTGGGGACTGGGAGGGGAGCACACTGAATTCTATTGCTATCTCCTCTACTGCTGAAAGGTTTCAAAGAAGCCTGTTCAAACTGTGAAGAATTTAGGGCATTTGGAGGGTGGGTTGAAGAGAAGCCTGGGGAATAGGAAGAAAGTCTTAGTGCCCAGATTTCCTGGTGTCAAGGGTGGAACCAAAAGTGTCTTCCAACATACGGAGTCGAGTTAAGTGACTTAGATTGGGGGGGGGCAGGGGAAAGCATGCCAAGGGCCTTTGAAACGAAATGGCAGCTCACCAGGGGGAGAAAACCACACCAAGCCTCAGGGCCTTGGGCCTAGGATGACAGAGAATAGACAGATAAAGCACACCCTAGGTCAAAAAAGAAGGTGAATTCGGTCATTGTTCCAGAGAGTGCATTCTAGCGAAGTGGCCTTATGCCTATGGGGGGAGGTGAAGAGATCTCTGAGTCCCCCAAAAGATTTCTCCTTCTCCAATCCCCTCTACCAAATCAAGACAAAAAGGTGCAGCACCTAGCTTTGGTCCACTCTTTACCTAAGATCTTTATGGCATAGATGACTGACTGTTCCCCTCCAGAGCACCCCAAGTGCCCTAAGACACCTAGACATCCCAAGCTCCCTGAAACCACAGCTGAAAGTTTCCAGGAAAGGTCCATGCCAAGGGTCAGCACTCACACCCTAACACTGGGGAATAGGCTGGTCCCAGCCAATCAGTGGAAGGGTCAGCAATGGAGCTGAAGCTGCTCAGAGCATGAGAACTGGATCTCAGTAGATGTAGAAAAAGGAAAAGAAAACCGAGAGCTAAGCAGGAGTATTGAAGCCTTCCATACTCGATCCTGCAGTACAGATGAGGAATCTTTTTAAAAATCATTTGCGGCCATTGATGCAAAAGGGTGAACAAATAAGGACCCTGCCCAGAGAGGAAAAGGAAGGAGATATCCTTGTCTCCTCTCCTTGGTCTGTTAGCCATGGGTCCATTGTGTGTTGACCCTAGCTTTGTGGCTTCCTTTATTGAAAACATTCAACAATATTTGTAAATGTCATTGAAATTCACATTTTTTTCCTCTTCAGAAGGATAATGGTTTCATATTAAGTGCTCTCTTTTTATCCATTTGAGTCTTAGTGGACCAATTATCTGGGTAAGTGCTAGTCCAGTGCCTGGCACATCTTAGGTCCTTAATAAATGCCTACTTCTTTTCCTCTTCCCTGGAAATCTAGAGGAGTCGAACCATCCTTGGTCCTCTCTGATAATGATAAAACAATTACATGAAGAGTGCCAACTTTCTAGGCTAATATTGGCCAGTTGGGATCATAGCCTGTTGGACTCCCTCATCAGTATAGCTCTACCCTGGACAGAGCCCATGAATGGTGAGTGGAAATCAGAATAGTACAAGATGAGAAGAAGGGGTTGGATTGCCTTTGAAAGATGCAGAAGCCCTTTGCTGCCCCCAAACAGCTCCCTGAAATGAAGACCTATCTTCATCCTACCAACATTCTATCAGGGGCAGCTAGGTGGCACAGTGGATAGAGTACTGGCCCTGAAGTCAGGAGGATCTGAGTTCAAATCCGGCCTCAGACCAAACACTTGATCCAAGTTGTGTGACCCTGGGCAAATCACTTAACCCCAATTGCCTTAAAAAAAAAAGTCAAGAGAAGCCCCAGCCCACTGGGGGAAGGACATATGGACAAGAGTCAGGTGGATGGGGCAGCTATCCACATTGAAAATGAGATTCCAGGTCCACTGGAGTGGAGGCCCTGTCCTGCTGAGCCTCGGTCATGGGTCACTTCCACCACCTACTTGACCACTTTTGTTCCTTCTCAGGGGCTACACAGTGAAGCCAGGGAAAATCACAAAACTGTGCTTATTGGGTTCACTACAAGTTTCATGTGACACAACCTGGACTGGGGCCTCACCGCTGCCAGGCCATCTGCTTAGAACCTCCTAATGACCTTCCTCTCCCACTCTCCACAGGGCTCTCCCTGCTCCTACCCTTTCAGCTGAGATCCTGGTCTCACATGTCACTGGAGCAAGTCTCTGAGAGTCCGAAGTAGGGTTATTCCTTCTCATCTCACAGCACCCAGAGGCCTTCTGCTGCTCTCTCCTCCATGCCTGTCTCCTATGAAGAGGTGGACCTTCTCCTTCCTAAATCAACCTGCTACCTGTGTGAGTGATTCTGCTCCATCCCATCTTCTCCAGCATGCTGCCCTCTCACCCATCTGCAGTCTGTCTGCTTGCTGCTACCCACACACTGCCCTTGTCTCCTCCATCCCTAAAAACCCATCTGTCCATCTTGCTGTGGTCCTACATCTCTCCTTTCTCTCCTTTTTTAGACCCTAGGCAGGTTGGCTCCAGGCCTCATTGCTCAAGGGAAGCTGCTCTCTCCAGTGGTCTCCTAATGGCCATATCACCTGGCCTTTTCTCCGTGCTTGCCCTCCTTGACTTCTCTGCTGTCTATAATATTGGCCATCACCCTTTCTTCAAGATACTCTCTTCTTTAGGCTTCCACGCCATATACCCCTTGCACTAGACATTTTAGATTTACTACATCAGAACCTGAACTTATTCTCTTTTCCCCAAAACATCCCCTCTTCAGAATTATTTTGGGTGGCCCCATCATCCTCCCAGCCCCTCATACAACTTAGGTGTCATCCTGAGCTCCTCACTCTCTCCCCCCATATTCAATCCATTGCAAGGCTTTCAAGTACCAGTCCCACTTCTCTCCTTTGATGCTGCCCCCACCGTGGGGCAGACCCTCATAACCTCACACTCGAACTATTGCAATAGCTGCTGGAGGGGTGGATCCTGCTAGCCTAAAGTCTCTGCCCCCTCCAGTTCATCCTCCACTTAGCCACCAAAGTGATTTTTCTAAATTGCAGGTTTTACCATATCACCCCCCTACTCAACAAACTTCAGAGGCTCCCTATCACCTCTAAGATCAAATGCAAAATGCTTTCTTTGGCCTTCAAAGCTCTTCATAACCCAGTCTCCTCCTCCCTTTCCAGTCTTGTCCCTCCTCCCTCCCCGACCTGTTCTCTGTGACCCAGTGACACTGGTCTCCTGGCTGTTACTTGAAGAAGACATTCCAACTCCCAACACTTTCTTTGGCTGTCCCTATTCCTGGCTGGCTCCTACCCTCCCTATCTCCCTTCAAGTCCACCTAAAATCTCACCTTCTCCAGGAAGCTTTAACACACACACACATCCCCTGCATTTTGCCCCCCAATGCTAAATGCCTTCCCTCTGCTGACCCTCCTGTCTATATCTTATTTCCATGTCATTGTTTGCACGTTTCCCCCTTAAGATTATGAACTCCTTGAAAACAGGGACTGTTTGTTCTTCTAAGTGCTTGGATCCCCAGTGCTTAGCAAAGTGCCTGGCCCATAGAAGTTAATAATTAATCAATTTTATTGACAGTAAATTTAATTATTTTAATAAAATTTTATTGACTGTCTTACCGGATGATAGAAATTTTGAGTTGCCTTGCATTATTATAATATCATTAAACCAGAAATTCTCATTTTAAAGAAGAGGAAACTGAGACCCAGAGAGCATCAGTGACTTTGCCAGTTCAAATATTCTGTGTCTGATTAAGAGAGAGAATTAGGATCAGATGCCTAGTTGTGTGCTCTTGGAATGTTCCCAAAGGTAAGTGAACCTGGCCAGGCTGAAAGGTGGGCAGAATGAATCTGCTCCCAGACCTCGGCCTCCTGAGCCTCCCCTGAGCCTTAACCTGGCTACAAGGACACTCACCTGTACAGGTGATCCAGGTCTCTTCCGCCGGGCTCAGGTATTTCTTCCCCCACGATGCAGATGGGCATTGCCAGACGGAGGCAGGCCCATCAGGGCACTGAACATCGTTAACCCAGGTGAACCCGGAGCTTGCCTTATGGGAAGGGGCATCTCGCACTGTTCCATTGTCCCCACAGCCCAACTGACCACACACCAGCCTGGGAGTGACTGCGGTCATTCTACTTTTGCCAACACTTCCCCAGCTCCCATTGTAATAGACCTCCAAGCGTCCGGCACAGTCCTGAGTACTGGTATCACTGTGCAACCTCAAAGCCAGGACCCCTAGAGAGAAAAGGCATTAGTGATGAAAGAGGTTTCCTGAATAACATCTGGGCATAAGATGCCCCCCCCTGCTCTGGTCAGTTCTCCAGGAACTGAGACAACCGCAGTGTGTGTCCCTGCATCGTGATGCCTCCTGAAGGAGTTGGGATTTTCACCATAGAAGGTCACTTCCACAGTTAGCTAAGCCAACTTCCACACACCTGACCTTACAACAACCTCATCCAGGCATCTTCCAAGAAACCTTCCCTTTTCCATGGACATGAGGACAACTGCATTTTGGAAAGACCTTGTTGCTTCACCCCCTCACCCTGCTCACCTTGGAAAATCATATTTTATTTATTATATAGTTATTTCATATCAAGTTATTATATATAAAGACAGCAATAGAATTCACATGAACTACATCATAATGCTTTGCTACCTGTAGCCTTATTAAGGTAGCACATGTAGGTTTTGTTTCTTTTTTTAAAATGATCAATAACTGGTCTGGACATTTCCACGTATAATCCTTTACAATGACTAGTCTGGGTTCATTTATTTTTTTCCCCTGGTCTGGGGGTAGGGGTTGGTTAGCACTTTCTTTGGTTATGTATTAACCAGTGGGGATTCTTTTTTTTTTAATGATAGTTATAAGTGTTCTATGAAATCATCGACTACAAGACCTTTTTCCAAATGAAGAGACTAAGACTCGGAGAGTTAAGTCAAGAGTGATCCAGGGTTGTTCTCATTACAACTCTGCCACTTCTCCAGATCCAGTCCAACGTATTCTCACAAACATATACTAAGCACCTGGTTGGGGGAAGGCAAGGGTGACCAGGAATGATAGGAGGGTATTTCTCCTCCTTGAAGGACTTGGTGATACCAGTTTAACAGAGAGATTTCCTATTGAAAGAAGGCTGCATGGGAGGAACTGAAGAAAGAGACAGAAAAGTGGGCAAAGGCATTGTGACCATGATCCAGACATTTTGGGTAACAGAATCCACTGGAGGAAGGGAGCTGGTTCCTGGACTTGGGGAGTCATAGAGAGAAGCTAGAAAAAGGAAAGGAGAACTCTCTCCCGCCCAGCTCCTGCCTTCATGCTAAGGCGTTTCCACATGTGAACTGAGGCTCCCTCCAATAGCCAGCTTCCCAGTTATTCTCCTCAGTCCCCTTGACTCACTCCTCCAGTTCTCTCAGCCACATACAGAGATAGCCTCACTCTGGATCCAAGTTCATGAACTCTGGAATTCCTTTATCTGACCACAAGTTTTGATCATTCCAGTTTTCCCAATGCCTTCAGATCCTTAACCCTGTTCTTCCCCTTCCTTGGGACCTCCATGTCCTCCACCTCTCAGGCAATCAATGACCCCTGCTCTGTCTACTCTACTCATTTTTCAATTCCAGTCCTTTGGGGAACCAGGGCTACTCTATACCATGTTCTACTCTCTAATCCCAAATTTCCCCTTGTCCAATCACCCATCACACCTTGCCAAACACCAGTCCTTAACCATTCCCATCATCTACCTCTTTCACTCCTATTCATGTGCACACATATATAACCTATAACATATGGCTTACCATGTTAAGGAGGGGGGAGGGAAGGGGGGGAGGGATGGATAGAATTGGAACTCAAAATTTTAAAAAGAACAAGTGTTAAAAATTGTTTTAACATATAATTTGTGGGAAAATAAAATATTATTAAAAAAAAAACAGAACACTTGTTCTTGACTTGTGGCTAAAAAAGTAAACTTCTAGGGGGCTCTTTGTGTAAGGGCTAGCACCACCCCCACTCGTCCCCACCCTGCCCAATCCAGGTACTGTCAGTCAGACTTTGCCTATGACTTCAGGGCTGAGGGGCTGTAGCTGGGGCTAGGGTTTCAGAAACCCCAGCCCCCAAGGTCAGGGTTAAGTATGGGGCTTCTCCCTTCGCAGTGAGCCATTCTCTTCCTCCCTCCCTCTGCCTTTTCTCCTCTCATTGACAGACCTGAGCAGATAACTCCTGCGTCTTCTTTATGACGGCAGTTGTGACGACCCCAGCCTCGAAAAGGACATTGCCACACCTGGGATTCATCCCCAGAGCACCTCAGGTCATCGAGCCAGATGGGCCCTGATCCTCGTCCAAAGTAGGCCGAAATGGTGGCATTCAAGGCCCCTCCACAGCCCAGCTGTCGGCACACTACATGGGCATCGTTCAAGTCCCAGGAGTCATCGCAGACGGTGCCCCAGGAGCCTTCATGGTAGAGCTCCACTCTGCCAGCGCAGCGGTCTCCTCCATCCATAAGGCGGATCTCACGGATCTCTGCAAGGAACAATGCTTGGTGAGACTCAGTGCTGACTTATAGGGCCTCACACTCCCTGGTTCAGAGGAGTTCCCCCCAGTTCTCACCTGAGCATCCCGTAGAATTCCTTGAGCGAAAAGTAGCCCCAGCTGGGCTGTGCAGGGAGTCACTGCATGGGGCCCATGTTTCAGTCCGGTTTCCTACAAACATGTATCTGCTCAGCCCACTGTCAGACATATATGTGGAGGGTGAACAGGTTGGCCAGTTGGGGGGAGCAGGGAGGGGGAGGATTGAGTAGAGGGTGTTGTCCAGCCCAAGCAAGAGTGTCCTTGTTCTTTGTGGTCCGTCTGAATTGTTCCCTGCCACAGGGAAAGCCCCCTTCTCCTGGGAGCAACTCCCTGCCCTCCATTCTCCTCACCTGTGATTCCCTGAGGCTCAGGCTAAGGCCACCCCTTCACCCTTTCTTCCAAAGGTGAGTCCTCTGCCCCTGGATTATGGCCCTCCAGTCAATTCCCTTTTGTTACCTGAGCATATCACTGAGGCAGTGTCTCCACTGGTACATGCAGGAGCCCCCAGAGCAGTCACAGGACAATCCCCCAGGTGGTGCTCCATTCCTGAGCAGTGAAACATGTGACCCCAGATCTGGCCTCTTTCTTCTCCCGAATGGGCTCCTTTGGGAATTGAGAGAGCAACTCCACAGTCAAGCTGATTGCAAAGGACATTGGCATTAGCCAAATCCCAGGAAGAGTCACACAGGGCTCCCCAACCTTCTTGGATCTGAATTTCCACTCGGCCTTCACACCTAGAGCTTCCAGCAGTCAGCCGGGAGCCCATGTACCCTGCAGAGGAGACAATGTTTTGGACTAGAGTCCAGAGCCAAGTTGGGTTGAATGGGGCTGGGCCAGTAGTTCAGAGGGAGGTCTAAGCATAGGTACGGTTATTCTGAGTCAATGGGGCTACTTAAAGAGTAGAGACCTCATTCCCAAAGGGTCTGAGAGAGAAGGGAAGCCCTAGAAGGGGGCAGTCCTATGAGGAAACATTGGGGACGATGCCGCAAAGCAAGCTGGCAGACAATCACCAGATAAGGCAAAACAGATACGGGAAGGACACGCATAGCCGTCCCAGATGTCAGCACCTGGGCCAACCAAGAACGAAGTAGAGGTGAAGAGGGAAGGGGAGGGGGAGGAGAGAGGCAATGAGCTCTCTGACTCTCACGGGAGCAGATGACTCCGATGTCCCTGCCGTCAGTACAGCTGCCCTCTGGGAGGAGCACCCTGGGACACAGCGACAGATGGGACTCGTTGCCTTTGCATCTCAGTTCTTCATCCAGGATCTGTCCTTTTCTTTCTCCAAAACGAGCTGCCTCCACCACGGAGACAAGGTCACCGCACTGAAGCTCACCGCACAGCACTTTGGCTGTGGGGAGAGAGAAGTCATGTGCACAGATGGAGCCCCAGGTGCCGTTGTGTTTCACCAGAACTCTTCCTGAGCAGGGAAAGTGCCCTCCAACCAGCTTTGCCTTCATGTGCTCTGGGGAACAAAAAGGCTTAATTCAGAGTGGGTCCTCGATGTTCCAGGGCCAAGAACGCAAGGCGGACAATTCCACTGGAGACATTATGTGACCATAGGCAAGTCCCTAATATCTTTCTTTAAATATTTTATTTTTCCCCAATTACATGTAAAAAACATTTTTAACATTCGCTGTAAAGTTTGGAGTTCCAAATTCTATCCCTCCTTCCCTCCACTATCTCCTCCCTGAGATGGTAAGCAATCTGACATGGGTTATGCACGTGTAATCGTGTAAAACATCTCCATGTTAGTCGCTTTGTCACCTAATATCTTAGTCTCTGTGTTTGGCGAAACACCGAGGGTGCTTAGGACAAAACGTGGGAAAGATGAACCACAGCTAGAAGCGGAAGTCATTCCCATTATCCTCCTGTGCCTCCCCCATCCCGAGGGCACACACGTGCCACGTTTGAGGAAGAGCGACTTGTGGGCCCAGCTGCCTCATGTGCTCGCCTTCATTCGGTGCCATTCAGTCAGCAAGCACTTACTGAATACCTCTTATGGGCAAGATCTCAAGGAGTGCACAGAAATCAGCGTGACCATCCCGTGTGTTATCTGGCAGATAAGCCAGAAGCACCCTCCTTAAGCCCTTCCAGAGTGTGTTCTGCTGCTGATGTCTCCCCTGTGAGCGTCTGAGCAGGGCACAGAGCCTGACTGTTTCATTCCATCCAGCACACAGTGAAGGGAAAGTCTATTGGTTGGCTTCCGAGATAGAAGTGATTATGTGTACACAAAGGGATGAGCCTTCTCTTCATGATGGTGAGTGAGCAATGATTTACAGGAGCCTCTGGGTGTAGGGAGAGGTACAGCCAGGGACAGGGGCCATGCGGCACCTCTCTCCCTTGCCTATGTGCATTTGTTTGTCTTTGGTCTTCAGGTCTGTGACCTTCTAAGTTTCAAAAGGTCAGAAGAGTAGAAACTGACCAAGATGGCGAGGAGGGAGGAAGCGCTGCAGCCCAGCTCACAGAACTACTTCAACAAAGGCTTAGACAAGCTCCAGACCAAGCACTCATTGGGAAATCCAAGGAAAAATCATGATGAGTCACTTTCCCAGCCCAGACTGGCATGAAAAGACAGACCAAGGAATACAGACACTGGAGGCAAGATTTAGCCAGGACAGCACCACGCAGCATGAGAATGCTGAGCAGGGTGTTGGGACTGTGCATTGGCCAAGAGAAGTTAGAGCTACAGGTCTGATACAGCACACAGAGAAGCTGGGTCACAGATCTAGTACAGAGAGAAGAGGAACTATGCACCTCAGTGTGGTGAGCTACACAGTCGCAGGTCTGAGGCTATGCACCAGCCAAGAAGCAGGAACACAAGGGAGTAACAACAAGTGTGTGACTTTGACCTAAAAGCGAGGTCTTAGATCCAGCCCCAGGCGTGCTCTGAGAGCTACAGTTGAATGACCAGGACAGACAGCTCAGATGAAAGGGGTGGCTTTCAGTTCTGTCTCTGAATCTGCCTCAACTTACAGGTGGCTAATGGTGGCCAAGGACAGCTGCAGTCTGTTGGAACTCCAACCAGGGCCAAGCAGATGGTTATATTGCCCCAACTCAAACCTTGTCAGGAACTTGTAAAGCTCAGATCAGTAGGGCAAGGATCACACCATGCGATGAATAAGATAGCTTTGGACACACTAAAGGTTTGCAAGTTCCCACGCTGAATCTCCCCTGAGATTCTTGAGGAACACAGCACTCAATACCCAAAAGGATTCAAGAGTATACAAAACAGATTTATACAAGACTCAGACATTCCCTCTAGAAATTTACCAAACCTGGCCCTAACACAAAGTCCTAATTCTGGAAGTAAAGTTGGAAAAGTGAATAAACCCAAAAGAATCTCACAAAGCACTATTGTGATGACAGGGATAAGCCAGAAAAAGAAAATGACTTCAAAACATCTACAAGCAAAGCCTCAAAAAAAAAAATAGTTCAGACACAAGTTCAACTAGAATTCCATCAATGGGGGTTTGGTACTGGTTAAAAGATAGAAAGACCAATTAGTGAAACAAATTAGGTACAAAACATACAAAGAAACACAGGAGACTGGTGTTTGATAAACCCCCAAACCCCAATGAGTTGAACAAGAATGCAGTATTTGGCTAACTCTAATTGAAAAACTGAAAAGCATTCTGTCAGATATGAAGCATAGACCAGCATCTCACACCATGTACCAAGATACAAAGATACATGACTTCAACACAAAGAGTGACATCATAAAAAATTAGTAGAATAAAAAAAAAAGATTGCCTTTCAGATCTATTGATAGAAGAGTTCATGACCAAACAAGAGATAGAAAGGATCACAGAAGATAACAGGGAGAATTCTATTATATGCAATTGTAAGGTTTTTCCACAAGCAAAACCAATGTAGCTAAAATTAGAAGGAAAACAGTTAACTGGGGAAAAAATTCTTTGTAATGCTAGGCGACACAGCGGAAAGAGCACTGGGCCTGGAGTCAGGAAGATTCATTTTCCTGAGTTTAAATCTGGCCTCAGACACTTACTAACTGTGTGACCCTGGACAAGTTACTTAACTCTGTGTGCCTCAGTTTCCTCATCTAGCAAATGATCTAGAGAAGGAAATGGCAAACAACTCCAGTATCTTTGCCAAGAAAACCCCAAATGGGGTCACAAAGCATCAGACAAAACCAAAAACAACTGATGAGCAGGTTTCTCTGACAAGGGTCTCATTTCCAGCATATACTGTGGAAATGCCCCTGAGATGTCTGTTTTCTCTGAGTTACCTTACCAGGTAGATGCACTGGATACAGAGTAAGTCTGTTTGCTGAAAGGAGCCAATCGAGGAGCCTGCAATGAACCAAAGTTTTGCTCACTCCTAGATGCCTTTGCTAGGGCTCATTGGCTGACCTTGCTGAACTGTGTCCTTCACTGCCACCATCCCCACTGCCAACCAACTAGCCCAAACCAGCCTTGCATTCAACTGTTCCTGCAAAACGTTCTGCTTCTCTGCCCACCTGTTCTTGGGAAAGATTGTCCATTCTTTTTCTCAACTCC
The DNA here is from genome assembly GCF_900497805.2 of Vombatus ursinus. NCBI lineage: Eukaryota > Metazoa > Chordata > Mammalia > Diprotodontia > Vombatidae > Vombatus > Vombatus ursinus. The sequence continues at coordinate 7,126,037 of NW_020954623.1, read as the reverse complement.
TCCCTGAACCTCTTCTTTGTGGTTTTCAAGCATAAATCAACCCTGCCCCTCCTGGGCTGTGGACTCCTTTGTACCTAGTACGGGGGCGGGAGTGGGGGCCTCAGCACTAGTGTCTGATTTTCTTCCTAATAAAACTTTTCTGCTTTCAACCCAGCTTAGACTCGTCCACATTTTGAGGAGTGGACTTCACCTAGCTGACTATATGTATGTGTGTATACATATGTGTACATTTGTGTATATACACACACACGCACATAAACATAGGTGTATGTATACATACATATCAGTTGGACAGTGGTCAAGTAAATTATATTACTTGAATTTAATGGAACACGTCTGTGCTCTAAGAAATGATGAAGGGGATAGTTTCAGAGAAACCTGGGAAGACTTGTATGAACTGATGCAGAGTAGGGTAGAACCCCCCAAAATTTGTACAATAATGACAACATTGTCAACACAAACAGCTTTGAACTTAATAACTCTAATTGACACAATGACCAACTGTGATTCCAGAGGACCAGTCATGAGATGTGCTACCCACCTCCTGACAGAGAGGCGATAGAACCAGGCTGTGGGTTGGCATTTTTTTTGGGTAAGGCTGATATAGGGATTTATTTTGTTTGACTATGAGTACTTACTACAGTGTTGTTGTTGTTGTGTTTTTCCAATAGAAGGATGAATGTGGGAGAGAAAGAAAATAAATTTTTGCTAAATGAAAAAAAAAATTTTTTTGGTGGTAAGGCCCAGGTGCAGGGGAAGGGAGCAGTTTGGGAGATCCACAAGGGGTCTAGGAACTGGAGCCCATGCCAGAGTTTGCCAGCAGCTGAGGCAAGGAAGGCAGCAGCAGCAGCTCACTAGGCATCAGTGGGTGCACTCTACGTCCGCCAAGGAGAGACTCCTCTAGTGGTTACGCCACCTTTGGAAGTGAACTGCATGGGGCAACCACTTGGTGGCAGCTGATTTAAGCATGATCCAAAAAGATGTAATGGAGGGAAGACTGTATCTCTGATGCTGTGGGGGGGGAGGGGGCGGCACTGTAGCTCTTACTAAACCCTCTTAGAAAATATCTTTTTGTAAAAACTAATTGAGATTAGTTGTCTAAATAACTTGAGAAGGAGAATCACTGAGTCAATAATATGGGACAGATAATTACTGTAAAAGGTCCTTTATATTGGGGAAAACCCAACAGAATGGGGGCTCAGGCTGAAGCATTGCAGAAAAGTCCCTTCAGGGATATCCCCTAGAAACCTGAAGGAGAGTTGTAGCCAGCCCTGAAGAGCAGTCTGTGTGAGCTAGTCTGGCTAAAGCTGGTCAGGAGGCAGAGGAGTCACTCACTGGCCAACTGACCCAGGCCAGCAGATAGCTGATCTCTGGTGACCAACACGCCATGTCACACAAGCAGAGTGACTAGTGAGTGTGTGGGCTTTGACGTCCCCAGAAGTGAACTTGGTGGTTGGAATGCCTCCCATCACTGACTGTGTGACCGTCTGTGTGTTTCTCTATAACTGTGGGGTGGGGGTGGATGTGAACACGTGAAGTTCGTGCTCCATCCTGGGTGCCCTCCCTGAGAGTCTGTCCTCCCTGTGTTCCATCCAGTGTGTGTACTGTTTCTTTCTCTGGGGGCCTGGAAATGGGGCAAGACTGAGGCAAGGAGGCCAAAGAGGGCAATGCTGAGTCTGGCAGGTTCTTCCTGATTGAGCTTCCCCTGGATCCTGCAAGGCAGGAGACCAACCTGAAGTGTATGCCTCCTACTCTACCACGTCCCAATGGGCGGCAGCCACACAAGCTCCTCCTTCCAAGTGTGAGGCAGGGGTGGGGCTCCAAGCCCCAGGCCTCCATGGGACATTGAAATGGAAGCCCCGATGGTTCCCCAGGCCCTCTATCTGTGTCAGACCCAGTGTCCTGGCAAAGGGGGAGTGTGGCGGCTCTTCAGGTTGCAGCCTGTGGACAGGAATTTCTCAGGAAGGGCCAGGAGGTTTCTGCTCCTAGCAGAGGGTCTCTGGCACTCCGAGAATCATCAGGATTTGCTCTACCCTAATGATCCCTGGAGTCTCGTTGGGATTAACTTAACTCCTGTAAGCCTCTTCTAGGACCCTCACCACAAGTCCTGAAGCCTATCAGTGTTTGAGATCCAAGGTTTGGGGTTGTGTTGTCTCTGGGGACTGTGGAATGGGGTCTGGAGGACCAGCCCAGGACTCAGAAGAGTGGTTGGTTTGGGGATTGGTTGCCTCCGGTGAGGCTGGAGCCTCGGCTTCACCGCCTACAAGCAGGCAGTGGATCCCCTTGCGCTGGATCGCAGGCACAGCACAATCTCATCTGTGTCTGGGACCAAGACTTACCTGAACAGATGACTCTGGATCCGGCGTCACAAGGCTTTGTTCCCCACCACCAGCTCTTGCAATCCCAAAAAGATCCCTCTTCCCCATTGCAAGTGACGCTGTTGAGACCTCTGCGCACCGTCACCTCTTCAAAGCCATCCATATGGGAGATGCTGACGGCGGACCCACATCCCAGCTGTCTACACACCACCGCAGCTGCTTCCATGTTCACTGCCGACTGGCACACAGTGCCCACCAGGCCCTGCATCTGGACCTCCACAGTCCCAGCACATTGACTGCCACCCCCAACAAGCCTCAGCTCCAATTCGTCCTCATCTGTAAATGAGAGAGATTTCCATCATATGAAAGATCTCCTAGAGCCAGACCTTTCAGACCTTGCTCCCTCCCTTATCCATTGCCCCACATACACAAGCACACGCATGAAAATTGGAGCCCCCACCAAGTCTTGGCACCTCAGGTGGGTTTCCTGATTGTGTCTGGTCTATGGATAGGTGACCAGATATGGGATGGATGCTTTTCCCTCCTCCTCTTTTTTTTTTTCTTGAAGCAGTCAGGGTTAAGTGACTTGCCCAGAATCACACAGCTCATAAGTGTCTAAGGCTGGATTTGAACTCAGATCCTCCTGACTCCAAGGCTGGTACTCTATCCTGAGCCACCTAGCAGACCCCCTCTCTTCCCTCTTGACAGGTGCTTCTTTCTCAGTTTAGGGACAGAGAATCATCACATAGAATAAGCTTGCCAGATCCCATGATGGGGTCAACCAGCATCTCTGCATGGCCAGGTTGTGCCCTCTAAGGCTGTGCCAAATGTGGGCTTGACTGTGCGGTAGGTCCATGGGACTTTGACAAGGCCACTCTATGAGGGTGTGCTTAGAAAATATTGGTAAGATTAGATAGAGTTACATTTCCTGTACTTCCCCAGTAGAATCAGGAGGTGTGGGGAGAAGGCGGAGAGATCTGCGTGGATTTGCCCTGAGGGTGAGATGCCGTCTGCCTCAGCCCAGAGACTGATCTTCTCTGCACTGTCTTCCTCTGTTGGAATGGAAGCTCTTGGAGGACAGGCCTCCGTTTGTATGCCCAGTGATTATGTCTGGCATATAGTAAGTGCTTGATAAATGCCTGGTAACTGGCTAACTAGTCTCCCTCCTAGAAGAGAGGTTGAAGGAACTGGAGGGACATCTCCCCCCACTCTTCATTATGAGGGAAAGTGAAATGTTCCTGATGAAACAAACCAGACCAGAAGTGAGATATCAAAGCAGGGAAGTGAGGGTCTGCAAGGGGGGAGGGAAAACTTGACCTGGTTAGGAAGCTGAAGAGTTAATTTGGGGTCTTCAAGAGGAGGAGGTGAAGGAAAAAACAGCAGCTTGAGCGGAGTGAAAGAGGGGAACCGGAGGCTTATCCTGCCAACGCAAAAGGTGACTGCTCTGAGGAGGAGGGAGCAGCCGCCTTCCCTCCCGGGGCTGTGAAACAGAGCCCAGAAGATGCCGGGGGTGGGGGCGGACCGAGTGCGGATAGCCATGGCAACCCTGCGCAAGGGCACCGAGGCTGTGGTTTGTGACTCTGATAAGGGCTAAGGCACGTATCCAAGACACTTCAGGGCACCTCTCAGGACTCATCCAAACAGGTGGTGCCTACACGCTCCTGGTGATTCATGAGGATAGAAATCACACTCACTGCCAGAGATCTAGAAGGTATTGTCGCAGATTGTGAAGTCTTGGGCAAGCAAATGAAGATTGCTGGGATCCAGGCTATAAAAAGAACACTGAATTGGGGGAGGAGGGGATGGGGTCACCGGCTGGCCAAGAAAGTGGGGTCTGAGAACTAGGTTTAGACCTGTGAACCACATCTGAAGACCTAGGCATGATAGACAGAGAGAGAATGGGTTCTCCTGGAGTCATCCATCTGACAAAAGGACGTTAACATCGCCAAGGAGAGGGGAAGAGGACCAGCTATGCATGCCCAGCAAGATAGAAAGGAGCTACAAGAAAGGAAAAGGAAAAGCAGTGTGTACCCCTAAGATTTTGAGAAAAAGCTTAGTAATAAAACCACTGACTTCATTTTGCCTGAACACAAATATCTGACGTTTAAAGAACCAGCAAGCAAAGGACCTGGGGATTCTAATTCAAGGAGGCAGATTTGGTCTGACAGGCATCACTGAGATGTGACGCAGTGAAACCCCTGCTTGGAAGATGGCTCCGAACAGGAGTAGCCTTGGCAAAAAAAAACAGGATGGAGGCAGGGGGAGGGGAGAAGCATTCTTTCTTCAAAAGGCAATTCAGGAGTAGGGAGAGCCCGGCAGAGACAGGTGAGGGTCAACCGAGGGAGAAACAGAAGTGATTTCATCATTAAATTATGCTAGAGAGCATCTGGATAAGAACAAGGAAGTGACAAAGAGCTTAAGAAATAAATCCCAAGCCTGGCAGGGTAGAGTCCTGATGCAGAAGGGGGAAAGCACCTACTGCATACTAGTCTCTGTACTGTGCTTTATCATTCGATGGTGGATTTTATTTATCCACTCATTGGCTCGAATTCTCTCTGCCAAAATCAGAATAGCAAATAATCCCTTGACTTGCCTGTGTGATCCTCTCAGTTAGGTTAGCAACGCAGGCCTAAATCAGCGTTTCCAAGGATGCTGAGGCTGCTGGGTTGCTTGAGCTCAGAGGTTCTGACCTATAGTAGTGGGCCTGAGCTGATCCGTTGTCTCTACCAAGCCAGGCACCAACACGGGGAGCCCCAGGAGAAGAAGGGGGGCCCTACCAAGCTGCCTAAGTCAGGGAGAACCAACCAGGTCAGAAATGGAGCAAACCAGAGCTTCCAGGCCAAAGCAGGATTGGGTCTGGGAGGATGATCACTCACTTGGCCCTGAACTGGTTAGCATTGCTCTCCATGATTTGGATTTGCTGGGGAGGATTATTAACATACTAGATAAAAGACAATCTTGGCAGCCCAGGGGACTGGGCTGAACTGTAGGATGAAATTAATCGGGATAATTGTAAGGTCTTAACCATGGTCCAAAAAATCAACATCACAAGTACAAGATCAGAAAATAGAGTTAGACCTAACAAAGCAGCTGGTGAGGAAAAAAAAAAGATCTGGGGGTTCGATTGAATTCAAGGCTGAAGCTGAGAGTGAGGTGAAGTGACTTCTCCAAGGTCACACAGCTAGCTAGCAAGTAAGGGAAGATTTGAATTCAATCTTCCTGACTCTAAGTCCTGTGCCCTAGTGACCATGCTCCCCTGAGGCCATGAGCTGGAGAGCAGCTAGAAAAGGCGCCCAGGATGGGGAAGGTAATACAAGGATTGGCTGAAGGAGCTGAACCTATGTGGGAAAAGTCGGGGCGGAGAGGGATCGAGGCAGAAGTGGAGAGAAAGGCCCACCCTGTGGAGGAGGGCTCCTTCCTGGGTCTCCAAGGATGAAGCCAGAAGCAAGCTGTAGAAATGATATTGGGGGCCCCACCTGGAATGAGCTGCTCCGGGGCAGTGTGGGCTCTCTTTCCCCAGCACGGGTTGCCTAGCCATTTGCAGACTAGGGAAGAGGGGCCACACCTCTAGATGATGTTAACTGGTGGCTTCCTAAGGAGGCCATCTGATGGAGGCACCTCTCCCCTCTCCACACCAGCCTTTCTTCTGATGTCCCTAATTTCTTGGGGACTACTAAGTCTGTCAGGGACTGAGAAGTGGCTCCCTCCAGGAGATGAAGGGGAAGTCAAGCACAGAAGTGACCACGGGGGTGGGTGATGCAGCTTCTCAAATGGTCTGCCCAGTGGCTTCTGCTCTCCACCCTCTCTAAGGTCATCAGGGGCCATGACAGTGGCACCTCCTCACACTCGATCCTTAGGCTCCCTAAAAGGCCATGTGGAGGAATAGACAGGATGCCAGCCTTGGAGACGCCAATCCTTCCTAACAATGGCACCATGGGCACATCAGTGAGTGCCTTCCTCCTCCACCATGTACCTGTTAGTAATTGCCTCACAAGGCCTCTGGGAGGTGCACATGAAGGGCTATCAGTGTGTCCAGTGTTATTACTTCTCCAGAGCATTTGGTAACTGAGTCCTGCTCTGACATTGCCTTCCCTTCTGCCTCCTTCTCGCCGGCCTGGCTGCCCGGCCCTGCTCTGCTTCCCAGGGATTGATGCCCTCAGGCCTCCTGCAGACATAGGTGCCCAACCTTCACCATTTAAGGGATCAAAGGCCATTCTTCACTTAAGACCTGCACCTTAGGGTCACACTTTCCCCCTTGCTTAGACCTATGAAAATTTGTTTTTTCTGTCTTAAAGTAGATGGTCCTAAGGTGAAAGCCCATTGGAAAGGACAGTGGGCAAAGTTTTCAGAGACACTGATTTGACTGGATACAAGGAAAATCCTGTTCCCCATAAGAGCTGTTCTGAGGTTGGAGAGGGGGTAGGTTCCTCCTCCTGGGAGGTCTTCCAGCAGAGGCGAGGTGACTGTGTTGTTGTGGAGATCCCTTCATGGAAGGGTGAGAGAAGATGGCCACTACGGTCCCTTGCAGCTCTAAATTCTGTGACTCTGAGTTCTACGGCAGGAGCGAGGTGAGGAGCTTAATCAGGCAGTCCTCTGGCCTGTCCAAGAGTCTGAGACTGAAAAGGAGGGGAAACCAGCACACTCTGTGGCTTCTGGGGGAGATAAAGTCAAAGAAAGCATTCAGAGGACTCAGGAAGAGAGGGAAAGTTTGAAAGCTGAAATTCCCAAAATAGATGATGAGACCAAGAGGAGTGAACTACACAGAGACCCTGGCCAGTGTTTAGAGACCTCATCCGTCAGAGACATCTATGAAAGATGGAAGAAGCAGCTGGGAGACAGGGACAAACATGGGCACGGGCAAGTGACTTCACCGCTTGTGTCTCCAGCAGCTCCATACCAAGACTACAGATTACGATGAGGTGTTAATTTGCCTTAGTGGAGAGTTTCCACACTGAGGATCTCATGGACTCAATCATTGAGACAACTAGTTGGTACGGTGGATAAAGCTCCAGGCCAAGAGTCAGGAAGAACTGAGTTCAAACCTGGCCTCAAACACCTAGCAGTGTGACTTCCCTTCCTTTATCATCTCTATCCTAATGATTCTCAGATCTACTTCTCTGGTCCCAACCTCTGCTCACTTCCAATCTCTCATTTCCAACTGCCTTTCGGACATCAAGAACCAGACGGTTAGTAGACATCTGAAACCCAACACGTCCAAAAGAGATCTTTCTCATGATCTTTCCCCCAAACCCTCCCCCGCTCCTACCTTCCCTGCTACTGTGGAGGGCACCCCCCCCAGTCACCCAGGACCACTGGGTGACATCCTCAGTGCTTCATTTTTTCCCCATTCCCACATCCAATCAATTGTTGCACCGTTGTAACATCTTTCCAATATAGCTCCTTCTCTCCCATGTCACTGGCCCCATCCTGGTTCAGACCCTCACCATCTCACACGTGGACTATTGCAATAGCTGTTGGGAGGGAGGCTGCATGCCTCAAGTCTTTCCCCCACCCAATCTATCCTCCATTGAACTGTCAAATCCAGCCTTCTGAAGTACAGGTCTGACTCGTTACCCTCACACTCAATAAACTCCAAGTGTCTCTATGTCATTTCTACAATCAAATAAAAAGTTCTCTGTCTTTGAAAGCCCTTCGTAACCCAGGCTCTCCTCCCTTTCCGGTCTTCCTACACTTCACTCCTGGACACATCCTCTTCAATCCAGTGCCCCTGGCCTCCTGTCTGCTCCTGCACAAGACCCTCCATCTCTTGATTCCAGGCATCTTCACTGGTTGCCTCCCGTGCATTCTCCCTCCTCATCTCTGCCTCTTGGATTCCCCGGACTCCGTCAAGTCTCTGATAAAATCCAACCTTCACAGAAAGCTTTTTCCATCCTTTCTCATTTGAGTGGCTTCTCTCTGTTGATGTTCCCTAATTTATCCTGTATCTAGCTTGTCTGTAAGTAATAATAATAATAATAACTGTCATATGCACTTATTTTATGCCAAGCACTGTGTTAAGTGCTTTATTTGATTCTCACAACAACTCTGGAGGCTGGTGGTATTATTATCCCCATTTTACAGATGAGAAAACTGAGACAGAGGTTAAGTGATTTGCCCAACCCTAGTTGTTGGAATGTTGTTCCCCCCATTAGACTGTAACCTACTTGAGAGCAGGGATCATCTTTTAGGATTAAGGCAAGATTAGGTCTTCCCGGTGCTTAACATATACTAAGTATCCTAGCACATAGTAGGTGTTTAACAAATATTTATTGACTGACTGATGAAATCACATCAGGAAAATAAATAACAAATGGGAGCAAAGGAGAGTGACTGAGAGTGACCACAAACTGTCAGGAGCGCTGTGCCCAGAATTAGCTGAGGCAAGAAATGAATGGGAAAGGCAAAAAAAAAAAATTGTTTGGCACCATACTGAAGACCAGGGCAGGGTCTATGAGAAGCCATTTCCTCCTTGGGGTGGATGGGCTGAGAACAGCAGATGACAGGGAGAAGGCTCCATCACTGATGGACTGGAAGAGCCGGCACTGAGGCTGCTGTGAATTTGGAGGGAAGTCTCCTGGAGGGGACTCCAGAGATCCATTGTTGGCATGCTGCCCAACAGTTTGGTCAATGACTTAGATGAAGGCATAGATGGCAAGGGTGTCACCTCTGCTGGTAACACCAAGTGGCAGGGAGAGTTAGTACATCATCTTACATCCAGTGGGAAAAAAACCATCACACACCTGAAGAGTGGCCTTCTTATAGGTGACTATTGGATTTTCACCTTCTCCCTGTCCCCTTTGTCTCACACCTTTTAATCTCTTCTGGGAGCTAACCCTTTCAACCATCCCTAACCCTCCCATTTTCATCCTCTGCTCTTTCACCATGCTGATTGCCTACAATGTGTTGATGCCAAATGCTCTGACTTTGACCCTTTTCTGTTTTCATGCTGCAAACCTCTCTCCCTTGATGATCTCATCTTCTTGCACAGATCCAGTCATCTGTCTCTTCACTGATGACTCCAGAATCTGTCTATCTAAACTTAACCTTTCTTCTGAACTTGGGCTGAGTGCCCTCAAATTCCTGCTGGACATCTCCACCTAGATGTCCCTCGGGGTACCAAACTCAACATGAGAATTATTCCTACTTTCCTCCATGCTCACCCCTCTCCTAGCTTCTCTATTTCCATCGAGGACACCTCGGTCCTCTCAGTTACCCAAGTTCATTCATAAAATGGATACCATTCTGACTTCTCTCCTTCCTCAACCTCCTTAGTTAAACCTTCTCTCCACCCACACATTCAGGAGCTTAGGCCAAGCCCTGACCAACTTTCACAGAGAAGAATCTCCTGTCTAAGCCTAACCCCTCCCTACGGTTGCCAACTCAACTTCCTTAAGGCCAGACCATATCTAGGGAAATGGAGGCATAAGGTTGTAGTTCTACAAGGCCAGAGTCTGCTGTGGAGATGCAGGTAAAAGGTGATTGGTCAATGGGAATAGATAACTCAGAGGTCAAGGGACCTTCTCTGGGTCTCCTATCTTCAAAAGATAAGAAAGATCTCTAGGTAGGAGCTTGGCTCTGAGGGGAGAAGCTAGGGATCAACTCACAGATGGAATGATGGCAATAAAAGCGTGCACATGGGGCAGCTAGTTGGTGCAGTGGATAAAGCACTGGAGTCAGGAGGACCTGAGTTCAAATCCAGCCTCAGACACATAACACTAGCTGTGAGACTCTGGGCAAGTCACTTACCCCAAATAGAGTGTGGGCATACATGCACTATAAGGTTTGCAGAGCATGACCAATATTATCTCACCTGGTCATTATCACAACTCTGGGAGGGAGGTGCTATCATTATTCCCCATTTTACAGATGGGGAAACTGAGGCAGGCACAGGTTGAGTGACTTGCCCAGTGTCACACAGCTAGTAAGCATCTGAGGCTTAACTTGAACTCAAGTCTTTCAGCTAGCAGCCTGTGGGTAGAAGTAAGGTGAAAGAAAAGTTCTTGACCAAATGCCTCCCCGCCTCCACCGCCCAGGTGACTTACCAGAACAGATGACTTTAGCATGGTTCTGGGACCCACAGCCATAGTTAGACCATCCGTTGTATTCGCAGTCCCAGAGGGCCGACTCATTCCCATGGCAGTGAACATTGCTGAGCCAAATCTGCTCCACCTCCTCGCCACCATCAAACCAGCTCACTGCGTTCTGGGGGGAGGGACATCCGAGCTGCCTGCACACCACTCTGGCAACATCTTTGTTCCAGTTGTCATCACAGACTCTCCCCCACTGTCCGTGCACTCGCACTTCCACCAGCCCAGAGCAATTTTTTGTTCCACCCACCAGCCTCAGCTCCATATCTGCTCCTTCTGCAAGAGAGACATGGAGAGAGAGACGGCAGTGATGGGGAAAGCTGGGAAGGAGGAGGGAACTTCACAGTAATTCCTGTGATGGGGTAGAGGTGAAGTTAGAGGACGGAGGGGGAGAGGGCACAGGACGTAGGGAATCCTGGTACAAAGCCTTGTGGGGTCAGAGAAGAACATGTTTCCCCTATGGGCCTGGACTAAGTCTTAGGGCCCGAAAGTACTGTCCCCTGGGTCCTGAATACTAATGTTCTGGCAACCCCTCATGTGTCAGTTCCTGTGGCCCCAAAAGTGTTCTCTCTGAGGCTGAGGCTGTGGAGGGCACAGGGAAGGTCTGAACACTGAACATTTGGAGCAGCTCCCGCTGTCCACTGGGACCCTCCATTATAGAACCCCGAGGGCCTGATCCAACCCATGCTTTGGGATCCCCGGAAAACATCTCTGGATTGTTGCTCATTAGCACCATTGTAACCCCAGAATCTAGTTCAGTGCCAATTAATTCAATTTAATATTAATAATCAATTACGTGAAGCAGCCCCCTTGCCTAGGGAGTTGTCCTGAGTCCAGGCCAGGTCAGAAGCTGGCTGGCTTTCAGGCGCTGCCCCTCCTCCATGTAACCTCATGCCCAGCCTTCTTCAGTGGGGGCCTCCCCACGGGCCTCACCTGAGCAGACCAGCCCCACGTCTTCATGATGGTTACAGTTGTGCTGACCCCATCCTTGATGGCTGCAGTCCCAGAGAGACGACTCATTGCCATGGCAGCCAACATTATCCATCCAGATGGTGCCAGTGCCAATGCCAGGACCCACCGGCTTCTGAAGGTGGTAAGCTGTTCCACAGCCCAGCTGCCGGCACACGACCTCGGAATCCTCCTTGCCCCAGAGGTCATCACACACAGTCCCCCACTCACCCTGGACTTTTACTTCCAAACGTCCTGTGCAGCGATTTGGGCCACCAGCCAGCCTCACTTCGAAGTCTGCTCTGTCTAGATGGGGCAAAGCTTCTGTCACCAGAGAATATGTCAGGCAGATCCACACACATATGCATACTTACACACTCACATATACCCACACACATATACACTCACATACATATATATATGTGTAGACATTTACACACATTCACACACATACACACTCTCACACATTTACACACACACACACACACACACACACACACACACACACACACCAGGAACCTGGGCTGTCAGGTGAGGGTCCTAAATTCTCTGGTACTTTTCCACAAGAAGTAGACCGAAAGCTTAGGATGGCAGTTAAGGACTGGGAGTGCCCAGAAGGTATCTCCTTTTCCCTTTTCCTTCCCCTCTTCCCCTAGACACACTTCCTCTTCTTCCTGAGGCCCTGACCTTTCTGCCCTGCCCTTCCTTGGGATCACACACCTTAATCCCATTTTCTAATCCCATTGACACCCTCTAGAACCTTCTGTTTCAGACTGGATCCTTCCAGCCTCTGAGTGGGTCTTCCCACTTTGACTTCAGAGGTACCATCAGAGAGATGCCTAAGCACCGTATCAAACCCCTGCACACACGCATGGACCCAGGAGTTCTGCTGAGACCTTGGGCATCTCTAGATCAAGCCCTTGGGCATGGCCTTACGCTGCCATCATGCTAGAGAGGGGGAAGGGGAAGGGGATATGCATTCACATAGCATCTAGCATGTGCCAGGCTCTGGGATAAAGGCTTTTTACAAGTATCCACTGCTTTGATCCCAGAGGCACACCCCAGGGTGCAGAATGCACCCCTACCTTGCCCTGGCCATTCACATCAGGGAGGTATCAGGCAGGCATCAGCCCTAGGGTGGAGGTGCTGGTTCTAGACACATTGAAAGGCTTCTCTCAGTTCAGTTTCTCTCTATGTGTATTGTGACTAATGAATTCCTGCCTCCTCTCCTTTCATCCTTGGGTCCTCTGCCCCTTCTTACCCCAGTCCCTGGTCCATTCCACCCTCCCTGTCCCCTAGGCCATTTCATACCTGCCTCAACTGACAAATTCTATTTCAGATCCCATCTCTTCCTACCCAGTCCCTCCATTTTCTGGTGTGCACAGATGCCCATCTGTCTCCTGGCCCCTTCACCAAGGTGGCTGCTCCATCTTGTATCCCCAGCTTCAGGAAAGGAAGTGGGTGGGCTCCCAGCTCCCCAAGCCACATTCAAATGGCCCTCTGCCACAATCCCTCATCACTCGCCTCAGGTCCTCCCCATTCTTCTCAGACACTCGTCACCATCAGATCACTCCCCCTCTTCCCCAATTCATAGTCTTCTGCACCCCCCCAACATATCCTGTTCCCCTGTCCAGTTCCCATGACTTCTCTCTTCTATAACCTCACTCACACACAAGGACAATCAGTCACACCTCAGACCTTCTTCTTCAGCTCTTCCCTCCCACTCCAGACCACCCTTCCCTCCATCTCCTATAGAGCTATAGCTCAGCAGCTTGTATGCTGGGCCTAGGATTGCCCAGGGGGAGGTCAAGCTGGACCACATCAATGAAACCAAACTTCTCCAGGACATGAAAAGCCATCCCCTCTCTCCTTCCCCTGCCCCCAGCTCTTCAGTCTCAGAAGCATCACCATTCCAGGTGACCCAAAGGTCAATGAGAGAGTATTCTGCAACATCCTTAGTGATGATCAGTGAGAGAGGGTCTCACAGCTAGTAGGGGAGGTGGGCGACAAACCCACAGAGAGCCCAAGAGTCACAAAGTAGCCTCAGGGCCCCAGGGTGCTGGGCAGAGTACCTGCCCATGCCCATGCTTGGGACCCTCACCACAAAAGAAGGTAGGGATGAGGTGAGATCTGCTCTAGGGAAAGGAATGCCCACATCAGGGAGATCACATGAGTCTTTGCCAACATTTTATCACAGTATTTGACTGTAAACTCCTTAGGGACAGTGGGCTCTCAGCTAATCTTTGATTCCATCTGTGGAACTCTCAATATAGAAACCACTTCAGCTGAGGGGGATTGGCAGCTGCGGGGGGCCAAATAGGCTCAGTGAGCCCACTGGGCCATGAGCCATTGTCTGTATCTGGAGGAGATGTGAGGATGGAAAGCCAAGGTCTCATTATTGATGCTGGTGTCAACCTGCCTTGATGCCTCTCTTGATGCTTTATTTTTCCTTCGGTTCCCTAAGAAAGTTCCTTTGAGAATACCCAACTTTGACTTAGCTGAACTGTGATGAGAAGAAGTTTATCCAGCCAGCTGGGCCAGGAGTGGAGGTGGTTCTAGCTGACTCCCACCTACCAAGGTTAGCCAGAGGAACTGGGGCTTTTAGAGAGATGGAAGCCTGGGAGAAGGAGAATAAGGGCCAAGCTCTTGGGGCTGGTCCCTTCCCACAGGAGATGAAATCCCCTTGACTCTGACTCATGAAAGTCAAGCAAGGGGGAAGATGGGAAGGTTGGCAGCTGTCCAGAGAAGGAAGGGGGCCCTAGCTAGGCCAGATCTCAGGCAGCCCAGAGGCAGTCTCCTAGCTCATACATACAGAGAGGGTAGGGGGTTCTCTGACATGCTCAGATGTGGGCACGGTCTCGGTACTTCCTGCTTTTCCCAGGTCAGATCCGGGAGCCGGGTCTCTGGGTGAATGCATTTATTCCCAGGAAGTTGGCTTGTCCTTCTCTTTCTGGGGATGTGGGAAGAGGCAGGTGAGTCTTACCTGAGCAGTTCACCCAGGCCTCCTGCCTAGGCGTGCAGGGCTGCTGACTCCACTGGCTGTGTCTGCACACCCCAAGAGCTGACTCATTCCCGTGGCAGGAAATATTGCCCAACCATGAGTGTCCGGATGGATCACTAATATTAGACCAGCCTGAGCTGCTGACAGCAGAGGGACACCCCAGCTGCTTACAGACCACAGAAACCTCATTTGTGCTCCAGCTGTCACTGCACAGCGTCCCCCACTGGCTCTGGAATTTCAGTTGCACTAAGCCCTCACAGGGGCTGCTTCCATTGACCAGCCTCAACTCGGGCTCTGAATTCCCTGCAAAGGAAAGGCAGACCAGAGTCACATGAGAGACCAAAGGTCATGGGATCAGGATTCTGCTGTATGAAGGCTTGATGGAGGCAGCGATGTGGAAGGTGCTAGGTGACCTGTTACTATACGTGTGGACATGCTGGCTTAGCCTGTCACGTGGGTGTGGGCTGACTCACTGGAAGAGCCTGAATCTTTAGAACCATCTGGCTGGACCCCACCAGGGCTTTTTTTTTCTTCCATGTTAGAAGCTAAAGGACTGTTGCAATCAGCCCATGTGGTCAAGGGGGAGAGCCTCAGAATCAGCTTTCTCCCTCTTCCCACCAGATCATGGGGCCCCAAGAAACAGGGCTAGGTTTTGTTCTTTTGGTCCCCGTGCAGGAAGAACACTCTCAGATCTGGCCTGGGCACGTAAGACAGGACCTGGGAGTCCAGGGGCCCAGGCTGGATGTTTCAGCCAATCCAGCAGCTCCATCTTGAGAAGCAAGACCAATGTGGTCCTCTTGTGGATAGTGGGCCCTTGGCTAGCCAGCAGAAGCACTGCTGGCTTGCTATGTAGGAACTGAGCTGTGTGTTCCCCACCAGAAGTGGTGTGGGGAAGGGGCAGGTATGGAGAGGAGGGCATTGGGGAGGATTTCATCCCTGAAATATTGGGAGAAAGAGGGAAATGTTTGTTCTGGCTATATCTGTGAAGCAAATATCCCTTGTAAAAGCTAATCCAATGCTGAGGGGCTCAAGGGAATTGAAATGCTAGTCACTATGCCCCCCTTAAAAATGTGGGGACACAGCTGGTGTGGGCCTGAGCTAGGGCAGAGAAGAGAGGCACCCCCAATCCCTCCAGAGCACGTCCTAGAGAACCCTTGGGGGAGAGGTGTGGGAAGGTCAAATGTAACAGAACTGGCCCTGAAGGAATGGGGCCAGGGTCAAGCCACTTCACATGGGGATTCTCTAGGGTCCCTCAGGCTTGCTCTGTTCCCTTTGCTCATTCAGAAACAGTTGTCTGAATTCTACCAGCCATCTCAGGCTCTAGGGCCAGGCTAGGACAGATACTGGGTAGAGCCCCAATATGATGCCCCCACTCAGATCTGCTTCTCTGATACCCACTTTTCTCCTGCAACCATCTCCTCACATTTGTATCTTTTTACTCTTTAAACCAGAGGCCCTCAGGTTGAACATTTAGAACCGGAAAGAACTCCAGGGTCCGTAAGCCAGCGTCCTTATCTTACAGATAAAGAAACAGGCACAGAGCAAGGTCTGGTGGTGCAGGCTGGAAGCCACTGACACATTCCCATCCACAAGGCTGGCCAGGACTGCCCACAGACACATTGGAAAACCTGTCTCCTTCACAAGCTCCCTTGAGATAGAGTTGAAGGCAAGGACACTTCATCATGCTAGCATCACCTATTACAGCATCTGCTCCCAGATCCTCAGAATCCCGCCTGGCCTCAATATAATGCAACAGCAGCCTCTACAGCCCTTTGCCTGGTGGGTCTGGCCTTGGCTATTTTGTGGCCTTCCTCATTCTTCACCCTTTCCTCCTCTTCCTTCCCAGGGAATTGCTTTCTGGAATTTTGAAAGCAGTCACAATTCCTTTCTTCCTTCGCCAGATGACCACAACATTTTTAGGGTTAGGAGGGTTTGGAGGAGCATCAGGTCTTTTCAGTTCCCAGAGGTGTGACTTCTGGGGAGGGTACATGACAAGAGAAGAGCCAAGGGCCAAGCAGACTCAAGACCTCGCTTGCTAGTTCCACCAAACGGCTGCCCTATGATGCTGGCAAAGGCACTGTGTAAATTGGAGTTGACGACACAAACAAAGGGCAGGGGTGAAAGAAGTGCCCCAGAAGTTGCCCGGTGCTAGACCAGGGCCAGCCCCTGTTCTGTGCTGGTGTATGCTTTAGGCTCCCTGGGACTTCTTCATAGCTCCAGACTAGGAAAATGGGGAGCAGAGGGACCCAGAACCTACCAACACAGCTGTTGAGGAAGCAGGTACTGACCAGCAGGAGGGAAAGGCCGCAAGCCCAGAGAGGCAGTTGGTGCCAGCATCTTCCAAGTTCTGTAGGGATGAGAAAACCCCAAGGTAGAGTCGGAGTGGCCTCAGGGCCTTGGCACAGGGAGGCAGTCAGATCTAGGGAGACCTTCTTCCTCCTCCAGAACAGAGTGACCCAGAGACACAGACTCAGACTGAGGAAAGTTCAGATCCAAGCTCAGGGGAACTCTGGGGGCACCACGATGATGCCAGGCCCCTGGCTGAGTTCTGGAGGAGGAAGGCTTTTGGGAATGAGACTGAAGGCACGGCTTCCAAGTGACCCATTACAATCATCTGCCCCTAACTGCATTTATTGCTTCTACTAGAACCAGGACGATGATTATTGCTTCCTTATTGGCCAGCTTTGAGTGTTTGGAAGGTGCTGCCCTTATCTGATTCACCACTTCTCCCCTCCCTCTTCTGCGTAGCCCCAGGCCAACACTTCCACTGCTTCTTCTCCAGATGCCTTCTCTTTCCCTTCCCTCCAACCTCTCTCTGTTGACCATTGAACCAGAAGCTCCTTCACCGCTAGGTCCACTCAACTATTCCTTCCCTCCCCCAGTTCATTTGTTCCCTTTCAAAATCTATCCATGAGTATGGCAGAAACTGGGCATAGACCAACATCTTACACCCTATACTAAGATAACGTCAAAATGGGTACAGGATTTAGATATAAGGACTATATATAAGCAAACTAGGAGAGCAAGGAATAGTTTACCTTTCAGATCTATGGAGAAGGGAAGAATTTATGACGAAACAAGAGATAGAGAGCATTATGAAATGCAAAATGGATCATTTTGATTACATTAAGTTGAAAAGTTTTTGCACAAACAAAGCCAATGAGTCCAAGATTGGAAGGAAGCAGAAAACTGGGAAAGAATTTTTACAACCAATGTCTCTGATAAAGGCCTCATTTCTCAAATATATAGAGAACTGAGTCAAATTCATAAGAACACAAGTCATTCCCCAATTGATAAATGGTCAAAGGATATGAACAGGTAGTTTTCAGAGGAAGAAACTAAAGCTATCTATATGAAAAATGTTCTAAATCACTATTGATTAGAGACATGCAAATCAGACTCTGAGGTACCACATCACACCTATCAGATTAGCTAACATGACAAAACAGGATAATGATAAATGCTGGAGAATATGTGAGAAAATGAGAACACTAATGCATTGTTGGTGGAGTTGTGAACTGATCTAACCATTCTGGAGAGCAATTTGGAACTATGCCCAGAGGGCTATAAAAATGTGCATAGCCTTTGATGCAGCAATACCACTTCTAGGTCTGTATCCCAAAGAGATCATAAAAATGAGAAAAGTACAAAAATATGTGTGGCAGATCTTATTGTGGTGGGCAAGAATTGGAAATTGAGGGGATGCCCATCAATTGGGGAATGACTGAACAAATTATGGCATATAAATGTAATGGAATACTATTGTGCTATAAGAAATGACGAACAGGCTGACTTCAGAAAAACCTGGAAAGACTTGTACGGTCTGATGCTGAGTGAAGTGAGCAGAACCAGGAGAACGTTATACACAGCAACAGCCACACTGTGTGGTGACTGACTTTGACAGACTAAGCAAGGATCTAAGACAGCTCCAAAACCCTCTCAGTAGAAAATGTCCACATCCAGAGAAAGAACATGGAGCCTGAATGCCGATGGAAGCAGACTGTTTGCTCTCCTTTTCCTTTGTTGTTTAGTTTTATTGATTCATTATCATGGTTCCTCCTGTTGGTTCTAATTGTTCTTTACATCATGACTAATGTGAAAATCGGCTTAATATGAATGTATAAGGAGAGCCTATATCAGATTGCATGCCATTCGGGGAGGCGGGGAGAAGGAGGTGGAGAAAATTTAAAACTCAAAGTATTATGGAAATGAATGTTGAAAACTAAAAATAAATAATTTTTTTGAAAAAAATGCAAAAATCTATCCATGGCAAATATTATTGCCAAGGTTCATAGGAGTCCCTAGCACCCCACACACATACACCCAGAAGCTCTAAGATGGTGGTGATGGTCAGAGCCGAACACTCTCCCAGCCATTGATCTCCTCCACCCTCCCTCCTCTAAGCCTCGGAGCAGATGAATTTGCTCTGGTCTGTTGTATAAAGTGGGTGCCCAGTAAAGAGGGCCGTCATCCCTCCTGGACCATCTGCTGCTGGTGAGAGAGCAGACACACTCTTCCCTCCTTTCTTCTTTTCTTCCTCTATACTTTTCCTCCTCTTTCCTACTCTGTGCTCCCTCTTGCCTTGCCACTCCCTCGGACCTTGTCCAGGAGTTCACCAGATTGTGAAATTTTCACTGGAAATACTGACACATCATGGTTTGATTTCTTGTTTCATTCATTGCCTAGACTTAAGAAAGTAAAAACATTAATAATTCAGATTCAACTTAAAAATGTTTTCTGCGATTTTGGAAAGCCAGTTGTTAAAAGCACCACCTAACTCCCACTTTATCCCTCAAGGCCAGCTTTGCTCCTGTTCTTATCACAGGCAAATTAATTCCTTGAAACCTTATTGTGCCTCCAGCCCTATTCAGAGCTCCCTCATGCTTTCCCCATGTCTTCCACATTTCAGATCTTTTCTCAACCCCCATGTCCATGTTCTCTGGACTGTAAGAATTTCCCCAAAGACATCGATGGAGACAAAAGAAGAAACCTTTACCTGCATGTTTAGAGCGTTCAGGTAGCCACATTGTGGCTCTGCCCATCTCTGCCTTGTGATGACCACGGGCTCCCAAAGAAGGGGCACAGCTGAGCTCTGAGGGTTCCCTCCAAGTAGCAACAATCTCACCTCAAAAGGAGAAGTTAACCAGAGAGCTGATGTTCCTTTTTATCCTTGCCTTCTCCCAATCATGGAACAAGGAACAACAAGAGGAAATTGAGAAACTTGGCCCCCAGATTTTTTTTTAAGAATTAGGAAATTTTAAACTAACATACTGAATTCTGATGAATTTTCATATTTTTATTTCTTCATTTTATGTCAACACTGCTTTGCCTTAGAGAAGGGATCTATAATAGTTCTTCCCAAAGAAAGGAAAACCTAAAGGAAACCAGGTCCAACCTTGACTAAATAAATAACTTCTCTCCTCTCGATGGACAATGAGGGAAGCTGCCGTGGGGAGTCACTTCTGTAGGAAAATGCTGATTCAGCTTATCCCTGAAACCCTCCTTCACAAGGACAAGTACGACAGCAGAGGCTTGCAGGAAGCTGGTAGCCAAAAGAACCCATTCCAGACTCCTGGAAGAGCTGGCAGGGGTGGCTGCTGGGTCAGTCAGAGATATGGAAACAGTCACGGAAAACAGGAGAGACACATTAGGAATGAGCAAAGGCAAATGTGCCTATTTCCAGAAAGAAGGGAGAATAGAAAACTATGGGCCAGTGGTCTGGAATTCCAGGGAGAATTCTAGAGCATTCATTTAGAAGGTGGCTGATGTTCAAAGAAAAGTGAGTGGCTGATTACAAAGAGCCAGAAGGAACCTGTCAAGGTTCCTGTACAAGTGCAGTCGGACCATAATAACCACAGCTCACGTCTCTGGGGCAAGTTCAGGTCTGCAAAGTTCTTTACAAAGATTCTCTCATTCGACTCTCAAAAGAACCTTTCAGAGTAGCTGCTGTTATGATCCCCATTTTACAATGGAGGAAACTGAGGCAAACAGAAGTTAAGTGACTTGCTCAGCATCACACAGCTAGTAAGTGTCTGAGGCCAGATTTGAACTCAGGCCCTCCTGACTCCAGACCTAGGGCTCTGTGCACTCTGGCACAGCAGGGCCTCTGTCCCCATTTCTTTTTTTTTCTGACAGGGTTATTAAATGAAAACATTATAAATCTAATTCATAATGATAATAGCTAATGTCTCTATAGTACTTACTCTGCGCCAGGCACTTGACAAATCTGCTCTCATTTGATCCTCACAACAGCCTTGGGAGGTGGGGGCTATTTTGTCTGAGTCTGGATTTGAACTCAGGTCTTCCTGACTCCAAGTCCGGCCACTGTGCCATGATTTAGCTCGGGAGCTTTTGATAAAGGGTCTCACACTCCTCTTGTGGAGCTGGACCACACCACTAGATGGATGCTACAGATGGACTCTGGTCTGGCTGAGGGGTCAGAGGCACAGAGGAGTCCTTCATGGATCAGCGTCTCCAGTGGAGGAGAGCCCCAGGGAAGCCGGATCAGGGACTCAGATGTCCCTATTGGTGGCACAGCTACCAATTAAGCAAATGGCATGAAGCTGTGGAGGAGAGCATGCCTACCCTGAATGATTGGGCTGGGATCCCAGAAGACTGTGAGGCTGGAGCATGTACAATAGAGATAGATACAAAGGATCTGGAAGAGTTAAGATCCAGGAGGCATGGTTAAGGTGGTTAGGCTTGGGGGAGGGTGAGCAAACTACAGGGAATTGACCATGAACTACAATGACTACAATGAATTAGCAAAGTGGTGTGGCAGTCTTAAGAGGAACCCAGCTTTCAGGAACAGGGAGGAAAATTCAGGAGAGCCCCAGCAAATGTTTAACAACTAACTCTCTGAAATTCAGTAGACAGCTCTGAGTTTAATCTGCATTATTGGCATTGTCTACATCACTTTCTTAAGTTAGACAATCAATAAAGCAATAAATCAAGTCCTGATGCAGCATTTGCCAGCTTCTGCAGTGTACATGCTCTCACTGAAATCGATGAGCTAGCTACTGCGCCCCCTGGAGGTGATGGGGTCCCCCACCCCAAGACTCTGACCTGGTCAGGTAGATTCCATCTAGAATGTTGTTCGAGGTTCTAGGAAGCCCATTCATGAGCTGGAGTGTCCAGACAAAAGTCACCAGGACAGTGAAGGGTCTCAAGGATGTGTTATCTGAGAATTGGTTAACGATAGAGTTGGAGTCAGGGACATAAGGACAGTCATGTGAAACTCTGATGAGATTTGTTCTAGAAAGCAAAACCAGAAGCGATGGGTGGAAGATACAAAGAGGACATTTTGGCTTGAAGTCAAGAAAAACCTCTGAACAAATAGTGTTCTCCTAAATCAGAGCAGGCAGCTTCAGCATGGGGTGAGTTGATTTCCTCGGCAAAAGCTGGCCAGCCATGCTAAGAAGGGTCCCTTTGGGGATATAGGTTGGGCTTGATGCTCAATGAAGTCCCTCCAAAATCTCAACTGTTTGTGATTCTGTGATGGGAGTTTTGGTGTGACTTGGGTTACAAAGGGTTATCCAGGCAAAATTCACCAACTATAAGTTCTCTTGGTTGAGTACATGTTACCAAACATAATCTTTTGGCTTTTAACCTCTCTGTCTGCCTTCCCTTACAAAACCCCGCGCTTCATCCACGACATGGCCTTGAATCCTCAGATCCTTCAGATCTCTCATAGGCCACCTAGCCACTCTCTCCTCTTTGCCCTATCTTGACCTCTTAGAAAACCAATTCAACCTACTCTATCCTCCTCTCTTGAAACCCTACTCCTATCTATTGGTGGATAATGACCAGTCAAGCCTCAGCTTTGGATCACTCCCACCATCCACTGCCTTCCCTTCTACCCACAAGATAAAATCACACAACTATTCTGACTGGGCTCACTACAAATTTATGCTACACAGCCTCACCTCAGTCATCCTTTTGCCCCTCCCTAATTAGCTTACCATACCACTCTCTACTGAAAAGCTTCCAAGCCTTCTTATTTTTCCTCAAAACTCCCATGGCTCTCTCTTCCCCCCTCCCCCACCTTCTCAGGTGAGAACCTTCACTCATATTTTACAGAAAACATTGAGGTCATTTGCCATGATCTTCTCTTCCTTATCACCGAATACTCAGATATCTTCTGCCATTCTTTCCTCCTTCACTCCATCTCCCATGATGAAGTGGCCTTACTCCTTACCAAGGATAACCCCTCTACTTGCTCAAGTGACCCCCTTTCATCCCATCTTCTTCAACAGATTGGCCCTCTGTCATCCCCATTCTCTGGTTTATCTTCAATCTCTCCCTCTGTACTGGCCCCTTCCCTACTGTCTACAAACATGGCTGTGTCTCCCCCATCCTGAAAAACCCTCACTTACTCCTTCCATCTCTGGTAACTATTGTCCTTTATCTCTTCTGCTCTTTGTGGTGAAACTCCTCAGAAAAGTCTTTACAATCAGTCCATCTACTTTCTTTCCTCTCACTCTTTTCTTAACCCCTTATAATCCAGCTTCTGATCTCATCATTCCAGCGAAACTGCCCTTTTCAAAGTGACCTATGATCTAGTTGCCAAATCCAATGGCCTTTTCTCCATCCTTCTTCTCCTTGACCTCTCTGAAGCCTTGGGCACTACTGGTCACCCTCCTTCTGGATCCTCTCTTCTCTCTAGATTTTCAAGGAACCCTCTCTCCCCCTCCCGCTTCTCCTCCTCCTTCTCTGACTGCCCCTTCCCTGTCTCCTTTACTGGATACTCACCTATATCATGCCCTCTAACCATAGACATCCCATAGGGTTCTGTCCTGGGCCCTCTTCTCCCTCCATACTACTTTACTTGATGATCTCATCAGTTCCTATGCATTCAATTGCTGCCTCGATGCTGACAATTCTCAAATCTACTTGTCCTAACCTCTCTGCTGACCCCTAGTCTCTCATATTCAATTGCTTTTTAGACATCTTGAAATGGATGTCCAGTAGACATCTTAAATTAAATATGTTCAAAACTAAGAGTATTATCTTCCCCAAAACCTCCCCACCCACTTTCCTTGTTACTGTTGAGAGCACCACCATCTTCCTAGACCCTCAGGTTCACAACCTAGTCATCATCCTAGACCTGTCACTCTCTCATAACCCATATCGAAGCCAAGTCAAGGCCTGTCAGTTTCACCTCTGAAACATTTCCTGTATATACCCCATTCTCTCCTCTGGCTCTGCCCCCACCCTGGTGCAGACTCTCATCACCTCATACTTGGCCTATTGCAATAGCTGTTGGGAGGTCTGCCTGCCCTAAGTTTCTCCCCACTCCAATCCATCCACTAAAGCAATTTACCTAGAGCTCTGGGTCAATTCTATCACCCCCCCCCCCTCAATAAACTCCAATGGCTCCCTATGCCCTCAAGGAGAAAATCCTCAGGTATTCAAAGGCCTTTGTTATCTAGGTCTCTCCTACCTTTCCAGTTTTTTTACACCTGTATACTCTTCAATGTAATGCCAGTGGACCCCTGGCTGTTCCACAAACAAGATACTCCATCTCTCCTCTTTGGGCATTTTTTCTGTCTTCCATGCCTGGAATGCTCTCCCCATCATCTTCAGCTCCTGACTTCCCTGACTTCCTTTAGGTCCCACCACTCAGTTGAGGAACTTGACACAAGAACAGCCCACTCCCCTAGCCTGGAGAGTGATGTGGATGAAATAAGTAAGCAAGGAAAACTCCAAATACCATGAGGGAATGATGCGGTTTAAGGATTCAGGGGTGCTGGGACCCCAAAATCACAACACGTGGGTCCTGCCTGAAAGAATTCAACCCAAGCCTTCTTTCAGCCAAAGACAAGGTTTATCAGAACATCCATCATATTGGGCGGACTCTTAAGGAGTCTGAACATAGGTAAGCAGTGGCTAGATTATAAGAATCTGACCAGTGGCTAGATTATAAGAATCTAAACTGTGGCTAGATTTTAAGAATCTGAGCATTGGCTAGATTTTAAGAATCTCAGCGTCTTAATAGAGACAAGATGGACCTTATATACAGAAAGACTGTGGGAGGAATCTAGGCATGGCCAAGTAGTTTGGGGTGATGGAAGGAAGGGCCTAAGGAGATCTGGATGGGAGTGGCTAGTAAGCTGGGGTGAACAGAACTCCTGGGACCTGGACCTCTTGGCCAAGGGAGAATGGAGCCTAGCTAGGATTAAGGGTGGGAAATGGCCAGGGGACATTTTGAGGTAAGACAATGGAGGGGAGATTGGGTGTAGCCACAATGAAAGGCCAGTTGATGGGATTATAGCCTCAGGGGAATGACAGAGATTTGGCCATGTGGCAAAGTCCAGGGTTTTTCCTTTCTGGGGCCCAGATTCTAACACCATCAGGAGTACCTTGGACTGAGAGTAATCCAAGGGCTAAACTCTGAGGAAGGTAGTGATGCCACCACAAATCCAAATAAAGCCTCAGACAAAAACAAAACAAAAAAGTACTATTCACAAGTTCTACCAAAGTATCTGGAAGAAACAAAACAAGAGATACAAAATAAAACAGCTAGGGAAGAAAGAATGGTAAGGAGAACAGACAGTAGAAAAACTCAACAAAAACCAGAATTTCCTGAAAATTATAACAGGTCAAACAGAAAGCAAAAGCTCAATGAGACAATAAGAAATATTTTAAGTCAAAATATTGGGGGGAAAACCAGAAAAAAAAATCTAAGAAATATATCAAAAAATAACTGACCTTGAAAACAGATCAAGCAAAAATAATTAAGAATTATTGGACAATCTGAAAACTGCAATCCAAAAAAGTCTAGAAAGGGCAACGGATAGAGTACAAGGTCCGGAATCAGGAAGGATCATCTTCCTGAGTTCAAATTCAGCCTCAGATACTAACCAGCTGTGTGGCCCTGGGCAAATCACTTAACCCTATCTGCCTCACTTTCTTCATTTTTAAAATGACCCAGAGAAGGAAATGGCAAATGACTTCAGTATCTTTGCCAAGAAAACCCAAGTAGGGTCATGAAGAGTTGGACATGACTGAAAACAACTGAAAAGCCAAAAAGAAAGAGTTCAAGTAGCAAGAAGTCCCCACAAGACTTGGCAACTGCCACAATAAAAAATAAGCCCTGGAAATATGATAGTCCAAAACTAAAAGAGAAAGGCTTACAGCAAAGCAGAACCTATCTGTCAAAACTAAGCATAATCCTGCCAGAAAGAAAATTAATCTTTAAGGGTAGAGAGGATTTTCAAGTTTTCTTGATAAAAAGACCAGAACTGAGCAGATATTTTGAAATATCCATGTACCAAGAGAAGTACAGGAAGGTGCATGTTTGCTTGATTGGAAATAAGTATGTGGGAATGGAGGGTTTATGTTAATGGGAAATAAGAAACAAATGTCTTCTCAGAATCCTCATATATTTAAGGTAAAAAATACCATTTTTGGTGGTTTTGTTTTGTGGGTGGTTTTGTTCTGTTTTGTTGGTCTAAGAAAAGATTAAAAACGGGAAGGACAAGGGGAGTATACTGGGGAAGAAAGGAGAAGTGGAGTAAAATCATTATCACACAAGAGAGGTACATTATATGAATATAATCATGGAAGAAGGGATGGGAAAGAAAACGGGCACCCCATGAATCTCACCTTCCACTTAACAAAATAAAGATTAAACACAGTGTTGAAGCAGAAGACATACAGTGCCCTGAAAACTAAAAGCTTTTTAAAGAAACAAATTTTAATTAAGAGTTATTTTTCCAGCTCCTTGTCAGGCCCCTCCTGAACTCGAACCAGCTCTCCCAACCCTAAACCTCAACAGTGTGAGAGAGACAAAAACAGAGACAGAGCTACAGAGAGAGGAGAGAAAGACAGAGAGAGAAAGACAGGGGAGGGGGTCTAAGAGTGAGGGCAGGATAGGTAAGGATTATAAGTCATAAGAAAAACAAACTCACATGTTTAAAGAGAAAAAGAAGAATAAAAACCCAGGATTGAGGGTGGGGCAAGGGGAAGAAAAGAGTGGTAAGAGAGAGGAAATGGGTCTCTTCATTTATAGAGAACAAGTGTTAAGCAACTCACCCATAAAATAGAAGACCATAGCAGAATGGATTAGAAAACAGAATCAGACAATGTTATTTATAAGAAACATACTTGAAAGAAAATGATTCACATGAAGTCAAGATGGAAAAAAATCAATTTTATTTCAGCTGAATTTTAAAAGTAAGGGTAGCAACCATGACTTCAGATAGGTCTACAGTAAATATGAAGAGATTTACCTTTGCCCCTTTTGGACAATTCCCAGAAAAAACCTTGAAGCTTTTAGATTCCTTGTAGACTCACTTTACCTCTCTCAATTTGAAAACTTATTCAAATGCGTCTTTCTTCTCTGGCCCTGAAAAGAACCTGGCTTCAGTTTGTTTACTAGGAAACCCTTAAAGTTTTAGAAACTGCTTTATTTCGCTCTGAAAGCTCTCCTTATCTCCCATTTGAAAGCAAACTTCCCCCCCCTTTCAGCTCCCTTCATTGTCTATTCTCATTGTCTGTTCAAATGCCTCAGACATTCCAAAGGGAAATTCTCACCTGGACCCTTTCTTTTCCCAACCAACCCCCCCTTCCTCTGGCCACCCTTAATCCTAGCTAGGTGCCACTCAGTCCCGGACCCAGGAGTTCTGTTCACTCCAGCTTGCTCGCCACCCCCATCCAGATCTCCCTAGGCCCTCCCTCTCATCACTCCAAACTGCTTGGCCACTCCTAGACCCTTCCCCCAGTCTTTCTGTACTTAAACTTCACCCCAGCCCCCATTCAGATGCTGGGAATTTCTCCTGCCCCTAGAGGATGAGACCCCATGCATGCTGGCGTCACCTGGCCTGACCACCTTAGACACCAGCCCCCACTCAGACGCTGAGCTTTCCTCACACCCAAGAGGTTGAGACTGCCTCACCTGACCACCTAAACCCCCATTTAGATCTTTGATGTTTGGGTTCCTTTGGAGTCTGGCCTATATGCTTATCTTTAATAAACTTTTTCTCTGGCTGGAAGAAGATCTGAGTTGAATTCATTCAGGCAGATCCGTGCCGCGATTTGGACTTTTTCCCACCATCCTGGAGTGCCTCTGTGGATCTAGGAAGCACCCCAAAACCCCTACCTTCTTCAAATATACACAAGATAAAAAGAGATTAGCGGGGAAATTACCTTACGCTTAAAGGCACCCTAGATAATGAGTCAATGTCAAGACTTAATATATGTGTAGGGTGTTGCAAAAGTTTTGGTACAGTATAAAGTTATTAAGGCTTAACACTGAACTAAGGCTTTTGGCACATCCTATATATACATCAAATAGCATAGCACCTGAATACTTAAAGGAAAAGTTCTTTAAGTTAGAGGAACAAGTAAAGTATAAAATTGTAATGGGGTGGGGGCTTAATTACTGCTTTTAGAAATTAAGAACATGAATAGGATTTTTGAAAAGTTAGAAATGATAGATCTCTGGCAATTAGTAAGTAGTACTAGAAATGCATTCACATATTTCTCAGCTGTAAGAACCTTTACAAAAACTGACCACATATTGGGGAATAAAGACCTTACCAAAAATGTAGAAAAGCAGAATGCTATACACACAATTTACTGATCACAAAACAGTAAAATTATATTCAATCAAAGGCACTTAAAGAATTAAACTGTAATTGGAGATCGAGTAACATAATTCTCAAGAACTAGCGAGTTAAAAAACGGCTTGTAGAAATAATATAAAATTTCATGAAAGAAAATAACAGTAATGAGACAACAGACCATTTCTTAAGGGAAATTTTCTGTCTCTAAATGCTTTCATCAACAAAAGAAAGAACAAATCAATGAGTCACACATTCAACTAAAAAAAAAAAGTTGAACAACAACAAATCCAAAATCCCTAACTAAGCAACAAAATACAAATTCTGGAAATTAAAAAAAAGAGAGATTAATAAAATTTCATGCAAAAAAAAGCACATTAAATCAGTAAATAAAACTCAGAGCTTTTGGAATTAAGGTTAGTTAATCTGATATTTAAAGAGCAAAATCAAATTGTTTGTATCAAAAATGAAAAGGGAGCACTCACAACAACTGCAGAGGAAGTAAAGGAAGCTATTTAAAAAGCCTATTTTGCCCCATTAGATGCTAACAAAAGGGTAGCCGATCAGGTTAGATGGCCCAGTGGCTAGAACCCCAAGCCTGGAGTCAGGAAGACTCTGCTGACAAACATCCGTTCTGAAGAGCCTAAGTGAAATAGGCGGGTTCTTCTGTATCACAACAAGGCACTCGCAGGTGCAGAGAAAGGAAGAGCACGTCTGACTTAGCCAAATCCAAAAAACCTTCGAGCTTAAAAGAATTATTGAGGAGTCTGTCACTATTGAAAGTTTGTTTGAAAAAACCTCTGCTGCCATTGGGAAGCCACAAAATGACCACACTCAAACAGATGTGATTGAAGAGGCCCAGAAGCAGAAAGACAAGAAACACAAACTTGTCTTAAGGAAACAAAACTCTCCAGAGACTGGAGGACAGACAGACAGGTGGAAGAGGCTCTACTCACTGCCTTCCACAGGCAGGGACCAGCCCTAGTCTACGAGGACCCCAAACAGCTGTTCGTCCTACTCACTGATGCTGGTTTGGAGAGAGCTCTCCTCTACCAAAAGAATGACCTTTGCCAGCAGAGTCCTGAATGACCCATTACTTCATTCACAAGCTGGGGTTCCTCACAATGAAATGTGGTAACTGAAAAATTCAAAGACAATGCACACGGGTTGAAGTTACAAGTCTGCACAGATGAAAATTCACTGTCGTCAATTGTGACCAGTGCCATCGGTTCAGGGTAGTCTGTGGGTCTATAATCGGAAAGCTAAGCTCATAAGTCCCTACTGCTTTGCCTTCGATAGACAGTCCGAGGACATAATTCGCTTAAAGCAAAGACAGTTACTTAAATGGCAGAGTAAAAATAATAGTTACAAAAATATACATGCATGCATACATACATACGCACATACATATAGACACATATATACATACATATATACATGAACACACACACAAACACAGACACATCCACGTGTGCATACATACATGTACACATATATGTGCACGTACACATGCGCATGTGTGTGCGCGTGGGCACATGAATTCCCCTATGTTTACGTGCACGCATATGCATGCACATATACACACATGCACACATATGCACACCAGTCTGGGGAGTCCTGTCCCACAAATACACACAGTATCCGAGGGAAGACTGGACAAGCATGGAGCAAATGCTCATACCCAAAGCATTCTCCACCTCCAACACTCCAACAGTGTCTGTCCTCTTTTTGGTGGCTTTCTATCACTCCCCCTGAGGCTAGCCTCTCTGCTGGGTATGTGATGCCACTGAATTTTCTGGATCCTCTTCTCTCTACTCTTCAGATGCATCTATACCTGGACGCTCCCGGAGCATCCTCTCTGTTGGGCATATCATTTCCTACTGAGGATGTTGCTGCCCTGTAAGATAGCATTCTTAATGGGGGATCACCCTCCATCCCTGCACTCTGAAAGGGGTGAAAGGGGAAAAGGAAGGGCAGCTATCTCTCAAGAGCAGGACTTCTCATCTGAGCTGGCTGGCATCTCAACTACCAGGAATGACTCCCCCTCTGGGCTTGTTTTTTATTTTTAATGCCACCAAGCAGTTAGGCCTTCATCCAGGAGGTGGCTTACAGAACATCTTGACTCCTAATGGTCCCTCGAAGCCTGGAAGAGGGGACCCCCTTTGTAAGCTACGAATGGATCACTTTCAGGGGCTACAATTTATGTCTGGATCATTCAGAGTCTGAGTTATTTATACTTTCAGGCCCTTAGCAAGCTGTGGATACAACCATTCAGTTTAAAAGTAAAGCTCTGCAAATCGAAACAACTCTGAGATACCACATCACACCTATAGATTGGCCAATATGATAAAACAGGAAAATGATAAATGTTGGAGAAGATGTGGGAAAATTGGAACACTAATGCATTGTTGGTGGAGTTGTGAAATGATCCAACCATTTTGGAGAGCAATTTGGACCTATGCCCAAAGGGCTATAAAAATGTGCCTTTGACCCAGCCAATAGCACTTCTAGGGCTGTATCCCAAAGAGATCATACAAATGGGAAAAGGACCCACATGTACAAAAATATTTGTAACAGCTTTTATTGTGGTGGCCAAGAATTGGAAATTGAGGGGATATCCATGTGGTATATGAATGTAATGGAATACTATTGTGCTATAAGACATGACGAGCAGGCGGACTTCAGAAAAACCTGGAAAGACTTACATGAACTGATGCTGAGTAAAGTGAGCAGAACCAGGAGAATGTTGTACACAGTAACAGCCACACTGTGTGGTGACTAATTTTGATAGACTCAGCCCTTCTCAGCAATGCAAGGGCCTAAGACATCTCCAAAAGTCTCATGATAGAAAATGCTATCCACATCCAAAGAAAGAACTGTGGAGTTTGAATGCGGATCGAAGTATGCCGGTCATGCCATGCACTCTCCTCCTATAAGGAGCAGGCTGCCAGGGTCATACTACTTACCAGTCTTTCCCGGATAAACACAGAGACGAGCCGATCAGGAGTTGCAAACACTCAAGCTTTATTCAGAGGCCATCACAGCAAGGCCAAGCAGGAAAGCCAGAGCAAGAGAGCAGGAGCAAGGAGAGCGAGCTCCAATCCCTACTGTTCCTTAAGTACCTTCTTAGCCCCTCCTCCTCAGCCCGCCTACTAGTCATTGATTGTAGGATCAGATACCGGAAGGGGATGTCTGGGGTTAGTGCCTAGACAAAGGGAGAGTACGTGGCACAGGAAGTGAAGCCTAGATACTGGAAGGAGGCGTCTGGGGTCAGTGCTACACAAAGGGAGAGTACGTGACCCAGGAAGTCAGGTTTGGACACAGGAAGGAGACATCTGGGGTTAATGCTGCACCTAGGGAGAGGACTAGACAAAGGGAAGTCGTTCTCTGCTGTCCCACTCCCACGTGGCACAGCCCCCTGCCTCAGGAGCACATGCTCCAGCTACTTCCTTGTATCCTGTTCCTTCCCCAGCTTATCACAGCTCCACATAGCACTGCCCACTGCCTCAGGAGCATGAGCTCCGGTTACTTCTCCGTATCCAGTTCCCATCCCAGTTCACCACAACTCCGCCTAGCACAGCCCCTGCCTCGGGAGCGTGAGCTCCGGTTACTTCCTAATACCCAGTTCCTGCCCCAAGTTGCCACAACCGTCACTTGGCAGTAGCCAACATCACACAATCCCTCACATCGAAGCATACTATTTGCTCTTTTTTTTCCCTTCTGTTTTGTTTTGTTTCCTCTTTCTGGTGGTTCCTCTTACTGGTTCTAATTCTTCCTTACAACCTGACTAATGTGAAAAATATATTTAATAGGAATGTATATGTAGAGCCTATATCAGATTGCGTACCATCTTGGGGAGGGAGATGGGAAGGGAGGAGGAGAAAACTTTGTAACTCAAGAGCTTATGAAAGTGATTGTTGCTAAATCAAAATAAATTGATAAAAAAAAAAGTAAAGCATCAACATTTCACTGTCATCTCCCCCTGCCATCCAATCGTTTCATCACTTGATTGATCCCCTGCTGCAATGTGGGTTGTCCCCAGTATTGCGCCAGAATGGACCTCAGAGATCATCCAACCCAACATCTTTATTGTATAAATAAGGGGACTGGGGTTCAGGGAGGTTGTGACTTGTCCACTCCCATGTATCATAAGTGGATGAGGTGGGATTTGAACCCCTCCCCTGACTCCAAATTCACACCTGCAATGTGTGACCTCCTCATCTCTGTTCGTTAGATTTCCTAGTTTCCTTCCAAACTCAGCTCCAGCACCACCTTCTACATGACCCATTTCCTGACATCTCCAACTGCTGGTCCCAGCCCCAGTCCTGGAAGAATCTTGCTTTTACTTTGTGCATACATAGATGTTTATGGAAGAATTCCTTTGATAGAATATCATCTCTTTGAAGACAGGCAGAAACTGTTTCCGTTTTATCTTTGTAGCCTCATCCTCTAGCGCAGTCCCTGGCACATACTAGGTCCTTAACCCTCTTTTGTTGAATCACTGGTGTCACTGCGTCCCTTTGGAGGAGGTGTGAGCTGTTTGTTGGTGCACCTGACTCCCATGTCGCTCTCTGTCACGCTCCCTAGCCTTAACCTACAGATTCTTTACATTCCACGAATTCCCAGAATTATCGAATGCCTCACTACATCTTGCTAGAGTTCAGAGGCTGAGCGTCCAAGTCTCTTGTATGGTATTCACAAGATAGTCATAGTGATCGATTCTTCTGTCTATCACTCATTCGTCTCATCAGAGCATCTTCCATGTGCTTCCTTGGTCCTATGCCTCTCACATTCAGAAGGAAAAGCACTCCAAGATGAACACGCAAAGGAACTGAGGGGTTCATTCAGTTCTTTTCTCTTTCCTCTCTTACCAAGTACACATTCTTGCCGCTATCAACAAGAGCCCTGTTAACCTCATTTCCTTCCTCCTCCCCTGTATGTTGTCCACATTCTTCCCAGCTTGCAAGCTGCAGGATTTCTTATTACTAAGTTCTGCTCCAAGCAGGAAGCTGTAATCCACAGGACTCGATTCTACTCCTTAACTGGTCCTAGAGTCAGCAAAAACTCATAGTCATGCATGGGGTGAGGGGCTAGGGGTCAATATTTCTTCCACTTTATTTACTTGGTGTGTGTGGATAAGCAAGTCCATGAAAAAAAAATGGACTACCCACCCTGAAGACTAAGCATCCATAAATAATTTGGTGGTATAATCAAAGGAAATCTACTACTTGGGCTGACATGTTTAATGGCACGCTTCAGCTTTTTAAGAAAGACTGTATGTCCAGTTATTCAGGATGTTAATGAAAAGATACCTACCCATTTCTTAAGGAACCTTATCAGAGGTTTATGCCATCCAAAGAAAATCAGGGTAAGGTCCCCCTTGAGTAAGAAACTGGGGGCTTCTGCTAAGATGCTAAGATGGCCATGGGAAGACTCGTATCTGAGTCAATTCCAACAATAAGAAATAGGTTAAATAAAGTAAAAGAAGACAAAAGTGAGGAGAAATGACAGGAATCATCACAAGGAAAACTGTAATGGAGAAAAAAATACAGAAGAAGTAAGAAGAAAAAGAAAAACCCCAGCTCCTATGGCGTGAGACCACACAGAAAAAATATACAGACGCTAGTTCTGAGACAATGGCATCTAAAGACCCCCCTCCCCATGAGATTAGAGCAGCCCCAGGAACCCCAAGGTTCCAGTTAGGGAGCTGAAGGAAGCCCCGAAGGGAGGAGCACAGATGAATCAAGTGCCCACAAGGTTGAGCTTGGAGGTGCAGAGCAGCACCAGAGCTAAAGCTGACCAGGTGTCCTCTGCATGAAGGTGGGGGGAGCCTTTGAGATCAGGGGACTGCCAGGCTACCGAAGAAGGGTCTTAAAGCCACCCTAACCCTGCTCAGCAGTAGTAGGATAAAGCCTATTTGGGACTGCAGCATTTCTAGCATAGGCAAGACAAGGAGAGAAAAATGGTGCACCACTCCAGTGGTTTTGCCAAGAAAACCCCAAATGGGATCACAAAGAGTCAGCCACACCTGAAATGACTCAACAAGAACAATTTTAAATTGTAAGCTCCTTGAGGGCAGGGACTATCTTTCTTTTTCATGTTTGTATCCCCTGTGCTTAGCATTGTGCCTGGCACATAGTAGGTACTTAATAAAAGTTTATTAATTGAGACCCTGAACCCCAGAAGGAAGGTAGCTAGGTGGTGCAGTGGATACCGTGACAGGCCTGGAGTCAGGAAGACTCCTCTCCCTGAGTTCAAATCTGATCTCAGACACATACTAGTTGTGTGACCCTGGGTGAGTCACTTTACCCTATTTGCCTCAGTTCCTCACCTGTAAAATGAGCTGGAGAAGGAAATGACAACCACTGAAGTATCTTTGCCAAGAAAATCCCAAATGGGGTATTGAAGAGTCAGACATGACTGAAAAACGACTAAACAACAACCCTAGAAGGAACAAACCCTGATGTGCCCATGGTCCAGTCTCTGCTCAAGCCAGCCCAGCTGAAGAGCAGAGGCAATCCTGATGAACTTTGAGAGGATCCCCCACCCCCTGGGGAGAGAGGTCATCCATCTGGGCCCCGCCGTCCTGGGCTGGTGAGTTGGTGAGCACCACTATGATTGTTCTTCACATGTCTGCTCACTATTTCCCTTCTGGACTCTGGGCATATCTCTGGGAGAGCATGCTCCTGGTTTGGGAGGGGCGGGGAAGACTTTATAATGACTGGGGCAGCCACGTGGTTCAGTGGAGAGTGCTAGAAAGTCAGGAAGATCTGAATTCAAATCCAATCTCAGATACTTACTAGTTGGGTGACCCTGGGCAAGTCACTTGATTGCTGTCTGCCTCTGTTTCCTCATCTGCAAAATGGTGATGATAAAATCAATTTTATCAGGGGTTTTGTGAGGATCAAATGAGGTAATACACTTGTAAAGTGCTTAGCGCAATGTCTGGTGCATAGAAGATGCTATATAAATGTTAGTTATTATTATTATGGCTGTGGCATTTGAGTCAATGCCTTCACCAAAGAATGCACTGAGTCTACTGGCCACTGTCAAAGGGAAAGCACTGGTGAGTGTAGGCATTCAGGAGGATGACCACAGCCAGCCCTAGGAGCCTGGGAGCAGTAACAGCTGTGACTCTGAGGACCCAACCAGCCAGGAGTAGTAGGAGATGGATGAAAAATCCCTGAGGGGCATTGAGCTTGGTTTAGCCTAACCATACTTCTAGATTTCCTTTTCTGGTCTAAGATTGAAGCAAGTGAGCACAAACGTAGTGGTTTCCCTATTATTGGCCATGAAAATGATCACTGCAAAATTCATTCATTCAATAAGAATTTGTTGAGCACCTACTATGTGCCAGGCACTGGGGATACAAGATAAAGAGGGAACAGCACCTTCCTGCTCTTGAGGACCTTGGTTTTCATTGGGTACACACAGTCCATGAGTTTTTTGGTTTTGGGTTTTTTTTTTTGGTTGTTGTTGTTGTCTTTGTTTTCGGAGGGGATGGGGGTAGGAATGGGCCTGGCCACTGACAGCATTAAGAAAGGCATCCCAGAGGAGATGGCATTGGGTTGGAGCCTTGCAGGAAACATGGTATTCTAAGCAGTAGAAGCAGAGAAAGGCTGGATCCTGAGCAGGCAGAGGCATTCAAAGGGGACAGGGAACTTCCTCTACAGATAATATCAAGTTTGGCCAGAGCCCAGGTTGCTTGGAGGAGAGAAATTCACTCTAAGCCTGGAGAGGTGGACAGGATACAGATTGGTGAGGGCTTTCAGCGCTCTCCAGAGGACTTTGCAAATTATCTTGAGGGCAGGAAACACAAGAACTGCCATACTGCCTTGAGCAAAGCAACGAGGGGTCTCCATCCAACTCTAGAAATACTAGTTTAAGCATTGGCCCTGGAGTCAGGAGGACCCGAGTTCAAGTCCGGCCTCAGACACTTGACACTTACTAGCTGTGTGACCTTGGGCAAGTCACTTAACCCCATTGCCTACACCAAAAAAAAAAAAAAGAAAAGAAAAAAGAAAGAAAGAAAAGAAAAGAAAAGAAAAATAGAAATACCAGTTTATTAATTAGCTGCCGGAAGGATGGGTTCAAGAGGGGAAAGACTGCTCAATCTGTGGCTTCCTTCCCTGTTTTCTATTGCAAGTTTAATTTATGAATGCTCAGCATAATATGCCTTTCTTGGGTCTCATGCCAAGTTTCCTGCAAACCCATTTCCCAGAGATTTCAATTCACAAAATCACAATATGGGCAAACAGCTCTGGGCCATGTTAGTCCCACCCATATTTGTTCAGGAACAGGGAAAATGGTGACTGGATGAAACCATGAAGTTACCCCTAACCTCCACTTGAACTGAGGTTAAGTGACTTACTCAAATTGCTAGCTCATGTCTGAGGGAGGATTTGAACTCAGATCTTCCTGACTCCAGGCCCAGCTCTCTATCTACTGTACCACCTATCTGTGTTATAAGGTTAAAGGTTATCTTTATAAGAACATGTCATGGGGAGGAGGCACAAAAGGAAGGCCAGTCCTTGGAGCATGCCAGGTGTTCTCTATGGCTACATATCCATATGGAGGCTCAGAGCTGCCTACAGATCTGCGTGATGCTTGGTCTGCCTCCAATTGCGAGTATGTATAGGTGATGTCCTTTGACAAATATTACCTGTCAGCTAGTAGGTGATAGCAGAAAGCCTTTTACTGATTTTTACTTTTACTGAGATATTGCTGATCTGCTGAGACAGATCTGTGTGCATATAAAGGGCAGACCTAAATAAAAGTTCTGTCTTCTTTCCTGGTGACTTTTGAGTGGGAAAGCATTATTGTGTGTTTCCAAGCCAGGAAAGGGGCAGTGGCACTCATCCCCACCCCAACCCCTCTTTCCTTGTCTTAGGTAAATAGATGTTAGGGGACAGAATGAGCCAGATCATGACCTTGTGAGCCTCAAAGTCCAGGAGAGTCCCCAGAAGTCCAGATCTGGAGTCAAATTTGCCAGCCAAGGAACCATCCACTTGTCCCAATCAAGCGGTGAATTAATCTGGCACCATGTCTTGGAAGGAAGGGAGTATATCATTGATCAGCTGTGCCAGCACCCAGAAGTGAACTTGGAGGGGGCAACACTTGGTAGTCGCCATTCTAAGTTTGAATTTGCTCTTCTTAGGGACTGAGTGGGAAGGGAAGTAAAGTAAAGGGAAGAGTGTACCCCAATTTGGAGGGAAGGGGTGTTACTTTTGTCTTCGTTCTACTTTCTTTGTAAACATCCATTAGCAAAAGGATTACTCAATACATACATTGATATTGGGGGTGGCTAATCATTGGTTAAGTTACGTTGGGAAGATATTAATTAGTTGATTGATATTGGGGGAGCACACCATCCCAACTGCCTGGAGCCTCTCTAAGAAACTGAGAACTACCCAAGCTCTGAAGACCCTCCAGCCTGCCAGTACTGAATGGGAGAGTGTGAGGGAAACTGAGAATGATCTTCCCCAGCGCCTCATGAAATTGCCTCATGACCTGACAAAAAGAATGTAAAGTGGAGTTAACATGCATGGCTGAGGTTACCAAGGAGACAGAACGTTAAGTAAGCAACAAACTATGTTACCTGGGAAAGCAATTCTTATCTCAAGGAACATTTTTCTTGAGAGAAGTGTGTAACTGTCCAAGGACTTGATCCCTCCTTGGATACTTACCCAACAAACAGGTATTTGGGGCCCTGATCAAGCTCCCACCTTTGTCAGAATGTGTGCGTATCCAGGACCTGAGCACTCACCAAGGATATGTACACAAAACAAAATATTCAGATTATTTTTCCTTGGTTTACATAGATATAAAAGGGGCATCTGAAAGGGAATTTTTTGGAGTACTTTGATGTCAGAGATAGGAACGCCAAATCTCTGTTGTTGTTCAAGGGCAGATCGCATGCACGGACCTTGTTGTTTAAGAGCAGGACGCTGCTCTTTTGGCCTCCTGATCAGACCTCTTGATCGTCTCCAGTCTCCCTGGTCTTGTAGGTATTTGAGCTCTCCTGGTCAGTTAGTGTGTATCCTTTTTTTTCTTATTCCTCCTTTTCTTGATTTGGATTATTATTTATTGTATTGAATGTTACTCTTATCTTCATATGCTTGTGTTGCCTTAATCATTATTAATCATTGTAAAATAAATGTGATTGTTAAGTTTATACTGAGTGCGTGTCATTATATCTTGAGATCTGAACCCAAAGTGAAAGTACTTCGCAGTCCGTAATCCTTTCGGTTACAGAGAGTGAGCCCAGCACCTGTAGGCTAGAGTTTAATTTGAAGAAACTTTAGTTATACTAGCCCCTCCCCCAGATTGTCTTACATCCCTATGCTCAGGTGTGTCCTTCTTCTTATGGGGACAAGCTGGACTGTAAAATGCTACAAACCCATACCTAAGAACGGCCACCCTTTCCTTACTTCTGGTATGAACATTGTGACTTAGCAACTACAGTGCCTAACATTATTTGCCTCCTGCTTCATTTTCCCCACAGATAGAAGCCATGAGAAAAGCCCTTGAGGGCAGGTCCAGCCAGGGTCACTCTGTAGCAGGGCTTGGGGTATCCATAAAGCTTCTCCTCCTGCATGTGAGCTGTTCCTCCCATTCCTTGCCAGGAAATACAGATGAGGAAGTAAGGACTCCGGGAAAGATCTGAGGTCCTCCTTCCCTCCCTCAGGTCTCCCTCTCAAAGGAGGGGTGAGATAGTGTCAAAATGCCTTAGGCTGCATGAGCCTTCCTAGAAGTCCTGCTTAGAAAGATCCATGGCTGCTGTGGGCAGCAGAGATTGCTTCCTCTTTTTTTCAGCAGTTGTTTGCAAAAAACAGGAACATAAACTCCAATGCTATTTGGAAGCAAAAGCTTCTCAGTTCAGCTTTCTGCAAGGCGTGGTGGAGAGCAAAGAAGATGTGGACAGGTCTGAATCCCACCCCTCAACGCACGGTCCTCTGCCTCGCACGAAAGAAAATCAGCCTCGTCCTGGCTCCATCATTGGCTAGCTGGCTGAACCCGAGTAAGACTCGATTCTTTTAACGAGCCAGACCTTGCCTTCCTCACCTGACTGTCAAGATGCAAAGAAATTCCACTTGGGTGATAGGGCTTTAAATTCCCTGAAGCACCCTGTGGTAGAAGGTATATGCATATACCCTTTGGTACAGGTATTATTACATCTTACCTCAGGGCTTCAAATGCCCAGAGATTTCATCACTGTGGACGTACTCCAGAAGTTCCACCAATGTAAGACCAGTCCATTGGTGCTTCAACAGAGAAAATCATAACTCCAGGGTTTAAGGGCCTCATTTAATCTCTTCTAGGGCACATTTTTAGCTAGGTTGGTCATTGGAAAATAGACACAGCATCTGTCATTGGGATAGCACTCAAATCCTTTTCAGCTTGGTAAGATCTACCAAAGTTTGCTCAATGGTGATAGAACCTGTGTCTTTAAAAGCATTGAATTGTAAAGATATGATCTCTTAGCCCCCATATCCAAGCTGTTACCAAGGCTAGCTGATTTCACCTCTGCAGCCTCTCTCCTTTGACACTGCCTTCACCCTGGTGCAAGCCCTCATCACCTCATACCTAAATTATT
The DNA here is from genome assembly GCF_900497805.2 of Vombatus ursinus. NCBI lineage: Eukaryota > Metazoa > Chordata > Mammalia > Diprotodontia > Vombatidae > Vombatus > Vombatus ursinus. The sequence continues at coordinate 7,086,522 of NW_020954623.1, read as the reverse complement.
GCAGTAACCGCTAGGGTGTCTTCTTGCCTCATGTCTTTTCCCATACCAGTCCATCCTCCATTCAGCCACCAAAGTAATTTTCCTAAAGCTCTGGTCCAACTGTATCACCCCACCCCCCAACACACACACACACACTCAATAAATTTCAGTGATTCCCTCTGCCCTCCGGGATCAAAATACAAAATGCTCTATTTGGCATTCAAAGCCCTCCATGCAGCCCTTTGCAGTTTTCTTCCACCTTCCACTGCCTCAGCCCCCAGCCCTCGTGGACTCTTCACTCCAGGGATGCCAGCTTCCCGGCTGTGTCCATCTCTCAGCTCTGAGCATCTCCCAGGCCTTGAACTCTCTACCCACTCTGCTCCAACTACTGACCTGCCACGTTTCCTAATCTCCCCTTTCACAGAAGCCTTTCTCATGCTCTTTTACTTCCAGGGCCTTCTTTGGGCTCATTATTTCTGATTTGGCCTGTACTGAGCTTGTTGTCCACTTGTCCTTGTTGTCTCCCAATTAGACTGTGAGCTTCTCAGGAGCTAGGAGCATCTCTGCCTCTTTCTGTATCCATAGTGATTAACCCAATCCCCAACACATACCAGGTGCTTACCAAATTCTTGTCACCTGACTGACTGATAAGGTGATTTGAGCAAAACTGCCCTGAGGGACTGGTGCCTAAGACAGCAAATATAAGCTACTAAAGGGATTGTGTTTGTGTCCGTCCCCCCCCCACCGAGGCCTAAGGCTTAGAGAGAGATGACTGGATGAGGAAAGGACAAAGACCCAAAGAGCTCCCCCGTTCCTCCCTTGATACAGCCAGGAGTGACCTGAGCTGAAATCCTACCTCAGATCCTTACTAGCTATGGGCAACTCACTCTACCTCCCCAAGACTCAGTTTCCTCCTTTATAAAATGGAGACCATAATGTCTCCCTCACAAAGTTCTTATGAGGCTCAGATGAGAAAAGTTGATGAAGAGGGTTCTATAAAAGCCAGTATTATTAACTCCTCATCATCTAACCTCCGCAGTGTTCCCCTCACCCCACATAATAGCTTTAGGTCTGGCCTACGATATGTGTAGTAAGTCTAGAGAGAGCCAAACTAGATAGATCTGCTCTGGTTTTCTGTGACAGACCTCTCTATAATGGTAAAAGACACTATACAAAAAGAAACTCAAAGGGGTAGGGCAGGGAGCGGGAGGAGATCTGGGAGCAGAACAGTGGATGGAAAATGAAGAAAGAAGAAAAAAGAAAATGAAGAAAGAAGAAAAAAGAAAATGCAGAAAGGCTCCTTCAGAGAAGCGTATGTGGTGGGACACTCGGGTGGAAGCACTTCCCTTCCTGACTTCTAGGGTTAGAGAGGGGGTTGGAGAAGAGTTGAAGCCCCTCCATGAGCCAGCTCCAGGTGACTGGGCTAGCCCTCAGATAACAAGCACATGGCCTGTTGGACTCAGGACTGGACTTGAAATCTTTCCATTGAGGAAGCCTTCAAAAGCCCATGGTTACCCAACCACCTTGATGAGGCATCAGAAGCAAGTGAAATAATTAAATTTAAATTCTTTGGGGCTCTCCAGCTGGCTAGGAGAGTTGCAATGCATGGACAGGAAGTGCTAAGCCTGGAGCTAGAAGCACAGAACCCCTCTCACAAACATCTTAGACAATGAGCCCACCCTAACCCTGACCTCTCCTGCTGCCTCCTGTCCCCAGCCTGAAGTCCTCCCTTCTCAATCCTTCCCCACCTTGGGCAGACAGCACCATCTGGTGACTGGTGTGGGGAGTTATCTGACCCAGATCATTCACCATTTCTTTTGCATTCGACTCTTCATGACCCCACTTGGAGTCTTCTTGAGAAAGATTCTACAGTGATTTGCCACGCCCATTTTACAGATGAGAAAACTGAGGCAGATAGGGTGACGTGACTTGCCCAAGGTCACACAGCTAATAAGTGTCTGAAGCCAGATTTGAACTCAGGAAGATGAGTCCTGACCCTAGGCCTGGTGCCCTGTGCACTGTGGTGCCACCATTTCTTTGTTTCCCTGCAGAGGGGGTACTTTCCATACCATGTTCTCCTCCATTCTTCTGTCTTTCATATCTCATGGATCAACTGCTTTTACCCCCGACAAACACTTTCGCACACACACACAAACATACTCATCCCTTTCCCCTTTTCTATCCATCTTCTTACCAATTACCTAAGAAAAATCCCTCTCTCCTCATTTCATGTTCCTGAGCCAAGAGTAGGTCATGTGTAAAAGAAGATGCCAGAGGCTAGCTTCCACAGACATCATTAAAGGGAGAAATCCCTTTGGAGACTGGGTCCACCTTCCCTGCTACCACCAACACCAGCTACGGACATGCCGCCACCCACCAGCAGAGGACGGGGCCTGGGAATGCCATCACCCACCCATCCCCATCCTCACCTCTGACCAGTCCAGTCCCCAAAGTCATCAGGAACCAGCCATCCCCACCTAGTGTCACCTATGGGACAGGAAAACCAGAATAGCTGGCACAGGAGAGACAGGAGGTAGCAAGTGCCAGGCAGGTCAAACCACCACCATCTCCTCTACTCAGGCTCCAGTGGATATAGCTCAGGGTACTGAAGCCAAGACCACCAGTCCTTCTTCGAGCCCAGCCCCCACAGCCATCACTGAGGGAAGCAATCACTGTGGAAAAGGGGCCAACCTTCTTCACCACTACCACCATCAACCATTGACCAACTGCTTATGGCTGACAGGCAAGCCCAAGTGGCAGCAGTCTCCCTACAGAGCATCAGCCCTGCTTCCAGCCTTGTGCCCTCAGCCGTCCTCTTGGGAAGTGACTTGCCCAGGGTCACACAGCTAGTAAGTGTTTGAGGCCGGACTTGACCTCAAGAAAATGAGTCTTTCTGACTCCAAGCCCAGCACTCTGTCCACTGTGCCACCTAGCTGCCAATTAGAGTCCAAGGTCCTTCTGCAAATTTGTCCAGCCATTCTGAAAATTTGTTTGAAACTAGAGCTTAACACAATGCCTGGCACATAGTAGACACTTAATAAATGGTTATTGACTGACTGACTGAACTATCCCCCTAAGCTACTGAACCAAATATACTCCAGGCCTATGCCCCAAAGCAATCAAAGAAAAAGGAAATGGACCCATCCATATAAATGTATTTATAGACACCTGTTCTGTACTGGCAAAGAACCGGAAACCAAAGGGTGTGCCCATTAGGCACAGAATGAATGAATAAGTTGTGGCATATGAATGTAATGGAACTCTCCTTGGCAACAAGAAATGGTAGAACATGTGGTTTCAAAGGAAACAGGAACAGTCTCTATGAATGGATGCAGAGCAAAGGGGGAATAATTTATACAGTGACAACATTGTAGAGAGAGACTTGAGGCTCTGACCAAGACAATTCCAAAGGACTGTGAATTGGACCAGAACTGGCCTCTAACCTGTGAATGGCCAGAGCCACACAAAGCAGGCCAGAGGCAGCTGTGTTCAGAGTCAAACAGAAGTTTAATCAATCTCAGAGTGAGGAAAACACAAGTGGAAACACCCCACCACACCCACAACCCCCCCCCCATCCTGAGAAGGATGCGTGCAAAGGCAGGGTTCATACACATGAAAGGGACTGAACCACAACACAATCAATCTTAGGTCTTGAGGAAGCAGTTCCTATGGTTAACATTTCTTGGGTTCCATGGGAACAGTCTCTCAAGTCTTAAGGGTCATCAAGTCTTGTGATCAATCAGCGGGATACAGAACCAAAGTTAGCATGGCAGAAACAGGAGTGCAGTACCTGGTCCAGTTCACTTGGCTATTACATAAACACAGGGATTGTGAGAATATCAAGAGATGTGATGCATGGCTTTAGGTTGCTTCTGGTTCTTGGGTCCCTGGGAAATAGGGGGAGCTCCAACAAATCTAAACAGTTATTGATTAATTTGAAAATCATAAATCCCTCAGTGAACAACTGGTACTGGTCAAAGTAATACACTTTGCCAGAGGATGAGATCATCCAGAGTGCAAAGGATTGTTGTTACAGCAAGTTCAAGGCACTGCCTGCTTGCTGAGCCTTAGCTCAGGGAAATGGGGTGTCTCCAAATACATTCACAGGACTCATGATAAAAACTGCTCTCCACCTCCAAAGAGAGAACTGAAGCAGATTTTTTTTACTTCCTTTATTTAGGATTTTTGTATCCATATTTATCAACAAAATTGGCCTATAATTTTTTTTCTGTTTTTACTCTTCCTTGTTTAAGTACCAGTATCATATTTGTTTCATAAAATGAATTTGGTAGGATCCATTCTTTGCATATTATTTGAAATAATTATTTAAAATAACTCTAGATAGTATAAAATACCTGGGAGTATACCTGCTGAAACAAACCCAGGAGCTATATAAACAAAGTTAAAGAAAGCTTTATACAAATAAAATCAGAGTCAAACAATTGGAGAAATATTCATTGATCATGGGCAGACAGGGGCAATCTAATAAAAATGACAATTTTACCTAAACTAATTGAAATATTCAATGCTATCCCAATTAAATTACAAAAAAAAATACTTTACTGAATTAGAAAAAGAAATTGGAAGAACAAAAAGTCAAGAATATCAAAGGAACTAATGAAAAAAGTAAAAAAAAAAAATAGAAAAAAAATAAAGGAAGAAGATGTAGTAGTACCAGATCTTAAACTATATGGCAGTAAATTATCAAAACTATCTGGTACTGGCTAAGAAATAGAAAGGTAGATCAATGGAACTGAGTAGACATACAATTTACAGCAGCAAACAAATATACTAATCTTGTGTTTGATAAGTATAAAGACTTAAGACTTGGGAATAAGAATTCATTGTTTGGTAAAAAAAAAAAAATTGTTGGGAAAAGTGGAAAGCAGTATGGTAGAAACTAGGCATAGACCAGTATCCTACATTATTTTGAGAGAAATTATTATTAATACTAATGATTTGGGGACAAGGTTCCCTTTATTTTTTCAAGACCTCAGTCTCTGAAGGTCAAATTAAACTTTTCCTCTATCTGACCCAACCCAACCCTACAAGGAATCTCTAGTCTCAGGTGAATTTCATTCATTCAACTTGGGTGGAGACAGATCCTTTCCTCTAGAAGGCCCAGGGCTGGGGGTGGTCTGAACATAGAAATAATTTCTTTGTCCAAGGATGACATACCACTCTCAGTCCCTCATTTTAATACAGCTCACCTCCTACTGTGTTAACCAATCAGAGATGATGGCTACTCCTGTTCCAAAAGAACACATAAGCCCTGAGCTGCCACCATGATTACTTTTGGTCTAAAAGAGATGGCAAAATGGGCTTCCTCTTATTAATAATGTACTGGCCTTATGAATAAAAGGATTAAATTACCCAGAAACTATGTCTCTCAAATTTTTTAATCACCACCATTTACCAAGAGAAGGTCAAAATGGGTACATGACCTAAATATAAAGAGAGATTATAAGAAAATTAGAAGAACATGAAACATAACATATCAGACTTATGGATAGGTGAACAATTTATGAATAACCAAGAGAGAGAGAGCATAGTTAGGTGTAAAATGGATAATATCAATTACATTAAATTCAAAAGTTTTTGTGCAAATGAAACAAATGTAGCCAAGATCAGAAGGAAAGCAGAAAATATAGAAGAGGGGATTTTAGACAGTTTCTCAGATGGAAATGCTTGTTTTATTCCATAAATTAAAAATAAACTAAATAAAAATAAAGTATCATTAAACATCAAAAGAGAAAAAAACCCAAGATGAGCACAGCCATCTTGGCGGGGAAGCCTGGAGGAGCCAGGGGGCCGGAGACTTGAACATCTTGTGGGGGGGGGGGAATTTGAAGAGAGGTTGGATTTGGAACTGAGACTGTGTATTCTACAGGAGCCCAGCTAAATTATGCATCTAATCCCTTTCCCCTCCCTAAAGACTATGGTAAATATAGGAGGGGGAGGGAACATTCCTCCCATGGATGGGGGGGAGGGTAAGTTTGTATAATTGTGATTATATCTTTGAAGTCAATATCCTTTTCAAAAAGCTTATCTATTAGTAGTTAAATGTAACTGGGGTGCAAAGACCACCTCCTACACTTGGGGGAACACCATCTATGAGGGGCTGGAGCCATTAGTAGAGATCTAGAGAACCTGGGGGTGAAGTTAGGGTTAGTAATCTCCCTGCCTTCAGGCATTGGGGGGCATGATAACACAAGTTGGCAGCCTCTCTCTTACTGGTTAACAAGCACACATTTAGGCTTAGGGTTAGCACTTGAGGCCCAAGCATCGTTCTGGGTGCTGGGAAAATCAAGCATAAAGGGCTTCAGCCCTTCAACTCTAGGAGAAACAAGATGGAGATTTAAACTGATCAAAGTAATGAGGGCGGGGGGGGGAAGAGCACCAGCAGCTGGTAGGAATTAGGAAGGAGTTCAAGAAGAACTGAAGACCAGAGTGAATGAGACCCGGTAAGCGAAGGAGGTCAGAAAGGAGAGCACTCCAAGCATGGGCGTTTGGGGGTTTGTGGGCAAAGACCCAGAGATCAGAAAGGAAATGGAGAACAGCATGAAGGTCAATTAGGTTGGACCACAGAATGGTTAAAGACAAGGAATACGAAGAAGGACCAGTGAGGAGGAAGGTGTCAGTTGTGTTGGGATGTTAGCCCAGAAGCAAAAGGGAGTCAGTAGAGGCCATTGAGCAGGGGCGTCAGACCACTTTGGCGGATGTGGGCAGGATGGATTGGGGAGGAGAGAGGTTAGAGGCAGTGAGACCAGTGTTTGTAGAGGTCAGGGAAAGAAGCCTGTTTGAATAGAATTAAAAGAAGTCAATCTCAAACAAATCTGCTGAGCCAGCCGATCTAGTTACCCCAGGTACCTCAGCACAAATTGGAAAAAAGCTAGGTCAGTCACTACCCGACCCCAGTCTGTGGGACTGCCGCTGAAAGCCAGCTTCTTCACCCGGACCAGGATCAAAGGATTTATTTTGCGCAGGTAGGCCAGTTCGGCGCCAGGAATTCGAAAGTGGGCCCCGCTGCAGCTGGATGTCTCCTCTGGTGGCCTTCAAGGTGTTGAGGGACAAGGCTAAGACTCGGGAACATTGGAAGTTCTGGACCCAGGGACAGGGCCTGAGCTGGGGCTGCTGTTGGGGCCTCTGGACCAGGGCTGCTGCTGGCACGGGTGCGATTGTCGCTGCGGTTGGAGCAATCATAGGACCGGCCCAGGAAGTATCCCGATCACCACCAGAAAAACATACATGAGCAATTCATGGCTTGCTCCATCGGACTGGCGCGGGAGGCCGGCCCACAGCGCATTTAGGGTGGGAGTCCGGCAGCCTGGGCTCGGCCTCCGGCTCCACCTCAACCTGGAGCGGCATAGAACGGAGACAAATCTGGGGAGCCTAGATCGTGTGCGGCGCCCATCGACGCAGCCCCAAATCCAATTCGTAACCCTCGATCTCGTCCTCCAAGTACGTGAGGGCCGAGCAAACGCTGCTGGGGCCCACCCTGGCCTCGGGTCCAAATCCTCCAATTGGAAGACATACTGCTGCTGCAGTCTGGCAGGCAGCCAGAAGGGCTGCGAGGAGAGAAGAGTCGGGCTGGGAGACGGGCTGTCAAGCTGGGAGGCTGCTCCCGGAGTCCGGGCGCCTCCTGAGCATCTCGGGAGCCTCCATTCTGGCAGCCTGGAGCCGCAACCAGCGCTATCACACTTCTTCAGTTCCCCAGCCAGCCACCTCCGCCCCGCCCTCCCACGCTGCCCAAGGCCCTGGGGTGGGGCGCAGCTGCCCCACCTGCTGGCAGCCTCCGCTTTCTGCGGCAGAAAGTAAAGGGTCCCTTCCAGGCCTCTTTGAGCAAGAGTCAGCCGGAGAGCACTTGGCTTAGACGACTTCCTCGGGCCTGGAGCTGGAAGGCAATTCCACTGCATGTCAGCCACGCCTAGGCCTAGATGTGGGAGCTTGGCTGATCTGCTTGAGCTCACGTGCAGCGAACAGCAGGGCCAGAAGCCACACGCAGGTTTCCTGCCTGCAGACGAGCTAGCCGGTGCTGGATTTTTTTGGCACCATTAGGTTGATTCCCTAGGGATAAACCCTTTGGACAGGACACCCTGAAACATGCCCAGGAAACCAAGGGAACTGGCTTCAAAGTGGCCAATGCTGTAACCCAGTGATAATGCAAAAAGGAATTGAAGATATCAGTAACCATCACACACTGATCTCAGAACGAGCTGAGCCCCTCAGGTCCTATCCACTGTCTGCAAGCCCAGCCAGTGTGGAATAACCTCTCCCCATTCTGGCCGCCCTTGCAGCCTAGGCCAAACAGGAGTTGCAGCCAAAAAGAGGGGTGGCTCACAGGTGCTTGACCGGAGGGGTTAAAGAAGTCTATCAAGGAAGCGTTTACTAAGTGCCAACTGCGTACCAGTCCTAGGGCTCAGTGCTTGGGAAAATAATGGCACCTGTTTATATAACATTTTGTTGAAGGTTTGCAATGCATTTTTTAAATATCTCACTTCATCCTCACAGCAGCCTTGGGAGCTAGGTCTATTATTTGTAATTCCTGGTTTACAAATGGGGAAACTAAAGCAGAAGGAGGTGAAGTGCCATGCTGAGGTGACTAGTAAGTATCAAAGGCCAAATTTGAAATCAGGTCCAGCCTTTGGACAGAGTGCCAAATACCTGTCTCACAACACACATAGAGACAAATAAAACATCAATGAAGGGAGGAGTGTTTCATCATGAGCCGGAAGGTCACATGAAATGGGATGTCCTTTCCCAGGGCCCTTGGCAGTCTGCTTTGCAGTGGTCATGACAAGTCAAAGCAACAAGACTGCCACAGAGACATGTCCACTCAAGTGACAGCAGCTGCCACAGAGGATGAAGAAGAAAACGATCATTTAAGATTAAGAGACAAGACATCCGAGACTTGTTGACGACCCAAAACCCTCAGACCGGTAGGTCCTGAAACTTTAACTGAGGAAGTCAGCATCCGACTGCACATGGAGCACCATCACAGAAAAGGAGATGGACCCGAGAGAATGGCCCCTTCTCAGCTCTCATCATCCATGACCAATCTGCACTAGGGGATGCTATCGAACAGCCTCTCTACCTGGATACCTGGCCTTTCTCCTGGTTTTCCTCCTACTTCTCTGGTCACTCCTCAGTCTCCTTTACTGTATCATCACTCATGATACAGTAATCATGGGGATATGCCCAAGACTCTGGCCTAGGCCCATTTCTCTTTATTATCTACACTCTCTCACTTGGTAAAATTCATCAGCTTCCATGGGTTTGATTATCATCTTTATGCAGATGACTCCCAGAACCATATATCCAACCCTAGTCTCTCTCTTGAGCTCTGGTCCTGAAATAGCCAAGTGGTGAAGTGTATAGAGTGCTGGGCCTGAGGTCAGGAGGACCTCAGTTCAAATCCTGCCTCAGACCTTTACTAGCTGTTTGACCCTGGGCAAGTCACTTAACCTTAGTTGGCTTCAGTTTCCTCAACTGTAAAATGGGGATGATAATAGCACCAACTTTCCAAGGTTGTTGTGAAGACCCAATCAGATTTTTGTAAAGTGCTTACCACAGTGCCTGGAACATTTCTATATAAATGCCAGCTATCACCATTGCCATCACCATCACCATCGTCATCATCATCATCATCATCATCATCACATTCATCCTTGCTTTATTACCAGCCAAGCTGGCTGTCTTATCAGCATCTCAAACTCTCTTCCCCGTCCAACCATCCCTCTTCTGTGGTTTTCTATTATGGTGGAGAATACTACCATGCTCCCAGGTCTCCACATTAGCAATTTTTGCATGGCTGTCAACTACTCATTCTCCTTCACTCTGATGTTCTTTGTCCTTCATTTTTGAAGAAGACAAATGCCATCCCAGAGTGATGTCTTGACTTGCTTGTGAATTGGATTTAAGTGAGCTGCACAAAGTCACCAGCCTCATTCTCCCTTCCAGTCACTGACATCCAGTGGCAGGACAAAAGTCAAGATGACTGGCAATGGCTTGCAATGCAGCAGATGACCTTGGCATCTCTGGTGGCTGACCAAGCTCTAAGAGCTCCAGCCTCCTTCATGGCTGTTGGGACAAACTGTTCTGATCTGCCTATCCCACCTGGTGCTTGGGGTATATCTATCTCCCTAAGTCACCAATGGGTTTGAGGCTTCAACCTGTTTTAGCCCATCTGCCAAGACAGTTCAGCAGGGTGTGACCACTGCGCGTGCTGCAGCTCCTTGGATCCAGGGATAAGAGTTTGGTGAAGGTGGACACCAAAGAAGATGAGCAGCCCTCACCCCAGAGGTGCTAGTCCTCCTGAGCACCCCTTACTCTACAGCCAATCACTTGCCAAACCATCTCTCCTATCTACATATCCTCTCATATCTACATCTCATATCTACATAGCCTCTATTTCCCTGGCACAGTCCCTCATCACCTCCTATCAGACCAACCCAGAGGCCTCCTCTTGGGTCTCCTGACTTCCAGGCTGTCCTTTGTCCAGCATATCCTCTAAACAGCTGCTAAAATGTCTATCGGGCCACACAAGCTCCCTGGGCAACATACTCCATTTGCTTCCTATTGCCACTAAGGTCCGATAGAAACTCATTTATCTTGTAAAGCTCTTCCTAACCTGGTCCTTTTCTCTTCCCCAGTCTTCTCACACATTATTCCCCTCCATTCATTCCATGGTCCAGCAATACCAACTGACTTGCTTTTTTCTTCATCAAGCATCTCCATACCTTTGTGCTGGGCATTGCCCATGCCTGGCATCTGGCCCTCCTCCTTTCCATCTCTTGGTCTTCAGCTCCAGCATCACCTTCTGCAGGAGGCCTTTCCTAGTCCATCCAAGCTGCTTGTCTCCTCCCTCCTGAAGACACCATTAGTCAGTCAGTCAATAAATTTTCAGCACCTTCTATGTGCTAGGCATTAGAATTCATTTTGTCTGGATTATTCTGTGTGTACATGTACATATACATATATTTGTATGCATGTGAGTGTGTATATATACATAAATACATACACGTTATATATATGGGGGGGGTGTTGTAAGCTTCTTCAGATGGGAGCTCCAGAGGCCTCCAAGAGCTGGCTTCCCAGTGCCCTTGGAATGCATATTTGGTGTCCCATCCCATAGTGTGCAGACAGCCACAGAACATGTGTGTGTGCCATCGGGTCACCGAGCCTTTCCAGAAGCAGCCTCTCATGGAAGTAGAGAGGATAAGGTCCCACCCAGGGCTCTTCTGGGTCTGGAGGACATCAGCAGTTTGTCATCTCTCCTGCAGTGCACCATGATTATACTGGGACAGGAGGAGAAGGAAGGTTCAGAGAAAACAGGAGAGGGAAAGGAAGAGGCTTTGCCTAAGCAATGAATAACCAACTACAAAGATTTACAGAATTCCAGAGGTGCCCTTCAATCGATGTATGTGTGATGCCATCAGAATGGCCCTGATGGTAAAGGGAAGCTCTCGATCCTCAGGTCCATCTGGCAACCCTTGGGCTCCATTCCTGGCCCCAGACTAAGCAGAGGGGCCGAACTGGCTGAACTGCATCCAGATGATATTGAATCAGACCTTGAGTTGCACTGCTCTGAGTCCAGCCCATTCCATCCCTGAGGCACACTGAGGTAGCATCTGAGGCTGAAGCTAAAAGCAGGATTTCCTGACTCCACGTGCAGCTTCTCTCCACATTGCCACATTGCCTGGACAGGAGGCAGAGGATGGACGTTTATAGAACAGTTCCTGCTCAAGTAGAGCTGGAATGGAGAGCCATGATGGAGAATAAGTGCAAAGGCCAGCTGGGGCCAGACTGTGGAAGACTTCTCCAGCTTGATACCTTAGAAGACAGAGGGAGCCCCAGAAGCCTTTTGAATGAGGAGGGACCAATACCTGAGGAAACACAACTATGTGGAAGATGGATTTGAAAAGGGGAAAGACCAATGAAGAGGCCGTTACCATAGCCTGGGCCAAAGAGGCTAAGAGCATAAAGTAAGGGGGTGACTGTGGGAATAGAAAGACTAGAATCAGGGCTGAATGCTGCAAGTGTTACAGAGTCATGAAACTGAGGGTGAAGTAGAGGAAGGGTACAGGACAACTTGACTCCTCCATAATGAACTTGGGCGTCAAAGGAGGGGAAACTGTCGCCTTCAATAGCAGTTTGGTAAGAGGTACAGGGTCAGGAGTGATCCCGGGCTCCCTGTGGGGACGTGCTGATGTGGAGACGCCTCTGGAACATTCCGTGGCAGTTGTCCAGTAGGCATGGGCAGTACAGGACCGTAGCTCAAGAGAGAAAAAAGGACTGACTGGGTCTTTGGAAGGGAGAAGAAGGTTAAAGGAAATTATTTCCTGTAATCACTATAATCCTATACTGCTCACCTACAAGTCTATACGAAGAGGAATGGGTGGAAGGAGTAGCTAACACAGCTGCACTCTCATCTGAATTGGCCAAAACAATGAAGAATACACGTGTGCACACACATTTCACTTAAGAAGAAAACAGGAGGGGAAAGGGAGAAGGGAAAGAGGGCAACAAGAGAGAAGGCATATTAAGGGAAGGATTAATGCTAAGTAAAATCTCTACCTAAGGGTGTGCCCCCAAAATGTTTATAGGGTTCATTTATTTATTTATTCATATTTTGCCTGGCAAAGATTTGGAAACTGAACGGGTGCCTATCAATTGGGGAATGGCTTAACAAATTATGGCATATAAATATATTATATAAGAAATGATGAAGGGGATAGTTTCAGAGAAACCTGGGAAGACTTGTGAAGTGAACAGAACCAGGAAAACAAATTTTATAACAATATTGTGAATACAGCTTTAAAAGACTTAGAAACTTTGACCAGTGTAGTGACCAAGATCAGTTCCAGGGGGCTTATGATGCAGCCAGACAGAGAGGTGAAGGACTCAGAGTAGAAGGGGTCATTTGGGGAGGCTGGCATAGGGGAACGTGGCCAATACAGGGCTTTGGTTTTTCTTTTCTTTTTTAATTGAAGGTGGGTGGGAAGGCAGGTTTGTGTAGATTGAAAAAAAAAAATTAAACAATAACAAGACTGAAATATTGAGAAGTAGAATTCCCAGGATCTTACGTGTCAAAGCAGAACGGACCTTAGGGGCCGTGAGGTCCAACTCTCTCATTTTACAGATAAGAAAACAGAGTTGAAGCATGTAGTAGAAGCTAGTAAATTCCAGTGTGTAGGTTCTCTACCCACTAGAGTTAATCTGGGCTGACAGAGATTCCCAAGTGGTGAAGGAATCTTCCAATAGATTAGAACATTTATCCATGAAGTGAAGACAAACTTGCCCCCTGGATCAATAGCTGGGGGCACACGTCCTTCATGCACCAAGCCCTGGAGCAGCACTTGACCCTCCCATGGCAGGGACAGGAATGACTCAGTCTGCAAGCATGAATGAGCTTTCCCTGGGAGGTCCAAATCACTTCTTTTCCCTTTTTTGTTCCTTCTTAACCCTAAATGCAATTTGTTCCTAACAACCTCTGGCTCACCTCCCCTGGCCCTCCTCCTTCAGCATCTGCCCACCGTCCTCTGGGGCTGCTCACACCTGCCCACACCTACACTCTGACCTCTTTTCTGTTTTTTGGCTAGGCAATGGGGTTAAGTGGCTTGCCCAGGGTCACACAGCTAGTAAGTGTCAAGTGTTTGGTCTGAGGCCAGATTCGAACTCAGGTCTTCCTGAATCCAGGGCCAGTTCTCTATCCACTGCACCACCTAGCTGCCCCTTGACCTCTTTTCTTAAGAGCATGAATTAATTTCAAAGCCCACACCTGCTGTATGGATTGTGTTGAAAATGACTTTCCTGGGGAGAATAGGAGGGGTCCAGAAGCCTCATTACCTTTTATTCTGTGCCCATCTCCACCATCCTCCATGAGCACCTCCCTCCTCAGGGGTTCAGGACTATCTCCTCCAAAAACTCTTGGGGTGCTGGAAAGCAAAGGGGTCTCTCTTATCTGCCACACCCCCTGCCGGGCCTAGTGTATTCATGGTGGCAGCAAGGCTTAGTCCAAATTATTGATCATCTGGGGGCCAAAGACTTCAAATTAACATTTTTATTTTCAAAAATGAAACAGATTTCAATGAAATTCATGTCTGGGATTTAATGAAAGGCTTCTTTACACTCAGCCCTTTGGCACTAGAAAGGTAAAAACAGCTCATCTGAGCTCCATCCATCCTGGCAGGATGATAATGACCAACCCCGCCCCCAAATCACCATAGCAACAATAGAGAGTTCAAGACAGAAAACCCAAAGCCCCACAGTGCTCCATTCCCTCTCCCCAGCTCTCTCCTTGGCTGCTGGCTGCTAGCCAGCTTGGTCATTTCTGTCTGGATTTGGAAAATCACAGACTTCTGGGGCCAAACCTGGAGAGCTTTGCAAGCCCCTTCAGAGCAGCCCACACAAAGCAGCTGCCCACCAGCCAGTGGCTCACTGAGCTCACTGAGCTCACTGAGCAGAAAGGGCCGTTTCATGGGGCAGACAACACTGGGCCCATCAAGGGGCAGGATTGATGCCCAGGGGCACCACCACAGGGGGATGGTGCAGAAACAGAACTGGCTTCTGACCCATCGGAGGAGCTCTGCTCCGACTGCACCCAGTTCCCCTGCACGCGGGTGGCGAGGTTTGGCAGATGACCCTGCATGGCGGCTGGGCCATAAGAAGCCCCGCTGGTCTGTGATCCTGTGGGATAGCTCCAGCCAGTGTGCCCCATGGGGGCCTCCAGGGGGCTGGCAGAGTAGGGGGTTTGGAGGGCCATCTGGTAAGGAGAAGACGCCTCTCCATAATTCTGGAGCCAATCCTTTGAAACCTGGTTGCTCCATCCTGAATAGTTTTCAGGATGATTGTTCACAGGGTCCATGTGAAATGAAGAGGGGAGGCTGAGGCCCTGTGGTCCAATTGCTGGTTCCAGCTAAAAGAAGGGGGAGAAGGGTTATCTGAAGGACTCTGGAGCTCCAAGCAGGGTTGCCCATGGCCAGCCCCCTTCCAAACAAGACAGAAGAAGATCCCTGCTCCCTAGGGACCTGAGGGAAACTCTGAGGGGTGTGTGTGTGTGGGGGGGGGGTTTGTAACCCTGCTCCTCTTTACCTGGGGCAGCCGGTGATCTTGGTGGTCATGTGTTCTGCACACAGGCACAGTCTGCGATCTCTTTGCCTTCAATCTTTGGTTCTGGAACCAAGTCTTGACCTGGAAAAGTCATACAATGGTAGTCTCTTCCTCGGCTAGAGGACAGACTCCAAGGAGGAGAGGCCCCTGCCTCCCACCTCACTCACACTGTAGTAGGCCCCACTCTGAGGGGAAAAGGTCACTTCTGGGTCCCCCTGAGCCCCTCAGTTCCATGGATGCAGTGATACGTGGTGCTGGTGGCAACCCCAACCCTCACTCCAATGTGCATTTACCTGTTTGTAATTTAGTCCTAACAGCTCAGCCAACTGGTACCCCCTCTCCCGGGTAATGTATCTGGACACTGCAAAGTCACTCCTCAGCAGCCTCAGCTGCTCCTGAGAGAACGTCGTCCTGATCTTCGGCTTCTTGGCCCGGCTCTGTTCTACTTTATTCTCCTGGACGGTGGGCGTGTCTGGAACCAGCAGATCCACGGGTGAGGAAGCAGGGGGAAAAGCTGGAGGAGGAGAAAGCAAGGAAAGGAGAGGACATCTGTCAGCTTCGCCTGAATGCCCAGCAAGGGGCCAAGCTTCTTGTGGAGATGTGGAAAAAGCAGAGAAGGACAGCTTCGGAGGGACAACATGAGCATCATCTCGATAGAGGTAGAGGTCATCAATTGGTAATTAGGCCAAGGACCGCTAGGTGGCACCATAGTGCACAGCCTGGGAGAATCATCCTCCTGAGTTCTAATGTGACCTCAGACACATACTTACTAGCTGTGTGACCCTGGGCAAGTCACATAACCCTGCTTGCCTCAGTTTTCCCATCTGTAAAATGAACTGGAAAAGGAAATGGCAAACCACGTCAGCATCTCTGCCAAGAAAACCCCAAATGGGGTCACAGAGAGTCGTAGGACAGACTGGACTAAACAACAACAAAAATTAGACCAAACACAGGACAACCCAGGGAGGCAAATGGGGCATTGTTATGAGGATGAAGGGAATACTCAGGGCTCACAGAAGTTAACTGTGGAAAGCAGTATTGGCGTCCAGCCCAACCATTAGATGCCTGTCTGTGGCAGAAGCAAGCTCCCAACCAGGCAGAGGGCGAGGGAGGATCTCACACCCTCGAACCCTGCAAGCAGCCAACACAGGGTCAAAGGCAAAGTGGCCATTCTAACGCTTCGAATGAGCTTAATGAGACCCAAGATTTCCCAGTTTCCCCCAGTGGTTACTCCCAAGGACCAAGGAATAAGCAGGACTAATCCTGGAGGGCAGAGACCCCACCCTTCTTCCCTCCCATTCCTTCCTTCCTTTCTTCCTGAAGCCAAATGGCTCCAAAGGGCTGGGCTCAAGATGGTTGGGGTTCTTTCTGGCGAGTCGGACCTTAGCATCTGAGTCTGTCCTCTTCCTCTCAGACTTGGCTGGTTAGGAGAGTTGAGAATTGGGGTTCACGATTGTTTGCGTGGGGAGCCCCTTCAGGGGCAAGGCTTTTTAATCTTCTCTTGGTGTGGACCTTAGACAGTGCCTTGGACATCACAGCACATACTATACGCCTGTTGGCTTAATTTTCTGTTCATTAGGGTCAGAACACGAGCTCTCGGGAGTCGACAGCCCTAAGGGAAGGCTGTTTGACCTGTAGGGCAAAGCGTACAGAGCTTGGAATCTGACAGGGCTGAGCTAGAACATCGCCTCGGGCACTTGCTAGCTATATGACCTCATCTTTGAGCTTCAGTATCCTCACCTCCAGGGTTCTAGTTAGGACTGACCTTAGAGTGACTTCTGCTATTGCGCCCCCCTCCGCTGCCTTCCTGCCTTCGGGGCGCCGCCGTCTATCAACCAGCCTAGAAATAGGGGCACCCTTTGCAGGCCACAGCTGCCCCGATAGATGCCCTCCAATCGAGTCTCCATCCTAGAGCCCTTGGGGCCCCAGCCCGGCCGAGCCCAGCCCAGCCCAGCCCAGCCCAGCTCAGCTCACCCGGGCTTTCTTGGAAAGTTGCGGAAGACGAAGCGTAGGGCTCCGCGGGCGGGATCGCAGCCCAGGCGTCGGGGAAGGCACCCCCCATGGCTTCTGGGAGCCTGCAGTCCGTCGGAGAAGAGCCCTGTGGCCAGGCTGAACCAGGGTGGTGGAAACGTTCCATGGCAAGGTTCCAGTCCCCAGCACCCTGCTGTGGCCCACACGCCCTGTGCCCAGCTTCGTGCTGGGTCTGGCGTGGGAGCAGCCGGCCTCCCCTTCGGTCCCCGCCCCCACCAGCCAATTTTAATCCAGTCGGCCTCAACCCTCCCCACCCAAGGCCATCTGACCGTGATTGACAAAGGTGAGTAGGAGCCCAGGGAGGGATGGGTGTGGTTTGGACCCTGGAGACCTGCGGGGCCAGGTTTCGAATCTCTAAATCCTTGTGGATGAATTAGGGTTCAATCAATGTCAGTAAGTATTTATTAAGCAAGATAAATCTTATCCTCTCCCACTTCTTTCTGCTAACTCTTCCTTCGGCCCACCTCGCACTCCCATCAGGCCCAGTACCGGCTGCATCTTCACTCATTGTTCTCAGCTCACAGGTGGAGTCAGGGAGGAGTCAGGAAGACTTAAATTCAAATACGACCTCTGTGTGACCTTGGGCAAGTCCCTTAACCCTGGTTGCCTCAGTTTCTTCATCTGTAAAATGAGCTAAAGGAAATGGCAAACCACTCCAGTATCTTTGCCAAGAAATGGGGTCACAAAGAGTTGGACGCGATTGAAACTAAATGCTCCCCATTGCCACTATCAGATTCTCCCCCTTCCTCCATCACTCCAGAACCTCCATATTCACCTAATCAAAATCCTGGTAGCCATTTTCTGCATCCCCCTTCCCCCTCCAAGTTATTCTCCTTCCTTCCTCAATGAGTTCAGTCCCGGGTTCACCATTTTTCTCTCCTCCCCAGCTCTTGCCCTCATACTAAGGGACTTCAACACATAAGTTGACTCATCTTTAAATGCCCTAACCACCAAGCTCCTTGGCCTCGTCTCCTTTAACTGTAGGCGTCCCAAAGAAGTCTGGCCAGCCGGCTTCCCTCTTCTCCCTCTGTGCTACTTCATTTGGTGAACTCATTCAGCTACCCTGGATTCAATGACCATCTCAATGCTATTGATTCCCCAGTCTCCTTCTCCTGCCTCAGCCTCTCTGCTGTTCTTCAATTTCTCATCTCCAAGTGCCTTCCAGACATCTCAAACTGAATGGCCTGTAGACATTTTAAACTCAAGTTACCTTTCCCCCTAAACCCTCCACCCCTCCTACCTTCCCAGTTAATACCATACTCCCAGGCCCTCAGGCTGGAAACCTAGCAGTTGTTCTGGACTCCTTACTCTCTCACCTCCCCTCCATATCCAATATGGTAGAAAGGCCAGTCAATTTCACCTTTGCAAACATCTCTCTCCTTGTCTCCTCTGCCACTAGCCCCAACCCTCATGCTTGGGTTACATAGCTGCTGGGGGTGAGGGTGGGGGTCTGCCTGCCTCAGGTCTCTCCCCACTCTAGTCCATCTTCCATTCAGAGGGATCTCCCTAAAACCACATCATTCTCCCCCCCCCACCCCCCATTCAGTAAACAGTAGTTACCTCTGGGATCAAATCTGAAATCCTCATTTTGGCATTCAAAGCCCTTTACAACATGATCCCTTTCCTATCTTGATAAGACACTGGCTTCCTTGCTGTTCCTTGCACAAGACATGCCATCTCCAGACTCTCCCCCATTTGCAGTCCCCATGCCTAGAATGCCCTACCTCAGCATGTTCTCTCTCTACCTTTCCTGGCTTCCTTCAAGTCGCTGCTAAAATCTCACCTGCTACAGGAAATCTTTCCTGATCCCTCTTTATTCTAGTTAATTCCCTCTGTTATCTCTGATTTATCCTGAATGTATCTTTAACTCCAAGATTCCACTGCTAGGCATATACCCCAGCAGGGTCCAAAGGCGAGAGACTGTCTCTTACCTTTCTTTGTGATTAGCACAATGCCTCTCAGGATAAGTATTGATTGATTAATTGATTGATTAGGAGATAGATCTGAATCAGCATCAGACTGAGCTCTTAGGGTCCTCATCTCACAGATAAGAAAACTGACATGCCCCACAAAGGCCTCCCCACTCCTCCCTAAATCCTGCCCTCTTGTTATGAGACCAGGAATCCATTCCCTGAAAACGGAGGACACCTCCACCAGAATACACGATCCAGGCCAAGAGATCAGGACACTCCCTGTGGCATTTAACTCTGAAACCCTGGAAGGAAGAGACTAGAGAGTGACTAGATGAGCCGAGAGGTGCAAAAGGGGCATTTAAAGCAGGTAAAAGTTACTTATTCAGAGAGCCTTGGTGTTGCTAGGCTTTATCTATCTGTGCTCTGAGACTGAGTCAAAAATTCCAGAAAAAGTCAATAGTCAATAATAGTTAATAAACACTGTTAGGTGGCACCATAGGGCATAGAGCACTGGGCTTAGAGTCAGGAAGAGTTCCTGACTTCAACTTCCTGAGTTCAAATCTAGCCTCAGATACTTACTGTCTGTGTGGCCCCAGGCAGGTCACTTCACCCTGTTTGTCTCAGTTTCCTCATCTGTAAAATGAGCTGGAGAAGGAAATGACAAACCACTCTAGCATCTCTGCCAAGAAAAGCCCAAACGGGGTCGGGAAGAGTGGGACCCGACTGAAACAACTGAAGAACAAGAGTTCATTGCTCCAGCCTCCCATCAGGGAGGCAGAGGGTGTGGATGAGGGGCAGGCCCTGGGCTGATGAGTCCTCCCAGGATGATGAGGTTATCGCAGTAATGAACTTCCTGAAAGAGCAGAGGAGCCAGGTGAGAAAAGGAAGTGATGCTTTTTGTGCTTTCAACTGAGAAATGCCTTCCCTCTCAGATTCCCTTCTGTCTCCTTTGTCTCTATCTTGTATGGACCCCCCAGGTGGAATTTCTGGGACATTTCTTTGCATCCCTAGCACCTCAGTGCTGAGCACAGTGCCTCCTACAGAGTGAGTTCTCAATCAACGTTTTCAGTGTTTTGTAAATGGGGCCTCTCTTTTCTTGTCTCTGACCTCAACTGGGTCCATAGATGCCTAGCAGTGGAATCTCTGGGTTAAAGGGCATGGACTTCAGGTCGCTTTTTTGAAAAGGCACAGAGAGGCGCCATGCTAGGGAGTTGGTGCAGAGACAAAGAAACGTGTCTAAGAACTCGAGAGGGCCCTCAGGAGGCTTCTGCTCTTCTGAAGCCCTCTGGGGAAAGGCTGCCAGGGGCTGTGCTGGGGATCTTCCATCAATTTGTGAATAGGAGTAAAGGCAGCAGCGCATGTAGTGGTGATCCAAGGCATGGCAGGACAGAATTGGCAAAAGGACGAGGGGGAAGGATCTCCAGAGAAGAATAGACAGACACAGAATCAAATCGAAACTGGAACCCACTGTACTATACTAGTGATATGGCAAACAAAATGTCTGACGTGAATTCAGGAAATTAGAAGGGAGTTGCCACTGCGCTATCAAACAAAGCAAAAATAAAAATTCATGATGCCAGCAGAGGGGAACAAGGAAAGCAGGCGATGCATAAGGGATCTCTGAACAGTGAATCAATTTCAGTGTTCTACATCTAAGCAGCAAGTGGCGTAGCACCTACATTAAGAAAGAAACAATTAACTAGCAACAAAACACAGTAACACGGTAATAGCAAAAGACCTAAACATTTCTCTATCAGAAGTGAACAACTCTAACCAAAAGATAAACAAAAATATGTTAAATAAAAAAAGGAAAATATGGAACTTAAACAAATTGTGAGAGAATTTAGAGCTAAATGATTGGTGGTATCTTCTGAATGACAACAACAAAGACTATGCATATTTCTTAGTACATGTGACACCTTTGTGAGATATGATTCACCTATTCCTGCTCCATTCCAATCAGTATTAATCAGTTTGATGTTTTGCATTAAGTCATATAGAGATAATTAGATAAGATAGGTTCTTATAGTAGGCCTTTATAGTGGGTCTCAAACTTTCATACAACATTCACTACTTGTTTACCAGTTATGAAGCTCACTTGCACAACCACAAGAATGTTGACAAAGATCTCCGTCCCATTTGCTCAAATTCCATGTCCAGGCCTCGCAAGGGTGGGATACCTTGATTCTTTGGAAAGTTGCCCAACTTCTTTGTGTGCCTCCGGACCACTCTCTCTTGTCCAAGATGAGCAGGTGACCATCTTATAACCACTTAGCGGAGATGACCCAGGCTTCACCCACCCTGTGACTCCCTTGCTGATATGTCATCTTTGGCTCCCAAGAGCAAGATCTATCAACCAAAGAGACTCTGTATTTTACCATCTTTTGCATATTTGGGTATCAATCCCTATAAAAGTAGGATCCTGAGGACCAGGGCATCTCAGATCGTGAGGAAGATCTGAGGTCTACTTCATTAGAGGAGGCCATGGACCCTTTAATAAAGTGGTGCTATTGGCTTGGAGCTTTGCCTTGGTGGTTTTTCCTGCAGATTGGACAATCTTGGACCCCACACCTTTACCCAAATGGATTATGCACTAGGACACAGGTAAATTATAAATAAATGTTTAAAAAAAAAAGTAGAAATACCAAAGAGACAGATCCCAATGAAGAACTGGTATCAAAATCCCCCAGAGTGAGTGGGTCATAGAAACAACAAATACCTATGTGTTAAGTAAAGCATTCACCTCTCCCCCTCAGAAAATTAAACCACAGCAGGCCCAGAATGTAATCACAAAGCAGAAAAGAGGCATTTAAGAAATTTTCCCACTAACACAACGAATGGGTGGAAAAAGTCCTTGGTCAACTTGAAAGGGTTTAGGCCCTTAGCCACTGGACTGAGACAACTGTCACCATGAAGGGAGAATTTTGTGGTTGTTCCCCTCAGCCTCCAGATTACGGATAGAGTTCTGGGCCTGGAGTCAATGCCAGGCACCAAGCTGAGCACTGGGAATACAAGCGAAAAGAGGGATGATTCCTGCCCTCAAGGAGTTTACCTTCTAATAGGAGAGGACAGCACATAAGAGAAAGCTGAAAAGCAGAAGGGGAAAGGGACACACAAAAATGAGGCAGAGAAAGTCTTGGAGAGATGAGGAAATTGTGGGCGGATGGGAGATTCTCCCTCAATTGGAGGCTGTGGGAGGAACCGGCCGATCAGAAGCTGAGGCCGTGGGGGTTGGGGTAACTCCCAGTCTAGGGGTGGAGTAAACTTCTGAGGTGTAGAGGTTTCTATGCATGGAGATGAGCCAACAGCACAGCCAGGGGAGGGATGAAGACCCAAGTTCAAATCGAGCTCCAGACACTTGCTAGTTATGTGAACCTGGGATAGTCACTTAACTTCTATCTTCCTCAGTTTCCTCAACTGTGAAATGCAGAATAACAAGAGCACTTACCTCCCAGGTTATTTTGAGGCTCAGATGAGATCATCTTTGTAAAGCAATTAGCATAGTGTCTAGTACAGAGCAGGTGTTTAATAAATGTTTGTCCCCTTCCTTCCCTCTGCCTGTACCAGAAGGCAGAAGGGGAGGAAGGGGAAATTTCCTCCCCTTTTCCCCTACGTGTCATCCCCAAAGCATCTAGATGGTGCATAGAGTACAGAGCCTGGAGTCAGGAAGTCCTGAGTTCAAATCCAGCTTCAGACACTTCCTAGCTATGTGACTCTAGCCAAGTCACTTAACCTGTGTCCGCCTCAGTTCCACATCTGTAAAATAGGGGCACTAATAGCACTTACTTCTCGAATGAGATCATTTGTCAAGTATATTGCAAACCTTAAAGCACCATGTAGTAGCCACTGCCACCCACAGGGTTATCCCCAGACCTTGAGAGAGCAGTTGTACTCTTCTGTACTCTTCTGCAAATGACTGTGGATGATTCGCACCTGGGTTTATGGAAGTCCCCTCCTCCCCATGCATCTCCGACTCCCAGTCCAAAGAGCATCACTGTGGCGACCTCAGGGAGCCTGGCCTCCCTGAACCAGCCTTTCTTCTGCCTCTGTTTCTCTTTCTCCCCCCCCCCCCTTCATAAGCATTCTCCTCCTGCTGCTGCTGTTTCTTCTACTCACTGATATTCTCCTTCTTTTCATCCTTTCTGTCATTTTTTTTATCTTTCCCTTCTTCTCAGTCTCTCTGGCATCTCTTTTCTTTTTTTTCCTCCCCCAGAGATCAAAGGCTAGAAAAGGCAAGTTAATCCAAGCCCTTCAGTCCGGTTCTGTCATTCCGACAAATATCTCTGTCTCCTCCTCTTCCCTCTCTTCCTTGGGCCCACTCATGCCTCCTTACTCCCCTTCCACAATTCAGTGACCCTGCTGTCTTCTCTATGCATCACTTGACTACCTCTGTGTCTTAGGGTCAGTATCCCCTCCCTCTGAAGGGTCTTACTCGCATGGAACTTGGCAGTGCCCCTGTGGAAAGGTTCCCAGTCAGTGTCCATGGTGCTGGGAAGTTGGGACTCAGTGTCTTATTTTTTTAAAAAAAAAGTAATCCTTTTTCTATTGATAAAAATACATTTCTGCTTCCCCCCCCCATTCCATTGAAAAAGAAAAGAAAACCTCCCTCTCCCCTTTCCCTTCCCCCCAAGTCCAAAACCTTTGTAACAAATAGGCTGAGGTATAGCTGGTCTCTGGCTGTGCCCAAGAAGGGAAGAGAGTGCAGTGGCTTGCAACTCCTGCCTTAGATACTTCCTAGCTATGTAACCCTGGCCAAGTCACTTTACCTAGGCCTGCCTCAGTTTTCTCATCTCTAAAATGGACATGCTAATAGCACCTTCATCACAGGACTGATGTGAGGATCAAATGAGATAAATGTAAAACCAAATTCAGAGAGTCACCGGAGCACAGTTGTCCTTTGCTTGTTGGGTCGTGTCTGACTCTTCATGACTCCGTGGTCCATAGCAATCCTCCATCATCTCCCAAAGTCTATCCAAATCTGAGTTCTCTGTTTGGATAATGCTATCCATCCGTGTCATCCTCTACCATCCCCTCCTTCTGCCTTCAATCTTTCCCAACATCAGGGTCCTTTCCAACGAGTCCATCCTTCTCATTATGTGTCCAAAGTATTTAAGTTTCAACTTCATCTTTGACCTTCCAGTGAACAGCCTGAATTAATGTCTTTAAGTATTGACTGATTTGACCTCCTTGCTGTCCAAGGGACTCTCAAAAGTCTTCTCCAGCACAATTCAAAAGCAAGGATTCTACTGTGCTCAGCCTTCCTTACAGTCCAACTCTTACATCAATACATTGTCACAGGAAAAACCATAGCTTTGACTATATGGACCTTTCACATCAAGGTAATGTCTCTGTTTTTTAATCTGCTGTCCAGATTTGCCATAGATTTCCTTCCAAGGAGCAGGTTCTTTTAATTTCATGGCTACAGTCACTGTCAGCAGTGATCTTTGAGCCTAAGAATATAAAATCTGGCACTGCTTCCATTTTTTCTCCCTCCATGTGCCAGAAGTGATGGGACTGGTTGCCAAGATCTTACGTTTTTGTTTGTTTGTTTGTTTGTTTATGGCCCCCTTTTACACTCTCCTCTTTCACCTTTATCAAGAGGCTTCTTAATTCCTCTTCACTTTCTGCCTTAGAAAAATATCATTAGCATATCCGAGATTGTTGATATTTCTCCCAGCAACTTTAATTCTGACTTTTGATTCACCCAGCCTGACATTTCAGGTGGTGCGCTCTGCACAGAAGTTAAATAGATAGGGTGAAAACATCCAGGCTTGTGCTCCTTTTCCAACCTTAAGCCAATCAGTTATTCCACATTGGATTCTAACATTGCTTCTTGATCTGCCTACAGATTCCTCCAGAGACAAGTAAGATGACCTGATGCTCGCATCTCTTTGAGGACTTGACACGTTTTGTTGTGATCCACACAGTCAAAGGCTTCAGTGCAGTAAATGCAGCAGAAGTAGATGTTTTTCTGAACTCTCTTGTTTTCTCCATAATCCAGTGAATGTTGGCAATTTGATCTCTGTTTCTTCTCCTCTACAAAACCAGCCTGCTCCTCTGATAATTCTTGGTTCACATATTGCTGAAGCCTCACTTGCAGAATCTTAAGCATAACCCTGCTGGTATGTGAGGTGAGCGCAATTGTTCAGTAATTTGAACAACTTTTGCCATTGCTGTTCTTTAGGATTGGGAAGTAAACTGATCTGTTCTAATCCAGTAGCCACTGTTGAGCTCCAAATTTTTCTGGAATAGTGAGTACAGCACTTTAACAGCATCATCTTTTAGGATTTTAAGCAGCTCAGCTGGAATTCTGTCACTTCCATTAGCCTTTTTTAATAGCGATGCTTCCTAAAGCTGGCTTGACTTTATTTTCCGAGATGTCTGGCTCTGGATCAGTAACCACACCATAGCAGTTATCAGGGATGTTAAGGTCTTTCTTGGATACTACTTCTGTGTACTCTTGCCTACTCTTCTTAATCTCTTCTACTTCTATTAAGTCCCTACCATTTTTTTATCATGCTCATTTTTCCACAAAATGTTCCCTTGAAATCTCTAATTTTCTTGAAGAGATCTCTAGTCTTTCCCATTCTATTGTTTTCTTCTATTTCTCTGCATTGCTCATTTAAGAAAGCCATCTTATCTCTCCTTACTATTCTCTGGAATCCTGCATGCAGCTGGTCGTATCTTTCCCTTCCTCCTTTCCTTTTCCCTTTCTTTCCTTCCTCAGCTATCTGTAAAGCCTCATCAGACACCGTTTTGGTTTCTTGCTCTTCTTTTTCTTTGCGATGTTTTTTGTTGCTGCCTTCTGTATAGTGTTGGGAACCTCTATTCAGGCCACCTGTGTTGGAATAAGGTTAGGGGAAGATTCACTTTCAGGCTGATTCAGGCTGATTCAGGCTGATTCAGCCTGACTTCTTCCGGTCAGTCCAGTAGAGAAGCAGTTGATCCTAGGATTCACAAAATCAAAGAACACAAATGACCAGTGTTGCTATTTGACAAGAACTGCTGGGAAAACTTGAGTTTGGCAGAAACTAGGACTAGGCCAGGATTTGATGTCACACACCCTATAGATTTCAAATAGATATGGGACCTTGTTATAAAAGAGATTGTAAAGAATCTTAACAGTGGCAGGAGACAAATTTCAGAGTTATGGCCAGAGAGACAATTCCTAACCAGACAAGATAAGCAGATCTGAAATGAGATACAATTTCCAACTGCTGTAAAACATTGTAAAAGCTTTTGCTCAATCAAAATAGATGCAGCTTGGGCACAAAAGGAAGGTGTCAATTGCAAGAAAATATTTACAACAAATGGTTCTGCTAGAAGCCAAGATATCTAGGGAATGAGCACATGCATCCCAGACCAAGAGTAGTCGTTTCCCAAGAGACTAATTCTCAAAGAAGATAAAATTTTCAAAAAAATTTAAAACTCTCGACAGCCACGTGACATACAGGCATCTTCGAACCACTGATCATAAGCCAAAGGGCTGCAGAACAATGCTAGGTTCCAGGCTGACAAAGAAGACCAATGACAGAGTTGTACATGTTGGAGGGGCCCCGAAGGCTGGGCACACCAGTACACATGGACTCTTTGTGCCCCAGCTGTGCTAGAACATTCTGAGCTAGTGTTGGCCAGAGCAGCCCCAGTCAGATGCACTCAAACTTGACTCCGGCACAGGAATGTCCTTCTGGCCCTCTTCAGAAATGAAGGACAACAACCACACTGTTGAGAGGGACTGTAAAATGATCCCTCATTCCAGAAGACACATTAAAACATTAAGGTCCCAGAGATCTCACTGCTAGGCCTTCGAGGCCCCATAAGGTGAGTGTCCACAGCTGGGAAATGGCTAGGCTAGAATATTGTTTTGTCAGAAGAGACAACAAATATGAAGAACATGAAGAGGAGAAATGATATTTGTGAGGCACTTGCCACAGCGTTTGGCCCACAGTGGGTACTTAATAAATGCTTCCTCCCTTCCCTAGCCAAATAGGGGCTAAAGTGAGTGTAACAGACGAATTGGACAATCTGTCTGACTCGTCCCTTTTGGGGAATTTACCCTGGTTTTTTCCTTCCTTTGTGTTCCAGAGCTTAGCACAGTGCTTGACTTGCAATAGGTACTTAATAAGTGCTCATTGACCATTTCAATTACATACAGTTTAAAAACCAAGCCAATGTAGATAGCATAAGAGAAACTGCATCAGAACAGTGAAAGTTCCCCTGGAGCATTAAGGCAGAGCTGTAAGAAATGATGACCAGAGAATTTCAAGAACCAAGGGAAGCCGGAGTGGGGAGCAGGGAGCAGCTGAGGGGCCCCCACAACAGCCTCAGTGAAAAGATGGCCTTGAGGCTCAGCCTTCTCCTTTGCGCAGAGAGGGACGCGATGTGCAGAATGCTGGCAGCACCGGGCCCAGAAATGACTTGTTTGGTTGGAGCAGGAGCTTACCTAGCTTTGTTCCAAGGAAAGGTTGAAGGGCCAGTTATGGGCAGTGTGGATCCCCAAACGGCCACAGTATAAAGATGACGACGACAATGATGACTAGCATGTCTATAGTGCTTAAAGGTTTGAAACAAGAGACGTTAATAAATCCTTCTTTTAATTAAAAAACTTTAAAACTCAACAAGAGGCATGATTCCAAATTATCATGAAACCACTGGAGATGGTGAGCCTGGCACTAGGGGTAGAGAGACAAAAGCTCTAGGCAAGCCCAGCCTTCGAAGAGCTCACATTTCACAAGGAAGAGGGCTGGGAAAGGGCACAAGGTGCAATGTGTTCACAGTTGAGTGACTGCAGGACATAGACACAACAGTACTCTGGGGGCATTAACATATCCAGGGTGGGGGAGACCCTAGGGACCAGGGTAGTCACTGTGTAGGTAGTGGCATTGAGCTCAGCTGTGGCTTCTAAGAAAAGAGAAGTAAAAGAACATTCCAGGCATGAGAGAGAGCTTGTACAAAGGCATGGAGGTGGGAAATTAGCATGTAAAGTAGGAGGAACAGCAAGAAAGCCAATCTGGCCAGAACACGAGTATGTGAAGGAAAGTTATATGCAGAGGAAGCTGGAGTCAGGTCAGAAGACCTATAAACAATAACAACCCCAATAATAGCATGCATTTCTAGAGTGACTAACATTTGCCAAAACGCTTCCAAAACATGACCTTCTTTGAACCTCAGAATAACTTGGGGAGACAGGTGCTGTTATTATCCTTATTTTACAGTTAAGGAAAATAAGGCAGACAAAGAGTCCATGACTTGCCCAGCGTCACTGAGCTATTAAGTGTCAGGGCTTCCAGACTCCCGGCCCAGGGCTTCATCCCCTGTCCTAACAGGAGGTAACGTGGTTGGAGTGAGCTTTAGGAAAATCCTGGTGCGGCAATGTGGCTGAGAGCTTAGAGAAGATCCCGACTTGAGGTGGACAGAACAGAGCTGGCTATTGAAGTAGTGGAAGCAAAAGAAAATGAGGAGGGAACGATGCAGGAGATCCTCTGGGCACGGATCAGCAAAGCATTAGCAAAGCATTAGCTGTGTGGGGTGAAGGAGAGGGAAGAGCTCGCATTTATCAGGCCCCTATGAGGTCCCAGGCACCGCACCCATCCTGGCTTACAATCCAATGAGAGATGGCGTGCACTACCAACATGGCAGGAGACACTGGTGAGAATGAGCAGAGGGGAGGCCTGGAAAAGTTTTTTGCAGAAGATGAGATGTTAGCTGGGACTATAACCAGTCGGCAGAGATAAGGACGGAGCACTTCCAGGCAGGGGGGACAGCCAGGCAAAATGCTGGAGGGGGAAAAGAAATGAGAGAATGTGGAGGAGAATGAGGTGCAAGA
Source organism: Vombatus ursinus (assembly GCF_900497805.2). Classification (NCBI taxonomy): domain Eukaryota; kingdom Metazoa; phylum Chordata; class Mammalia; order Diprotodontia; family Vombatidae; genus Vombatus; species Vombatus ursinus. The sequence continues at coordinate 7,057,662 of NW_020954623.1, read as the reverse complement.
AGGCAGGAAGGATGGAGGTAGGGGTGGGGAGGACAGGCCAGAAAAGGCTTTGAACATAAACATGATGATGAGGCGTGATGGGGGGGCAGGGCAGAGAGAGTCACTGAAGTCTATGGAGCAGGGGTGACCTGGTCAGTCTTTAGGATGCTTTGAAGTGGGGAGGGCCTAATGGCAGGGACATTGACCAGCAGGTGCCAGGTGATGGGGTTGGAACAAACTCAGTGACAGTGTCAGAGGAGGCGAAGAGAGGGATAGACCTGGAGTCATGGAGATCTAGGCTGAAACAGACCTTTAACCAATTACCAACTGGGTGATGTTAGTCAAGTCACTGTGCCTCAGTTTCCTCAATTGTAAAACAGGGCTACCTCCCAGAGTAGTTGGGAGGATCTAATGATATCAGGCAGTCAGTAGGTATTTCTTAAGTACCTACTGTGTGCCAGGCACTGTGCTGAGCACTGGGGATACAAAAGAGGCAAAAGACAGTCCCTGCCCTGGAGGAGCCAAACAGTATTTCTAAAGTGCTGAGCACGGGTTCCTGGCACACAATAGGTGCTGTACAAAGCTTGCTATGGTCATTGACTAGAAATGTTGTAAAGGTAAAAACTGACAGACCTCAGCAACAGGCTGGAGACCCAGGAAGGAGAGGGCAAAGCTGTCAGGATGACACGAAGGCTGTAAGCCTGGGGGGCCCAGGAGGTGGCTATTGTCCTGGAACGTGGGAAAGGAAGAGGGTTTGGTGGACAAGATGTTGAGTATGAGATGAGCATAGTGGGGATCGGGGCTGGAGAAACAGATCTGGGCACCCTTGACACAGAGGCGGTGGTTCAATCCAGGGGAGCTCACGAGACCCCCAAGAAGGTCCAGGATAGGGCCACAGTTATCAGATCTAGCTCAGGAGAGGAGGGGGTCAGAATGGGGGTGGGAATGACCAGGGAGAGTCGTCTTTGTCCGTGTGGAGGCATGTCTGACTCTGACCCTCCGTGACCCCATGGGGGGGGGGTTCTTGGCAAAGATATTGGAGGGGCTTGTCACTTCCTTCTCCAGCTCATTGTGCAGATGAGGAAACTCCTATGCAGAATGGATGATTAACAAACCCTAAACCCCACCCCCCAACCTCCAGCAGTGAAGTGGCACCATAGTACACAGAGTACCAGGCGTAGAGTCAGAAAGACTCCTCTTCCTGAGTTCTAATCCAGTCTCAGACACTTCCTAGTTGTATGACCTAGCTGGGCAGGTTGCTTCACCCTGTTTGCCTCAGTTTCCTCATCTGTAAAATGAACTGGAGAAGGAAGCCATGAAAACTCCAAACAGGGTCACCAAGGGTCAGACACAACTGAACAACAGCAAAAATTAGAAGCCTCTCTTTTAGTTTACCTAGAAATATTAAGAAGGAAGGTTTTTTTTTTTCTCATCCAAGAAGACTTTCTGGGCCTGTCCTCTCTAGAAGGTAGGTTAGGTAAAGAACAAAAGAAAACCAAAGGATTAAGGGTAAGGAACCAAACTTGGAACAAAGATCATCTGGTCCCTCGGGGGAAAGGGCCTAGCCTCCCAGGCCTGGGATCCACCTTCCATTCAGAGGGAAATGCCCCATCCTTTTTCTTTTTTTCCCATTCAGAAAGATCAGATACCTTTGGAATCCTTGAAGGGAGGGGTTAGTCGGGAAGCCTGTATGAAGCACATACCACCTAACCAGTGGTCTGCTAACACTGTAGCTGCCCAAAGAGGCCAAGGGCAGACTTGTCCTCCAGGAGCTTACAGTCTAGCAAACAAACCGGGATAAATGGTTGGTTAGGTGGTGCTTGAGGAGTACCAAAACGAAATCACTACGTTGGGGCCAAGGTTCAGTGTGTCTGCCTCATCTGAGCTCAGACCCTGCCACAGGTTGGGCACGAATAGTCCACGGGAACATTCGGAGTCGACCTGGCTCTGAATGTGCACATCTTGGTTCTTTTGAGCTACAGAGAGCACAGCACCTTCTTTGATAGATAAAATAGGAAAGAAAGAACAGAGGGAAGGCACTGGAATTAGGCGGGATTGGGAAAGGCTGAGATTTTAGCTGGGACTTAACACAGCAGGAGGTAGACATGAGACCAGGGAGATGGGTATCTTGGGAAAAGCCTGGAAAGGTGGGAAAGGGCTAGGATTTTGTATTTGATCCTGGCAGTGATAGGGAGCCACAGAAGTTGGGGAAGGCGGGGTGATCACGTTAATGGCTGTATGGGGGATGGGCTGGAGCGGGGAGAGACTTGAGGCAGGCAGATCCCCCTTTCTCCACCCCCCATCCCTCCTGCTGGAGGCAAGAGTCATAATCCAGGTATGAGGTAATGAGGGTCCCACCAGGGTGGGGGCAGGGCAGGTGAAATTGACCAGAGGTGTTACATAGTAATGGGAAAGATAATGGGTTTGGTGTGGACCTCAGAATGGTCAGCATAGAGATGGTAATTCAATCCATGGGAGCTGATGAGACCACCAGGTATCGAGAGGAGGCCCTGAAGCGAACCATGAGGGACACATACAGTTTCAGGATCCATGAAAGGAGATGGAAATGAGGGAGGAGCAACAGAAAGGGGGCGGGTGTCCCAAAAACCCAGAAAGAAGGGTGTATCCAGGAGGAGAGTGGCCAACTGTGTCCAAGACTGCAAAGAAGCCCAGGAGAATGAGGACTGAGGCCATTGGATCTGGCCACTGAGGTCATCAGTCAATTTGGAGAGCAGTCTGCCAGAATGGGAGAGAGGCCCCCTTTGTACATGGCCATGGCCAGGAGGTTAGCCACCAAAGACAGGGGAGAGATGACCACATGAGGATTCTTAGTAGGATGGGGAGATGTGGGTGTGTTTGGAGGCAGAAGGGAAGCAGCCTTTTGTAGACAGGTAAGAGAGAGTGCGGGTGGGGAGTCAGCAGCCCCCTTGTAGAGGCCAAGGCTGCAGGTGGCAGAAATGACAATAATAAAGGGGTCCAAAGGCTCACCAAGGGATCCCGCTGGGGGTAGCTTACAATGGGGGAGAGAACCTCTGCGGTAGCGGGAGGATTCTGGGATTTTAGCCCAGTGCCGACTCTCCTGCTTTGGCCAAAGCCTTCCACAATCTCTCTTTAAGGAATGTGCCCCAATTGACTGTATTCTCATTGCCAATTCTGACTTTCTGAACTACGTGTGACCCTGTGCTGGGCACCTCTATTTCTCCCTGCCATTCCCCTTTCAGCTTCCTTTTGTGTATTCTCTCTGCTTGTATCTAAATTCCCAGCTTAGCCCAGTGACTGGCCCATGTAAATGGCCAAATGCTTCTTGCCTTTTTCCTCTCTCAAGATTCCCAGTTACCTCAAATAGTCTTGGGGTTAAGGAGACCAATGGAAGGGGCACAGGAGGACTAAGTCAGGGTGGACATTTCTCTCTCGTCTAGAAATGTCTGGATTTCGAATCATGTAAAAGGAATAAAAATGGCATCTGGCAGACTTGGGTCTAGGACAGAGGGGGCCCAGGACCAAACCCTGGGTTTGGCTATGTGCAGTAAGCCTGCAGAGTTGGCTGGGGCCTGTTGGGAAGGGTGCCACAGGGGCTCACTGGGAGCTTTGGGAAGAATGGTGTGGAGAAGGGATGAGAAGATACAGGATGACGGCTGAGTTCACTAGGCACTGGGGACAGGGGGCAGTCTGCTGTAAAAGGGAGTGGGACCACAGGGTGGGGGCGTTGGTTGGCAGCAGGGAAGAAGGCTCCCTGTGAGTGGTTCCGTCGTACAAATGGAGCCCAGCCATGGTGGGGTTGCTTACACAGACTTTATTTAGGTTCACGGGGTTAGGGAGCAGACCCTTAGAAGGTACCACAAGAGGGCCCAAAGCAGGCATGGCTGCTCTGGGCAACAGCCTCGAGCGTCCTCCTGGGATTCCTGGTGCACACACCAGGGGCCTGTGCTGCACAGACGACAAGACGAAACACACAGACAGACGAGGGGTCCTCCAGCAGGAGTGAGCAAGGAGGGAGAGGGGAAGAGGCCTGGGCTGGACTCAGCCGGGTCCAAGAGGTGCTTGGCCGGCCCCCAGTTTGGTCAGGGGCTCCAGAGATAAATGAAGACCAAGGAAGCAGCACCCCAGGCCGATCGCTGTGTGGCGGTGCACCTCAGGGGCTGCTCTAAAGCCCAGAAAACATGCTTCTGGGTGGGGGGGAGGGGGAGAGGGGCCCTGCTTCACGGCCCCAGGTGGCAGCCCAGCCCTGCAGGTGCTCAGTGATCCTCATTACTTTCCTCTGCGCTATCATATCCTCCAGTATCTGGACTATCATATCCTGCAGCGGCACCCGGGCCAAAGCCAATTGTAGGGCCTCTGGAAGGAAAAGTATACTCACAGTGAGTCCCGATGCTCTCACTTTAATGACACCCCTTTATTGGGGGCTCCACATACCACCCAGCAGGGAGACCAAGGGCCGGGCTGCAGAGGGCCCCGATGCCCAGGAACACCCTAACCCTTCCAGCACTGTCACTGCCTGTTTTGGGGGGAGGTGTCTGCTGCCTCAGTGGCTCCCCAAGCCCTCTCCATTCCCAACTCCCCTTCCTCTAAGACCTTGTTCCCTCCTCCCAGTCCTCCCTTTAAACCCCTAGGTACCCTCTTCAGGAGGGAGCTGGCTTTTCTCTATTCCCTGAGATGTCAGAGCCTCCTCCTGCAGGGACCCAGCATTTGAGCTGCCACCCCCTTTCCCCCAGGACCAGTCTTCTCCCTCTTGCCCTCCCTCCTCCTCCTGACCCTTATAAGCAGGGAGCTCTGTGGCCTCTGGCCTCCCCTCCCAGTCACCCTTTCCCCAAACAGGGGCACCTTCACCACCCTATGCTTGGGAAGCCACCTCACGATCAGCATCTTCCATCCTTCCTTCTGCTTCCCCAAATTCTGCCCTCACTTCTCCCAGTGAAAAGACCTCGAGCTCTGTCCCTAATGACATCAGCCATCCCCGTGGTGTGTCAAGGTCACTCGGGATCATCCTACCGCCATCCAAGTCAGTGACCAAGCTGCCAAATGGCACCAGGCCGATGACAGATCCCTGGGCCACCCCACTAGAGACCTCCCAACAGGAGCAGGGGTTTGCTGTTGGGCTCAGCCAAGTAACTCCCGTTACTGGCCCTTAACTGGCCAGTGAGTGTCTAAAGTGTCTTCATTGTGCTGCAGTCAATGAGCCAGCCCCCAAGCGGGGGAAACGACAGAACCCAGAGGGTGAGGGAATCAGGAAGGGTCTCAGGTAGGACCCTATCCACAAGTACCGAAAAGGGAAGATTGGCAAATGCCTTGCCAAAATCCAAGTGTAACCCTGGCCCAGACCCTGGGGCTCCTGGCTCACCCAGGATGGGTTAAAGTCTTGAGAGGTTCAGCTAGGGTCAGGAAGGCCTGAGTTCAAATCCTGTCTCTGATACTTCCTAGCTGTGTGACCTTAAGCAAGTCACTTCTCTGTCTGTCTCAGTTTGCCTTTATTTCCAGTAAAATGAGGATAGTAACTGCACCTCCCTCTTAGCGTTGTGTGAAGATCTAATGAGCCAATGTACGTGAGGTGCTTGGCCAACCTTCAGGGGCCCTGTAGATGCCGTGTGAGTGATCACCCCCCCTAAGGCCACAGGACTTAAGCCCCCCACCCTCGAGTTTCTCTGAGCTCCCACATAAACACACACCTGACTGGGCTGTTCCCTACCCTAGTCTTCAGGGTCCCTAGGAGAGAAGGAGCTCCTCCAAGCAGCTTTGGAGGGGAGACCCGCCTCCCACTCAGACTGGCCTGCTTCGTCCTGATGCCTCCATCTCCTATTGGTCAGTCTTTGCACTGGTTGTGCGCCAGCCCCACACTCCTCTATCCCTTGGAATTGCTGGCTCCCTTGAAGACTGAGCCCACCTGTGGCCTTTCCTCAGGCATTTCCTAACCCTGAAGGAATCTTCAGGACACAGATTCTTCCCTGGGGTCTGTGTGCTCAAATGTTTAACCCTTTTTGCTTCTTGGATGGTTCCTTTTGTGTGTGTTGAACAGCAGTTTGAGAAGGCTTTTGGCCGGGTCCCAAACACATGTAGTGAATCATGAAGCGGCAGCTGACCCAGGCTCCATCGGTCTGTCAGTCAAGGCTCCCTCTCTTTCCCCAGGTAGACATTGCACTGACTCCCCAGGGGAAGGGAAGGCAGGCTCTGCTCACTGGGGTCTCAGGTCCATGGCCTAAGTGCTGAATGGGCTTGTTGGGTGGAGATTGTGTGAGTGAGGCAGACAGAAAGAGAGAGACACACACGGAGGGGCAGGAGGGGGCAGAAAAAGGGCCAACATCCCAGTCTCCTGACCTGAGGCTGATGATGTCTTCGTCGGGAGAGTCGGGGTCACTGCCAGCCTCCGACTCGGCATCGTCTTCGTCCTCCCCCATGTCCTCCTCCCCCATGGGCTCCTCCTCGGCCTCGTCCTCAGCCTCATCCACGGGCTCCTCCTCGTCCTCAATCTCTTCCACAGTCTCCTCCATGGCCTCCTCCGGATCCTGGGAGCTGTCCCCTCCGATTGCTCCTCCCTGCCCAGAGACCTGGGAGACCAAGGCTACAGAAGCCGATGCGACGGCAGAGGCCACCGATGCAGAGGCCGAGGCCGAATCCTTAGCCCCAGAGGCGGACCCCGCAGAGGCCGATGCCGAGGATGCCAAGCCCGCCAAGCCCGCCAAGCCCTGGTGGCCGGAACTGCAGAGGAGAGTGACTGGGGCGTGATAGCCCTGCAGGCCCACCCCCACCACCACCACCGATGACGCCCCTCTGGCGTCCTCTGGTAGATACTCAGGCCCGGATGTCCACCGCCCCTCCCCGCCCCCACCCCATCTCTCCCCCGTGATGTTTGGCCCCTCCCCCCACCCCATCCCTATCCCTCCCCCCTCCCCTCCACTCCACTCTCCCCCTCCGCCGCCCCCGCCCCCTCTGCTCTCCGTGGCCTCCGCCCCTTCCCCCTCCCCTCCTTGCTTTCCCCCCACCACCATTTATCCCGCATAATGATCTACCTCCTCCCTCTTCTCCCCGCTCTCTCTCCATCCCCATCCATCCTCAGTAATGATCGACCACCTCCCTCCTCTCTCCGCTCTCCCTCCACCCCATCCCCATCCATTCCTCATTAATGATCGACCTCCTTCCTCCTCTCTGTGCTTTCCCCCAACCCCATCTCCATCTTTCCCATATAATGATCGACCACCTCCCTCTTCTCCGCGCTTCCCCCCCACCCCATTCCAATCCATCCCCGATAATGATCGTCCACCTCCCCCCTCTCCCCACTCTTCCCCCGCCCCCGTCCCTATCCATTCCCCATAATGATCGACCACCTCCCTCCCCTCCCTGCTCTCTCGCTGGCCCCCCCGCCCCTCCCTCTGGTCTCCCTACTCTCCCCCCAATAACGATAGCTCGCCCCCGCCCCTCTCCCCTACCTCTGGTTGTCCGGGGACGAATCGAACCAGAGATGGGCCGGGTAGTGGTGGATACGGATCAGATGGTCCGTCTGCTCCTCGGGGCTCATGAACTTGTCGGTGCAGCCCCACACCGGGCACTGGTAGTAGAAGGGGATGGGGCGGCGCTCGCGCGCGGCCGCCGCCCGAGTGGGCGAGGACGGCACGGTGCCGTGGCGCTCCAGGAGGTGGATGTCCAGCAGCTGGTCCGAGGGGAACGAGCGGCGGCAGAAGGAGCACGCGTTCTGGTGCAGCGTCTGGTAGTGACGCACGTAGCCCGGCAGGGAGTCGAACACCCGATCGCAGCCCCCGATGTGGCAGCAGTAGGCGGGCACCCTGCGGGGAGAAAGCAGCTCGCTAGCTCCCAGACCAGGAGCCGCCCGTCCGTCCGCCAGCCCCTCGGCTCATCGGCCGCCCATCCGCCGCCCATCGGCCCCGAGGACCCTCTGCGGACCCGCTCCGCGGCCGGCGTCAGAGCCCGGCTCCGCTGGCCGGGCTCTTCCGTCGGCCGAGGCTTCCCTGTCACTGGGAAGGGCGGCAACAGCACCTTCGGGTGCTGAGGGTGTCTCGTAGGGTTCCCATCCTGGAGAGCAGATGGCCGAGGAGGGCGCGACCAGCGATATGGACCGAGCCCTGCTCACCGCGACGATGACGAACCTTTTTCTACGACGAACCTTTTTCTTACCTCCCACACCCTCCCCACCCCCTGCAAACCCCGCCTCTCTGCCTCGGTCTGGCCGCAAACCCCGCCTCTCCGCCGCAGTCTGGCCGCAAACCCCGCCTCTCCGCCTGTCTCTCACCGCAAACCCCGCCTCTCCGCCTGCCCTTACCGCAGACTCCGCCTCTCTGCCTCTGTCTCATCCCAAAGCCCCGCCCCTGACTCAGTCTCACCCCAGGCTCCGCCCCTCCACCTCAGTCTCGCCTTAGGCACCGCCCCACATCCCGCCCCTCAGCTTTGCTCCCACCCCAGCTCTATCCCTTTAGTCTTGCTCCAGCCCCAAGACCCGCCCCTCAGCCTAGCTCTCATTCCAGGCCCCGCCCTGAGCCCACGTGACCTCAAACAGCAGGTGTCCTGGTGCAGGCTAGGGGTAGCCACGGCTGTCGGTGGGCGGGGGAGAGCCAGTCGAGTCTGGGCCGAGGCGGGCCAGCAGCCCGGGGAGGTGGGGGGGCAGCTCCATTTCCCTTTCTTCTTCCCTTCCCAGCACCCTCCCCAACCAACCATGCGGTGCCCGAGGCGGGAGGGAAAGGGCTGCTGACGTCACTTCCGGCTCAGGAACTACTTCCTGGTCATGCCTAAGCCAAGGCGGGAGCCGGCTGGGACCAGGAAGTACGGCCGGGGCCGGGGGTAAGTAAGTAAGGAGGGAGTAGCCCACAGGTGGCTCAGGGTCGGCGCTTCCCCTCCCCCTCTGCTGCCTTAGTGCCCCCAGGGGTCCCCCCAGCTCGCTGACTAGCACGGAGAACTTCCGGTCCTCACCCTAAATTCGTGTCTGTGTCCACGGCCGGGGACTGAGAGGCCTTGGGCCGGGACCAGGAGCACCCCGCTCCCCTCCCCCAAGCCCAAGGAGGGGGGACAAGAACTCCCCCTCCTCCCTCCCACGGCCGGCCCCAACCGCGGGACCAGGACCACTCCTTGTCCTCCCCCTCCTGCCCGCCTTCCTTCTCCTGACCTGGGACAGCTCCCCTCTCCTGCTCCTCCTCCTCCTCTCCGCCCCCCACACCCTGACCCCTCTTGTCCTTCCCCCACCCCCTACCCTAGACCAAACAGCCCCTCCTGCTTTCCCTCCGGCTCCCTTCTCCCTCTCTCCCTCCTTCTTCCTCTAGGACCCCTGACAGTTCCTCCCCAATCCCTCCTCCTCTTCCTCCTGCTTCTCCTCCAGGCCAGACAACTCCTTCGCCTCCTCTCACTCTCCCCTACAGGACCCCGGACAGCTCCTGCCTTTTCTTTCTCCTTCTTCCTCCTCTTCTTCCCTCCTGCTTTACTTCTCCTTCTCCTCCTCTTCCTCCCTCCCTCTCTCTCTCTCCCTCCCTCCTTCCTCCTTCTCCTATCCTTGTCTTCCCATCGCCTCCTCCCAAGATCCTGGACAGCTCCTTCTCCTCCCTCCTGCCTTCCTGTTCCTCCTCTTCCCTCCTGTTTTATTTCTTCTCTTCCTCATCCCTTTTCTCTTCCTACCACCATCACTTACTCCTCCTCCCAAGACCCTCGACAGCTCCTCCTTCTCCCTCCTCCTCCTCTTCTCCTGCTTTATTTCACCTCCTTCTCCCCTCTCTCTTCTTCCTTCTTCCTCCTCCTCCCAGGACCCTGGACAGTTCTTCCTCCCTGTCTTTCTCCCCCCCAGTCCTCCTCTTCCTCTTCCTTCCATCCCTCGAGGGGAAGCTCAAGATGGCCTGAGCTAATCCTAACCGTTATGAATTCCTGGGGGGGGTTGGAGTCCACTCAGACCCCTCAGAGTCCCAAGGTTGTTGGCAAGAACAACCACCAGGGCAAAGTATTGGAAATGGAGAGGATGCCCATCATTTGGGGAATGGCTGAACAAGTTGTGGTATATGAATGTAATGGAATACTATTGTGCGATAAGAAATGATGAACAGGCTGACTTCAGAAAAACTTGGAAAGACTTGTATGGACTGATGCTGAGTGAAGTGAGCAGAACCAAGAGAACATTGTACACAATAACAGCTACTTTGTGCGATGACTAATATCGATAAACTTAACCCTTCCCAGCAATACAAGGATCTATGACATCTCCAAAGGCCTCTTGATGGAAAATGCTATCAACATCCAAAGAAAACTATGGAGTCTGAATGCAGATAGAAGCATACTATTTGCTATTTTTTTTTCTCTTTTGTTGAGTTTTGTTTCCTCTTTCTGGTGGTTCCTCCTATTGGTTCTAATTCTTACTTACAACATCACTAATGTGAAAATATGTTTAATAGGAATGTATATGTAGAGCCTATATCAGATTGCATGCCATCTTGGGGAGGGTGGTGGGGAGGAAGTAGGAGAAAAATTTTAAACTCAAAAGCATATGGAAGTGATTGTTGATAAATGAAAATAAATTAATGGAAATAAAAAAAGAACAGCCACCAGAAAACAGGGAGAAGCTGGGGTTAGAGGCCCCCAAAGTGAGCTGGCTGGTTCCCCAAGGAAGAGGCCTGGCTCCTTTGCAGGGGTTGGGCCTCAGGTGGGAGCAGCCCTCAGGGCATTGATCATCTTAATGTATCTTTGTCATAAGAAAGGGTTCACTGGGAAGGAGGCATTCTGAATGTGCTAGTAAAAGCCTCTTTTAAAAGAAACTACTACACTCTGACTTTGGGTCTGGCCCCTCCTTGGGGAGTCCACTCGAACCTCTTGGACCAGCTGTGTACAGTGTCTAAGGATGGGGAGCCCCTGAGTGCTCACTCCAGGCCTCTTCTGGCCTCCAGCCAAGGCCACAGTGAGGTCCTGGGCTCCTTCTCCCAACCATTTCACAACTACCTGAACACTTTCTCCTTGCTCCCTTTATCTGTCCAGTTCTGAATTGCTCTGTGGCCTTATCTCTCTGTCTTCACCTTCCCCACAGTCAGTCACCAGGTGTATTTAGGGAATGGAAGATATCCCCAGACAATTAGCAGATGGTAAGACCTCTGTTCACAGCTCTTTGCTGTGCTACAGGGGCACATCCAAAGGCATTGGCTTATTTGTGGGGTTTGTCCATTTCCCTCTTGGACACCCCAAATCGAATGCCCTGTAGTACGTCACTCAGACTCATACTCCTTCTTTCCACACTTCCCAGGCCCGAAGCCTCAGCACCCCCTCAACTTCTCCCTCTCACGCCAAATGGCCATGACTTGTGGTTCTGCTTTCATGACCCCTCTTGTGTGACCCCACTGCACCCGATCCTCAGCCCCTTGTCATGTCACACCTGGATTGTTTCAGAAGCCCAAAGTGACCCTCTCTCCCACACACCCCCTAACTCAGACACATCTCCAGGCACAAATACAACAGGCTCTGTTTGGCCCCTCCTCCCTCTCTGGCCTCCTGGTGGTGCCCGTCTCTCAGTGCTGGGCATTTCTCCAGTTGTCCCCCAGGCCTGGACCGCTCACCTTCCATAGGAAGCCTTCCCAGACTGCCTTCCTCCCTGCTTCCACAGAATTCTTGATGTGTTCTCTCTTTAGACGGGGAGCTCCATGTTTTTCCCCTTTCCTTGTATCTCTGGCACTTAGCACAGCTCCTAGCACATAGTGGGTATTTCATGGATTGACTGTTTTCTCTTCGACCCTGAGGTTGCTGGTATTGCCACAGCTCTCCAAGTGAGGAGCCTGGAGGTAGGCTCAAATCCCACCTCAGACCCTTCCTAATTAGGTGACCCTGGGCAAGTCACTTCATTACTGCCTGCCTCATTTCCTCATCTGTAAAGTGGGGATAGTAACTGCACTTAAGCTCAAAGGAGATAATCACTGTAAAGCACTTAGCCCAATGAGGATGCATATTATGTGCTTATGCCTTGCCTTCCTTCCCAGGCCCATTCTGTTTTTCACCATCCTTTTCATCTGGCTGTTGCTGTTCAAAAAGGTAGTTGAATAAACCAGGCACCAGATGGGACAATTCTTAGTCCGTTCTTGTGCTTGTTCTTTATCCAGGTCTCCTGGGCAATGGACATTGAGTTAGGTTCATTTCTCCTTGCGAGACTCTTGTTTCATCTCCTGGAGACAATCCTGGTTCTCCCTTTTTAGAGAAATGGTTTGCTTTGCCCTCAGGTGAACGCTTTGTGAGTGTGTGACCCAGCCCTGGAAACATGAGTGAATTCCGGATTCACCATGACGTGAATGAACTGCTGAGTTTGTTGCGTGTGCATGGAGGGGATGGTGCTGAGGTCTACATTGACTTGCTGCAGAAGAATCGGACTCCCTATGTCACGACGACCGTCTCTGCGCACAGTGCCAAAGTGAGCCCCTCCCCCCTTCCGGAGCGAGAGCCGAGAACATGCTAGTCTGGATGCCTTTCTGGGCTTCAGCTCCCTTAGAGTGGAAGCCCCTCGAGGGCAAACACTGTCTTTGCCTTGTTTTGCATCTCTAGCACTACACACAGTGCCTGGTGCTAGTGGGCACTTTGTAAATACTTGTGACTGCAAGAACTGAATACATTCAGGCCTTCTGAAGAAGCCCTGGGTTCAGGGTCCTCCTCTGACCACACATGGGCTGTGTGACCGGGGCTCGGTCCCAGGCAGAAAGCTGCAGAGAAGGTGCCAGCCTCTTGTGGTGAAGGGAGTTTGCTCCCCTGGGGTTTCCCAAGACCAGAGAAATGACAGGGGCCGCCTAGCAGGTGTGGTAATGTTCAAAGCAGCAGCTCTTCTCCAGCTGATTCCCTGATGTCATCTCCAGTACAGACCTCAAATAGACCCACATTTGTTCTTCCTGAATTCCAAAAGCACAGGTTTTTATTTGTGCTCCATCCTGACAATTCTGCAGCACAGTTTGCTGCTTCTGGCGCTCCCTTACCTCCAACCCTCACCTTGTCTTTTGCGCCAACTCGTTGCGTTGTAAGCTTGTTTTTTTAACGAATATTAGACAACGGCCTGCCCCTGCTCGTTGGAATGTGGTGGAGAGGCTGCGTGAGGGGTGGGGGGGCTGGGGTGAAGGCGGATGGAGGAGCGGCCGTGCGGGTGGGGATGGGGGGCAGTCCTTCCTTTGACTTTTGCGGTTCACTTGACTTCAGCAGTTGGTTCTTTGCCTTGTCTTGAGGTGGTGTTCAACTAATGCTTGTTGTGCTCCCTAGGTTAAAATAGCAGAATTTTCCCGTACTCCCGAAGATTTTCTGAAGAAATATGATGAGCTGAAATCAAAGAATACCCGAAATCTTGACCCTCTGGTCTACCTCTTGGCAAAGCTTACAGAAGATAGAGAGGTAGCATGCTTATTATCTCATGAAAAACCACGAAGTTCCTCAGGGCTGGGTGTGAAGTCCCTTGGGTAGGAAATCTGAGCCGCGCCTTCTGGTGGGAGGTAAAAGCAGTTAAGCAGAGTGGAGAGAGATGGAGGGTAGAAGGCCTGGATTCAAATCCCGTCGGTGAGACGTAGGGTTCTGTAACCCTAGACAAGTTCTGCCCTGCCGTGCGCCTCAGGGGCCACCCTAGGATTTCTCTACTAGGGCTGCACAGATTGACTTGACTTTGGAGCTGAAAGTGCCAGGTTCTGTTCCTGTCCGAGCCACCAAGATGCACCAAGATGCTTGCTGTTCCCAAGGCTTCGGAGCTTTCCTGCTGTACTGAGTGGGGGGCCCTGAAGGGTGCAGGTCCTTCCTCACAGTGGCTACTGATATGTTTCACCCTTAGCTGTTAATAGATATTGTGTGGAAGTGATGAGCTGGCTTTGCATGGGAATTTCTAGAAAGATAAATGCAGGGAATTGTCTTACTCTTGGGGTAGTGCCGACTTTTCTTCCTAGAGTGACGTCCAATGGGGCTGGAAAGGGCCCCGGTAAGGGACAAGGTGGCTCAGACCCCTGGCCTTCCTGTCCAGCTCCTTTTCCCATGGGCAATAGTCCAATTAGAAATAAGGGTTAATGTGCTTAATTTTTCAGCCTAATGACATGGTCATGTGCCCACGTTTCAGACTCTTCAGTATCTACAGCAGAATGCCAAAGACAGGGCCGAGCTGGCCGCTGGCACGGCTGTGAGCTGCAGCACCAACTTTAGCATCCCTTCAACGGCGTCCAAGATTTCCATGCAGGAACTGGAGGAGCTCCGGAAGCAGCTAGGCAGTGTTGCCACTGGCCCCAACTTACAGCAGGTTCATGTCTCTGTCTGTCTTCCTCTTCCTCTGGAGCCCAGGCTGCCCTCTGCAGGTCCCCAGCCCCCAGATCGGGGCTTAGGTGGGATTGTGCACCCAGCAGGGGCAGTGAGAGGCAAGGGCTGGTGGCTGAACTCACAAGCACTTACCAGCTGTGTGTCTTTGTTTGTAAAGTGGGCAGAAGAGCAGCCCTTCGTGGGGTAGTTGGGAGGATCAGGTGAAATCTCATCTGAAAAACGCTATAGAAACATGTGCTTTTGCTAAATCTTTTTTTTTTCTTTTTCAATAATTAATTTATCTATTTTTAGTTTTCAATATTCACTTCCATAAGATTTTGAGTTTTACATTTTCTCCCCCTCCCTCTTCCCCTGCCCAAGATGGTGTGCAGTCTGACATGGGCTCTACTTATACATTCACATTAAGCATATTTTCCCATTAGTCATGATGTAAAGAAGAATGAGAACTAATGGGAAGAACCAGGAGAATGAAACAATAAAGCAAAACAAAGGAAAAGGAGAGCAAATAGTCTACTTCCATCTGCTTTTGGGTTCCATAGCTCTTTCTCTGGATGTGGACAGCATTTTCCATCGTGACACTTTTGGAGTTGTCTTAGACCCTTCCTTGTATTGCTGAGAAGTCAAGTCTATCAAAGTCAGTCATCGCACAATGTGGCTGTTACTGTGTATGACGTTCTCCTGGTTCTGCTCACTTCACTCAGCATCAGTACATAGAAGCCTTTACAGGTTTTTCTGAAGTCCGACTGCTCATCCATTGGCGATGGCTGAACAAGTTGTGGTATATGAATGTAGTGGAATACTACTGTGCTATAAGAGATGATGAGCTTTTGCTAAATCTTAACCAGTGAAAGCACTTCTCTGAGCACACGTGGGCAGGTCTGAAAAATGAAACCGCCCCTGTTCTGCAGAGGCACTGTTCTGATGGGACAGTGGGCACCTACGAAAGCACAGGCCACATCCGTGTCAGGTTCAGCACACACACACACACACACACACACTGGTTGCTTGCAGGGTCATTTGGAAGAGAGGGCATTGGTATTTGGGGGGCACTGCATCTTAAAGGAAGAGAGGGACTCAGAGGTGGAAGTGAGGAGAGATGGCGTGCCAGGAATGAGGGACAGCCAGTGCAAAGACCCAGAGACAGGAGGTGGATTGTAGTAGGTGAGGAACAGAAAAAAGACCACTGCAGCCAGATTGCAGGGTAAGAGACTTGGAGTGATGTCCAGTGGGGCTGGAAAGGTGGCTTCTCTCTGGCCTATGCAGGGCTTTAAAAGCTAAACCAAGGGGTCTGTTCCATTCTAGAGGTAATGAGGGGCCCTGGGACTAGACAGAGCAGAGGGGTCGGGGCCAGGTCTGCCCTAGAGAATAGAAATCTGGGCCCTAAAGGGGAGAGGCTTGAGGCAGGGTGAGCGGTGAGGAGGCTTTCATTGGGACGAGAGGCCAGGGATGAGATCTGAATCAGGGGAGAGGCCGGGCCTGGATGTGCAGGCCTGAGAGGGGCGGGCAGAGAGGATGAGCTGATCAAGCCACTGGGAGATTAGCCGTGGATTACCCCCGCGCCCCACTGGCGAGCCTGGTGTTGCTGAGAAGCCAGCAGAGGGGCGCTCAGACAGGAGAGAGAAAGGGTACGAGGTATGGGAGAGGGACAGGGAGGAGAGACGGAAGGTGGGTCTGGGCCCGCTTGGACACCCTGATGGGGGCGAGGATCTGGAGCAGACAGGGAGCTGCCCTAATGAGGGGGAAGCGCATCCCTTCTAGATGTCGCCCTTTCATCGATCTGCAGAACGTCCTGGTGACCGTGCAGAAGGGTGTGGGGGATGCGGTGCACACACTCGGGCCTCTGCGTGGGCTCCTCTAGCCACCAGCCACCTTTGACTAAGCCTCTTCTGTGACGGTCTCCCTAATCCTGTGTCCTGGTTGAGGCCTTGATGTAGCCCTAGTCTCCAAAACAGTCTTAGTTTGATGAACCTCCCCCTGACCTCTGTGAATGTGGACAGCGAAGGTTGGGGTGGGATGGAGGGAGGAGCTGCTGCAACCTAGAGCCCGCAGGGGTCAGTGGAGGAATTGTACACCAGGAAGAGAAGGTGGACCGGTGCCCTGGGAGGGTTGGGGAGGCCCATTCCAGCTCCTCCTTGCCTGGGTGCCAGGCGGGGCCCCTGGCTTTACCTTGGCCACTGGGCTTCTGCGATGCAGTTCCACCTGGGGCCTGGAGTAATTGTCGCTACCCATCGATTTGATTGCAAGTAGGATGCTTTATTCTGAAATCACCTGCCTCACAAGTGAAAAGCATGTCTTGACTCTTCTTATTTAAAAAAAAAAAACCCTCTCAGTCACAGGAACTCACAAGAAAGATGCTCCGGGACAAGCAGAGCAAGAGAAATTCAGGCCACCATCTGCCGGCATTCCCTGCGTGGGTGTATGAGAGACCCACCCTGATCGGGGATTTCTTGCTTGGCTCTGGTCTCAGCTCGGACTCTGCTCTGCCTGTTGGTACGTGCTCCTGAGGAGTCGGAGATGGTGGAGGGGGGAGAGACCCGAGGGTGGCAGGGCGGCCCTAACTAGGGGCCAGGACTACTCTGCCCCTCTCTGAGCCCCCCTCCTCAGCTGACTTCCCTGGGCATTCGGGGGAAGGGTCCTGAAGGATGCACCCAGTGATGACGGGAGTCCTCAAGTGAGGGCCTGGAGAGGTGGGGCGCTCCCAGAGCCAAGCAGACAGAGAGCTGGACTTTGATCGGAGGGGTCCAGTGAGATGACACTTAGCAGAGGGCCTGGCACATAGTAGGCGCTGTGTAAATGTTAATGACGCCAATGAGGATGGAAGGCAGGGAGGGGAAGGATTGGTTTTCTCCCCCAAAGGGGTCGGGGAGAACTCCTAGGAACGTTCCCTCCAAGGAAGCGGTCCTGAGTGACCCTTGAGCCTGAGGGGACTCCTTTTGGAAGGGAAAGCCAATGTTCCTTGAATTCTGGAGTTCTGCACCTAAACGCTGGCAGTGGCCCCTGGCTCTCGACTCTGTGATTTTACAGGCTCAATTTTCTTTCCCTCCCTCTGGGAAGCTCTGCTCCCCTCGGACTCTGCCTGGCTCCTCTCCCTGGGAATTGAAGCAGCCCTGCCATTCAGAGGCCTTTGCCCAAGTCCCGTCTGTGACCCTAACTGGCCACAGAAGCAAGTCCCTTCCTCACTGAGGCTGTGAGGCCTGACCTCCCTCCCGTGTGGGTGGTGGGGAGTCTCCCGTAAAGCCCTTTGCAGAGTCCAAAGAGGTCCATAAACCTCCATCCTGAGTATGTGGTGTTCCATACACTCTCCTCCTATCATCCCGATGGAGTGTAATCCACCCAGAGTGACCCAGAGTTTCAGAATCGCCTCAAGAAGAGGCTGTTTGAGCCCACCTTTGGATGAAAGGGGAAGCAGCCTGTTGGCTCCCCTCGAGGCAAAGTGCCCTTTAGGGTGTTGGCTGGCCAGATCAGGCCTTATTGAAGGTAGAGCCCTGAGGACAGCCCCTGGGTGATTCTCCTCTGGAGCAGAGACCACTTGGGCAACACCCATTCACTCCAGGCTCTGCAGCTTCTTCCTTCTGAGCCCAGACACCCCAGAGAATGCTGCAGAGACAGTGTGTGATAAACAGCACCCCCTGATTTTTAGGGTTGGAATTGCCTCAGCTAGGAGTTGGAAATTGACTGGTCTTTTGTGCCCCTTTTGTGGGGCCTTTTGGTCTGCCTTTTCTGAAGGGAGCTTGCCCTTGGCCTCTCAAGAATCTGCAGTCGTGGAAGACCTGCTGTACGTTCTGGTTGGAGTGGACGGGCGCTACATCACGGCTCAGGCCCTCATCAGCAGGCAGAGCCGCACGTTCCTCGTGGACCCTAATCTGGACATGTCCGTCAAGGAGCTGGTGAACAGGATTCTCCCAGTGGCTGCAAGTTACTCAGCCGTGACCAGGTGGGTATCACCCCTGTGTGTCTGTGTGTGCCAGCAGGATCAAGTTACAAAAGCTGTCTGACTCCCTCACCACCCCTCCATCGTGGGCCCTTCCTGCAGACCCTCCCTCTCCTTCCATCCTCTCTTGGGGGCTGTCTTCCTCTGTGCTCCCTGCCGTGAGACAACCTCAGCCCATTCAGGGCCCCTCCATCCTCAGGGGGCAGCACCTGGTTCACGGCCTTCCCCTCCCTCCATCCCTGGGGGCTTTTGTACTCACAAAGGTGTTCTTTCAGACGCTCTCGCCTTCTCATTCCTCAGCCATCTTCACTTCAAGGAAGGTTTTTGTCTGCCCTATCTCAGCCACCCACAAATGGTGGCTTAGATGCTTTTAAGTCGTCCCAGACTCCTGTCCAAGAGGGACCTCTTGTCTCATCTGTGTTGGGCCATCCAAGGCCTCTGCTCTAGGAAGGCCTTCCTTGGAGGGAGAGGTTTCCCTTTGGGTTGCTTGATTTCTGTGGTCATCCACCTCACCGAGCATCAGTGGACATTTGGGTTTGGTTTATCCTGAGAATGTCAGGATGGCTTCCATCTAGTTCCACTTTAGCAGAGCCAGCTGGGCTTTCTAGCAATCTTGTGGGTCATTGTGCCAGGCCCTGAGAGCCAAGTGACCTTCGATAAATGACCAACATGGTGCCCTCTTATGTCTCTCGGCCTCCATTACTGTGGAGCCAAGCCCCATTGAGGCCTGGTTTTCTTCACTGAGTGGCTGGCCTGCCGGGGCCAAGCCTCTCCAGACTTAGCCAGCCCAGTCTTTGGACAGCAGCTTTGGCCTCTTGACAGGGCTACCTTCCAGTCTCACACATAGTATGCCCTTAGTGACTTTACACAATTCAGGCGACTCCTAATATTCCCTGTGCTCTGCCCTGCCAAGAATCAGGAGGACATGGAGGACCCGCCACGGTCTTCTCGGCTCCTCCTACGCTGCTGAAGGTACAAAATTGTGTCCTCTAATGCCTCTTGCCACTTGCCACTGAGGAGTCAGAGACAGTGGAGGAGGGAGAGACCCTAGGGTGGCCCCAACCAAGGTTCAGGGCTGCTCTGTCCCTATCTGAGCCCCCCTCCTCGGTCGGCTTCCCTGGGCGTTTGGGGGGAGGGTCCTGAAGGAAGCGTCCAGTGATGACGGGAGTCCTGGGTCCTCTGGTCTCCTTCAGGATTTTTCCTGCTGCTCAGAACTCTGCTGGACCTTCAAACCCTGAATTCTACCTCCATTTTTCTTCCTTTATCCCTTCTCCAGCCTCCCGCCATCTGGCTTCTGAGCTGACAACTTGCTTGAAACTGGTTCCTGAGGTCCCCACTGACCTCTCCTTCCTGACTGAGACTCAGGGAAACCCTCTCAGAGGCCTTGTGCACCGCCACCCCCTTGTCCTGTGGCTGTCTCCTGCTTTCCTCTGTCTGTCCGCCCATTCTTTTTTCTTTTCTTTTTTTATTACTAAAATAAGAATTATTTCCAATTTATGTCCAATAAGAAAAGAAAAGGAAATATATCATGAAATTAAATATTGAAACTTAACTGTGAAATAAGAAAAGGAAAAAAAAGCATGTCATGTACAACAGAACATAAGAGAGGATTCAAAATATAGAGCAATAAATTTCCATTTCAAGAAAGCCCATATAATAAATACTACACGTTGTGTTGAGAGCTGTCCAGCTTTTCTTTGCTTCTTGTGAGTTTTCTTTTGTTCTCTGCTGTGCATTTTTAACTTTGGTCTTTTTTTCCCACTTCCCCCCCCTCCCCAGAAGGCTACAGTTAAGCATGGATATATTTATATAGAGACATAGATATATACATACACACACATACATCCATATATAGACATATACTTTCCCTAACAAATTCTACTTCTGGTCTTTGTTTTTATGTTTGTGTGTATCTCTTATTTCCTATCCCTCCTGACTCCTCTGCTTTACTTCTACCTACTGCCTTGCCCTCCTATTACTTAACCTACCTGCCCCTCCAAGGATCCCTCCCCCATTCTCCCATTCCCATAAATCTAAACACCCTTTTGTACACCCCTTTGACCTATTGCCTTACCCTCCTCTAAAGATCTCTCCCTTATCCTCTCCCCCCTCCCTATCCCCTTAGCATTTCATTTCTTTAGAATTTAGAAGGCTTTCATACTCTCCTAGGTATATATGTATCGATCTCTCTTTAAACCCATTCCCAATGACAGTAGGGTTCCAGAACTACCCGCCTTCCTCTCCCATTTAATCCCTTTACGTTGGTTCTTCCTCTCGTACCTCATTTGTATAAGATAATTACTCTTTTTAGCTGTTCCTAAATGGTTTTACTTTTTAAAGTCATATCCTACTCAGGTCTACCTCAGTCTTTCTTACAAACTACCCAATTACTAATAACAATCTTAGACATGTGTTTTACATACATAAAAGGTAAACAGTCTGTCCTTATTGAGTGCCTTGTAATTAGTCTTTAGTATGTACTTTATGTTTCTCTTGCTTCTTGTATGTCAAATCTTCTGTTAAGTTCAGGGTTTTTTTTTTGTTTTGTTTTGTTTCGTTTTTTAATTACAAAGTCCTGAAAGTCTAACAGTTCATTAAATTTCCATTTTTTTTTTTCATTCAGGATTATGCTTAGCTTTGCTGGGTATGCTATTTTAGGCCGGAACCCCAGTTCTTCTGCTCTTCGATATATAGTGTTCTAAGACCTGCAGTCTTTTAACTGCTGCTAGATTTTATGTGGTTCTAATTGTGGCACTGCTATATTTAAATTGGTTTTTTCTTGTTTATCCTTGAGCTGGGGGGGGGTTCAGAATTTGAGTATGATATTTCTTTGGGTCTTCCTCCTAGGATCTCGTTCTGGTGGTGATTGGTGGATTTTTTTCTGTTTCTACTCTCCTCTCTTCCAATCAATGCTTCAAGACAATTTTCTTTAATTATTTCTCGTATTATATCAAGATTCTTTTTTTGCTCATAGCTTTCAGGTAGTCTAATTAGTCTGAGTAGTCTGTTCTCCAGATCAGCCATTTTTCCTATGAGATATTTCACATTCTCTTCTATTTTTTTCATTCTTTATATTTTGTTTTATTATTTCTTGATCTCTTATGACTTCCCTGGCTTCCCTTGCCCAATTCTGATTCTCAAAAAGTTGTTTTCTTACATTCTTTTCATAATCTTCTTGTTTTTCTTGGATTTGTTTGTTTGTTTGTTTATTCTTTAGTTTTTCCTCAGTCTCTATCATTTGATTTTTAAAGTCTTTTTTTTTCCTCTTGCAATATTCCTTGTTGTTTTTAATTTGGGATCTCTTTTAGGAGGTGATCAGTGGATTCTTTCGAAGACTATTTTCCCCTCTGGTTCTAGGGCCTCCGGGGAGTTTTCCTTGATGATCTCCTGAAAGATGCTGTCCAGGCTTTTTTTTTCATCATGGCTTTCAGGTAGACCAATAATTCTTAAGTTCTCTCTCCTAGATCTGTTTTCCAGGTCATTTGTTTTCCCAACGAGGAATTTTACATTTTCTTCTATTTTTTTCATTCTTTTGATTTTGTTTTACCGATTCTTGATGCCTCAGAGTCCTTAGCTTCCAGTTGCCCAGTTGTAATTTTTAATGAATTGTTTTCTTCAGTTAGCTTTTGTATCTCCTTTTCCATTGGGCCTGTTTTACTTTTTAGGGAGTTGTTTTCTTCAGTGTACTTTTTTCCAGTTTTTGAAATGAATTGTTCGGTTTTTCTTCTACCTCCCTTATCTGACTTTTAAAATCCTTCTTCAGCTCTTCCCAGAAGGCTTCTTGGCCTTGAGACCAGTTCGTATTCCCCTCTGAGGTTTAGATGTGGGTATATGGACAATGTTGTCCTCTCCTGAATTTGTGTTTTGATCTTTCCTGTCACCAAGATACTTCTCTGTGGTCATTGTTTTTCTCTGTTGCTTCTTGCTCATGCAGTCTGCCTTGTTTGGCTTTTAAAATTGATCTCTGCTTCTGGGGCACAGGGGCACTCTACCGGGCTTCTTGTGCTGGGGGCTAGGGCCTGGTTTGCTGAGGTGGGGCTTGCCACTGGTTTGCTGGGATACCTCCCTTCCTGTACTGGGTCTCTTCAGCCACAGCAAGGGGGATCTTTCCCCTCAACCCCCCTGGCCTCACGAGCTAAAAGACTGCTGTCTCTAATCTAGTCTTTCTGCTGACTCTACTATTTCAGGAGTTTTCCTGGGGCGATATTCTCTGGATTTTTTGAGGTCAATAAGGGAGGGTGAGAGGGACTTACTGCTTACTCCGCCATCTTGGCTTCCGGAAGTCGAAATAGGTGACTTTCAAACATTCAGTCTGTGGGCTAACAGCTCCAGGAGCAGCGCTGCCGCCATGGCTGCCACTGCTACTGCTGCTGATTCATTTGCTCCCGAAGCCTGCTCCTGGTTTGCTGGTGCCAGGGCTGTATTGCACGCCCTGCCGCTCTGCACTGGACCGCGCTTCTTTCTTACCCAGTTCCGACAGACCCCTCCCGCTGACCTTCTAAGTTGTCTCTGGCGTCTGTGGGCAGAGAAGACTGGAACCCGCCACTGCTGCTGGTGATTCCATCCCCCGAAGCCTGCTCAGGCTTTGCTCAGGCCGGGTCTGCTGCTGCGCACTCCTCTCTCAGGCCTGTGCAACCGAACTTTCCTGTTGACCTTCCAAGTTGTCTCAGGCTGGAAATCTGCCTCGCTCTTTGTGGATTCTGCCTCTCCAGACTTTGTTCAGAATCACTTTTTAGAGGTATTTGAAGAGATTTGGGGGACAGCTCAGGTGAGTGAGTCCCTGCTTTCACTCCACCATCTTGGTTGCGCCCTCTGATTTTTAAAGTCTTTTTTAAGTTCTTCTAGGAATTCTTCTTGAGCAAGTGACCATTTGATGTTACTCTTTGGGGTAGAAAAGAGTGTCTTTGTTTCAGTGTCCTCCTCTGAAGACGAACTTCAGTCTTCTCTATTCCCATAGTAACTCTCTGTGATTGAATTCTTTCTCCTTTGCCTGTGCGTTTTTTTTATTTGTCGTAGCTTAGTTTTTGTAATCACTTCTAGTCCTGAGGTATGGGGGATGGTGCCTCTGGTCTCACATCCTCCTTCCATTCTCCCTTCTGGCCCGGAATCAAAACCAAGACCTCCTGCCTCTTATAAATGCCCACAGCCATTGGTCTCCTGCCCCCCTGCTTCTGCCCTCACCGCACCTGTGCTAGTTACTTCTTGGCTAGGGCCAAGTCTCTGCAGAACAGCTGGGTCTGGCTGGTCCAGATGGCCAGCTCCCCTCACTGTCCTGGGGGTAAAAGTTCCTGCGCCCCGAAGCAGCCTCCCAACCCAGCTGACCCCAGGGCTTGTGGTCCCTAGCCTGGAGGTGTTCACTCTTCACAGGGACCAAACCTGGTCCTGAGACTTTTCTTCACATCTTCTCCAGTTGTCCCAGGAGGATCCCTGTTCTGCCCCTTCTCGTCTTTTATTTTTAATGCTCTACGTTCACTCTGAGGCACTGTTTTATCTCTTCTGTGGGGAATCTTGAGAGCTTGGAATTTTCTGACCTACTCCGCCATCCTCCCAGATCCTCTCCCTGCCTTCTATCCTTTGTGTCCCTTTCTCATCTCTTGCCGTCCCCCAGCATCTGCTCTGGGCTTCCTGATCCTCCTGGTCACCCCAGGCCTGAAGCTGAGCCAGGCTAGGCCTCCCTGGATCTCCTCGCTCCTCTCCAAACCATCCCTCCCGCCCCTGGTTCAGAGCCTTCCCAAGCTCCCTGTAACCTTTAGCATGAGGCTGAAGCTGCTAAAGAAGTCCTTGTTGGCCCTGGCTCGTTATCATTATTTGGTGATAATTGCTGATAATTAATCATGAGCAATAATAATGATTTCCACTCCTAGGGTGCTTTCCTCACCCACATGGTTTGATCTGAGGCCACGCTCGCCCTGTGATGAGGGCTCAGGCCCACAGGTGACGTCCTCATTTCCCACATGAGCCAGCCAGGGAGTGTCAGAGAGGGGACCCCAGCCCCAAACCTACTCTTTCTCCCCAAGGAATATCAGCTGTGCTGGTCTGCTTGCAGGTTCATAGAGGAGAAATCTTCCTTTGAGTATGGCCAGGTCAATCATGCATTGGCAGCTGCCATGAGGACTCTGGTCAAGGAGTACATGATCCTGGTCACTCAGCTGGAGCACCTGCAAAGGCAAGGCCTCCTCTCCTTACAGAAACTGTGGTTCTACATTCAGCCTACCATGCGCACCATGGAGATCCTGTCCTCCCTTGGTGAGTCTCCCATGGTCCCTTGGGGCCTCTGCAATTTGGGGGGCAAGTGAACACACTGTGTTAGCACCAGGCAACGTGCACCTGGTTCCCAGGAGACCATGTGCCAGGGTAATGTGGCGAATGGAGGGGGAATGGGTCAGGAGAGCTGCATGGAATCTCGCCTCAAAGTGTGAGGTGGGGGACAGTGGGCACCTTCCTGACCCTCTCCAGGCAGGGGAATGCTGGGCCAGGAGAGCCCCATGTGACTCTCGCCTCAGATGGTGTTAGGGTGTGAGGTGGGGGACAGCGGGCACTTTCCTGACCCTCTGTAGGGGTCCATCCTAACCCTCTCCAGGCATCAGAGTCCTCCTGTGGAAGTTGGGGTGCAATGAGCCTAAACCTTCAGACTTGTGATCTCATCATGAGAAGGAATCCCTCTACTAGGTCCGTGTCTAATGTGAGGGCCGAACAGAGGCTGGAGAAGAGGGAGAGGAGGAGCCCAGGAGGGTGGACGGATGTCCCCTCACCCTCTCCCTTCAGGGCATGGGGCAGACTGACCCTCCAGCACTCCTTGGTGGCGCTGTAGCTCCGTAGCTTCTGTGACCACAGTTGGGTTGGAGGTTGTGTCCGTAATCACCTGCCATAACGGTTCTCTCCCCCACCCCCGTTGGTGACTGGTTGTTTCTAATGCTCAGCCTTGTGTTCCATGATGCTTTCAGGGCTCATGTCGGGTCTTGCAGACCCTGGACACTTTACAGGAAAGAGGAGTGCTTAGCTCCCAGTGGCCTTTGGGTCCTCGGCAAGGTGACAGCCCCAGATTAGGGAGATAGGCCACCCTCCCCCCCACCCAGAGGGGTGGACGCACCATCCTTGGGCCTGGAGGGAGCTGCCTCAGCAGCTCAAGGTTTAGGGACCCGGCCAGTGTCTAGGACAAGGAGCAGCCTCACCTCCTTTGGGGCTTGTCTCTCAGGGAGTCTTGTCCAGTGGCTGCCAAACCTGTCCCAGGCCCTGTTGTGACCCTGCAGCCACTGCTTGTTATGGGGCCTGCATCCGCCTCAGGCCGTCCCCGGGTCAGACTGCCCCCACCTCAAGGTGTGCTCTGGCACCTGGCAGAGCGCTTGCAGAGGGAAAGGGTGAGGGCAAGTGGGCGATACCCCTTTGATCACAGCTTCCTTCATTTCCTGCAGCCACATCTGTGGATAAAGGCGAGTGTTTGGGGGGCGCAACCTTGAGCCTTCTCCACGACAGAAGCTTCAACTACACCGGCGACAGCCAGGCCCAGGAGCTCTGTCTGTATCTAACCAAGGCCGCCAGCGTCCCCTACTTTGAGATCCTGGAAAAGTGGATCTACCGCGGGATTATCAACGACCCCTACAGGTCAGCCCTCCTCGCTTCCCCATTGCCTCATGTCACCCCTCTCCCTGACTCCATGAACCCCAAGAGCTCATGTTGCCTCTGGGGTCCCCTGGCCACACTCTCCCGTCTAGCGGAACTCCACATGGGCAACACCTTCCCCAGAAAGGCCTCCCCCCACCCCAAATGACTGTGTCTCCATTGCACAGGCCACGTAGAAGGCAAGAGTGCAGGGCCTGGTACCCAGCGGGGCTTAATCAATACTTGTTGATGGAGTGATTGCCCCAAGGCCTCGAGAGCTTGGTCCCAGCAGGGGGGAGCTCTCAGCTGGGAGAGGAAGAAGTTGTGGGTCCTTTGTGTGCTCACGCACAAAACTCTTCTTCCAGTGTGTGACTTTGGCCCTTTCTCTGGGCACACTGACTGGGACAGTGGGCGTGGGGGAAGGGCAGCTGGGAGGCTTGGCTCAGCTCTAACCTCCATCCTGAGCCGGCCTCCTTGACTAAGGAGTGGGGAGATGATTTTGCAAATGCCCTTGGGCGTTCCTTTGGTGACTTTTTGTTTTTGGGAACAGACTTCGTGGGTTAAGCTTCTCAGTCGGGTAGCAGTAGTCTTGGCGCCTCACTGTGAAAGACGTACCTAGAAGCTGAGACAGTCAAGTCCAGTGGCTCGCCCTGAGGCACCCGGTCATTCGTGGCTGAGGCAGGGCCCCAACTGGCTGCTTCTCAACCAGCATTTATTAAGCACTTAGGGATACAGAGAAAAATGCGCCTGTCCCTGCCCGCAAGGCTCTGACATTTTGTTGGGGGAGGCAGAATAGGGGAAATAAAATGTGTGCGCAGGGGAAGACACACTGACCGCTACAGAATTAGGGTTGGGACTAGAAAGGCCACAGGAGAAGACTGAGGCCAGACGGGGTGGTGGCTGACCTGGCCAAGGTCCGAGGGCAGGCAGGGTGAGGAGGTGGGGGAGGGCCGAGGTCCCGGCTGATTCACCATGCTCTGCCCTTGACATCTCTTCCTTGTTCCTTTTCCTGAACAAATGACCCAGTGAATTCATGGTGGAAGAGCATGAGCTTCAGAAGGAGAAAATCCAGGAGGATTACAATGACAAGTACTGGGACCAGCGGTATACCGTTGTCCAGCCACAGATCCCTTCTTTCCTCCAGAAAATGGCAGACAAGATCCTGAGCACAGGTGAGGCTACAAGAGCCACGGAGCCACAGAATGCTGTCTGGGAGCCTGGCCAGGGCACAGTCACCTGCCCCTGGGGCAGGGCTTCAGTTGGGTCCTGTCCCACTTCTCTGGCCATCTCTGCTCCGGGCTCTATGTCCCTGGGCCCAGTCAGGCCTCTCGCCAGCCTGGTCAGCTCGGGTGGTGACCAGCGGGGCTCTGGTCAGGGCGTCTTGGGTCATCCTGGACCCTCCACCTAGGGCAGCACCCCTCTTTTGGGTGTTTGTGTCACCCTGAGGCCCTGGCCCCAACATCTGATTCTGCCACAGACCCCCCAGGATCTTGGGCAAGGGCTTCCATTCACTGCCTTATCAAAGGACGATGGCAGACACAGGGGCCTTCCTGCTTGGTGTGGAGAGTTCTGTGCACTTGCCATCCATCTCCATCTTCTCCAGCCCCATTGCCCTTCCCAGCTGCAGATCACCTGCGCACTGGCTGTGTTCTGGCATCCCCATCGTCACGGGGTGCCAAGGACAGACTGCCCTGCCTGAATGTCCCTCTTGCTGGCCTCTCTTCTTCCACCTCAGAAGGCTGAGTGCGCTGTGTGAACAGCGTGCCCTTCATCCGCCCCTCCCCTTATCCTCTCCAGGAAGGGGCCTGAGTTTTTTCTGCTCTTGGTGAAGTCACACGGGTTTATAGGTCACTGCCAGGAGTCAGTCTGACCAAAGTCCCTGGCTGAGGACTGCCTTCTTTCTGGATGTTGGAACACTGGACTTTCTTATTCTTGGCTTCCGTGATGTTCCTGGCCGACTGGCAGCAGCTCATCAGTCCCCTCCACCAGCTCTCTCCCCAGCTTGCTCTGTACTCGGTCTTGTGCTCTCTGTCCCCCTCCCCCAAAGAGCTTTCTTTCAGCCTAAGGATGGAAAATGAGGTAGCACCAATGTGCCGTCCAGAGTGCTGCACGTCTGCGGGCCCGCTCTTGTGCCCAGGCTCCAGTTTCTGGGGCTAGCTGGTTCTTCTGGCTCTGCTCTGCTCCTGTTCCTGTAAACCTTCCTGGAGCTCTTTCCCAGGGGACACCACCTTGTTTCCAGTTCTTTGCTCTCCCACTGAGGGCTGCTGTCAGTACTTGGGGGTGCCTTGAGCCTTTTTGGGACCACTGCACTGACCTCCTGGAGGCCTCCCCCTACATGCTCCCCTCTAGGCCTCTCTTGCCACATCTGCAAAATAGGCAGAGTCACACCTCTCAAATGTGTTTCCAGGGTTGTGGTGGGGAAAGGATTCTTCTGCTACTTTTACGCCCTCCAATTGCAGCTCTTTTTATGAAGGAGAGAGCAGATGCCAAAGAGTGAGACCCACACTCTCCTCATCCTCCCTTTGTGACTGCGGTGGGGTTGTCCTGTCCCTCCCCCTTTTATCAGCATGGAAACTGAGGCAGCTAAGAAGTGGAGGGACCTGGGCCAGGAAGACCAGAGGAGGCTGTTGGCAGAGTCTGGGTAGTGACCCTCGAGGATAGTGGAGGGAGAGCCCTGGGGGGGGTGAGGCCAGGGGCCTGGCGGGAAGGACCCTCAGTGCCCACAGTGGGCCAAGCTCCTCCATGCTGCTCGGTGACCGTCCTCCTTCCTCCTTCCGCCTTCCAGGCAAGTATCTGAACGTGGTCCGAGAGTGCGGCCACGACGTGACCTGCCCCGTGGCCAAGGAGATCGTCTACACACTGAAAGAGCGCGCCTACGTGGAGCAGATCGAAAAGGCCTTCAACTATGCGAGCAAAGTGCTGCTGGACTTTCTGATGGAAGAGAAGGAGCTCGTGGCCCATTTAAGGTGATGGGCGTGCTCACACACACCCCGCCCCTCCTCTCCACGGCCCCCCTCGGTGTTGCACTCCAACCGCGCTCAGTGTAGTGGGCTCTCTCCATTTCTGGAGCTGCGGTCACTTAGGCAGCTCCTCCTCCTCTTCCTCAATTTCTTCCCTCCCCACCCCAAGAGTAACGGTAGCAAGTGACAGCACCATTGTGACAACGTGGCACTTGGTGGTGCGAAAAGCGCCTTCCAAACGTCACTGCACTGGGTCTTCACGAAGACCCTGGGAGGGAGTGCCCTGGGACAGCTGAGGAAGGCGAGGCAGACGGCATTTGTCCTGCCTCGCCCGGGCTCCCCCACCTCTGACCGCCGGGTGCCTCTGGGGGTCCACAGGTCCATCAAGCACTACTTCCTCATGGACCAGGGCGACTTCTTCGTGCACTTCATGGACCTCACGGAAGAAGAGTTGAAGAAGCCTGTGGACGACATCATCCCCACCCGGCTCGAAGCCCTGCTTGAGCTGGCCCTCAGGATGAGCACAGCCAACACAGACCCCTTTAAGGACGACCTGAAGGTGAGCCGAGCCCCGCCTGTTGGCCAGAAAAGCTGGCAGCCAGGGCCACTCCCGCAGGTGGGGGAGGGCAGGGCAGGCCCATTGGCTGTCCCTCACTGGGTCTAGGTCAAAGGGTCTGCTTGTCTTGTGACAGTGTGGCAGGGATCCGGGATGTCCCTAAGGGAGTCACAGATTTTGGAAGTTGAGTGGGGGTGGGCCACAAGAAGAGCATTTCTGACCAGGGCTTGTCCAGCGAGGACGGCCCCTTCCTCTCACCCCCACTCCTGTGGGGATTCGGTTGGCCTCTTCCTGGCCTCCCCATCCCATCTGGCCCCTCCCTCTGGGACCGCGAGGAACAAGGCTAGTCCCTCATCCCCTGACCATCCTCACGGGAGGTGGCCGAGGTCCTCTCCAGGGCTGGCTGCTCCCTCCAGCCCTTCCTGGCCGAGCGACGGGAGGGGCCCACGTCCTTCCTCTTGGCCTCTCACAGATTGACCTGATGCCTCATGACCTCATCACGCAGCTTTTGCGAGTTCTTGCCATAGAAACCAAACAGGAAAAATCCATCATTAACGCTGACCCGACGGAGCTCACGCTGAGTGGCCTCGAAGCCTTTTCTTTTGACTACATCGTCAAGTGGCCGCTCTCGCTGATTATCAACAGGTAGACAGCCCCTTCCCTGGGCCAGTAGGCTGCCCTCAGTTTCCCCACGTGTCTAGCACAGGTCCTCAGGGAGGGGCCTGGTGGAGGGCCAGCTCTTCCCCATGCGCATAGCTTAAGAGGCGGTGTGGACTGGGCACCCAAAGGATTGTCACCTGCACGGTGGAGGGGCTGGGCACCAGCGGGATGTTAGGACCTCTGGGTCCCAGAAGGTGGCCCGAGTTGGCCTCCAGGGCCCGTCCATCCTGCAGCAGAACCCCCGAGGGGCTGACTGTCCCGTTCCCAAGGGCTAGTCCTTCCAGGGTCTGCAGCGGGGTCAGATCTACCGAGAGCTCTGGTTAGCAAATGCAAGTGCGTGTGGGTCGGTGGGTAGATGGCGCCGGTGTGCACGCCTGTATACATGTGTGCGTGTGGTTGCGCATGTAGTGGATGGAGTGTCACATGCATGCATGCACATGCACATGTGTGTAGATGAGTATTTGTGTGTGTTGTGCGCTTTGGGACGTGTGGGCATCTGCACATGTGTGTGGGTGGGTGTGGCACAGGTGTGCAGCATGTGCATGCGGGTTGTGTGAGTGAGCACACGTGCACAGGTATGCATTCGCATGGGTGCAGGTCTACTGCAAGCACACGCGTGTGGCAGCACAGGCGGGCTGTGGCATGGATGCACGCATGTGCATGTAGCGTGTAGTGTGCATACACTGGCACTGCGGGACAAGGGGCCATGGTCACACCGTCCCTCCCGTCTCCATCCTAGGAAGGCGCTCACCCGCTACCAGATGCTGTTCCGACACATGTTCTATTGCAAGCACGTGGAGAGGCAGCTCTGCAACGTCTGGGTCAGCAACAAGACCGCCAAGCAGTTCTCCTTACCCTGTGCCAAGTGGTACGTGCGGGGCGGGGCCTTGGGGAGCGGGATGGCACCAAGGGCTCCTGCCTTCTGCCATATGCACAGACGCTGGCTGTGGCGGTGCCGGGCCAAGACGTGCAGCCGGGAGAGCCGTGGTTGGGCACCTGGGGAGACCCCCATTGATCCAAAAAAGCGAAGGGAAACTGGCGTTTAGGTCGCTCTTCAGTGAGTGGCCTTTCAAGCCCAGAGAGGGGTGTGGCCCGAGCCCCCAGCCAAAATGGGGCTTAGCACCTCCTTTGGGGTTTCCGTGTTCTCCCCCGAGGGGATTCTCCTGGGCGTTCACCCCAGTGGGCATGGTTCTGGACCAGGAGTCAGGAGAACCCAAGCTCTAACCCTGGCCCTCACTGGCCTTGCGGTGCTAGAATAGACACATCAATCTCTGCCTGCCTCAGTTTCCTCATCTGTGAAATGGGCATCATTCTAGCCCTCAAAAGAGGTGCCATGTTTGTAAAGCCCTTTCCAAACCTAGGAATGACAGTGTTTATTCTGTGGTGAGCAGTGTAACAGAGAAGGAAAAGCTGACTTTTCTGTTGCAAAGGCCCGTGGACCACACACACTTATCTGCACCCTCACGTACGTGCACACACTTTGTACAACATGCATGCTCACCCACTCACATGTGCACACTCCTGTGCATGCACACACACAGGTGCTCGCACTCACATGCACACACTGTTGTGCATGCACACACAGGTGCTCACACACTCACGCGCACACCCATCTATGTACACACACGTGTGCTCACACACACTGAGATCCTCCTTTTCCCTTTATCGGTTCAGGTTTGCAGGGGCTTTCACTCTGAGACAGCGTATGTTGAACTTTGTCCAAAACATACAATATTACATGATGTTCGAGGTGATGGAACCAACCTGGCACATTCTGGAGAAGAATCTGAAATCGGTGAGTGCTGGGCTCCCCGGGCGACTGAGAAGGGCAAAGGGCAAAGGGCAAATGCCTACTGAGCTCCGCCCCCCAGGCTGCCCACGCCCCAGGGCTGCCCCTTCTGTGGTTCACGGGGCCCCCGGGCCAATGAGCCAATGCCGTCAGGGTAGCCCGAGGCGGCCGAATTCCCGGACCGGACCTCTCGGGCCCTTGCCGTAGGCACTCCGCTCTCTCGCAGGCGTCCAACATTGACGACGTCCTCAGCCACCACACGAGTTTCTTGGACAACTGCCTGAAGGATTGTATGCTCACGAACCCGGAGCTGCTGAAGATCTTCTCGAAGCTGATGTCCGTGTGCGTCATGTTCACAAACTGCATGCAGGTCGGTGGGGCGATGGGGCGGGGCGGGGCGGGGCAGGGGGAGGGGCCTCGGCGGGCCTTCACGGCTCTCTTCCCTCGCTTCTGAAGAGATTCACCCAGAGCATGGAGCTGGGCCCCCCCACAGAGGCCGAGCCTGCGGAGGAGGTCTTCAAGAGGAAGCCTGCCGCGAAGGTGAGCGCGGTGGCCTGTGGGGGCCAGGAGGAGGGGCGGGATGTCTCATTGGCGGGAGGAGGCAAGGTGTCTTACGGTCCCCATTTTACATTTGGAGAAACTGAGGGATGCAGGGAAGCGGCTTGCACAGCGGAGGAGGTGTCTGAGGCAGCATTTGAACCTGGGTTCTCCTGACTGCTGGTCCAGCGCTCTGCCTTCTAAGCAGCCCTGCTGCTTCTGCGCAAGAAGCCCTGAGTTCAGCTCTTAGAGCTGCGTGCCCTCCAGCCTGTCCCGTACTCACCTTTCTCAGCCTCCTCCTGGTCTTTCTGTAAAATTGGGGTGAGGATGCTTATGTACCTGCCTCCCTAAGCACCCTTGCCATGCCCAGCTTTGCCTGCAGGGCGGACCTCAGGGGGTGCAGAATCCCTGCCCACACCTGCCTGGTGCCCTACCGCAGGGAAGCCTGGGACTGGCCAGGGTGGCCCTTATTGCCACAGGCCTCATGGCTCTAAGAGCAGCCTCAGCTTGCTCACCTGTGAAATGGGCATGCCCCGATTTCCTTGGAATCGGGGTTAGGGTCAGGGTGAGGGTGACCCCTTGTGGTGGGCCACAGCCCCCCTGGGGTGCTCATGCCTCCCTTTTCCAGTATCTGGCAGAGCACGTGGACGCTCTTCAGCTGACGTCCGGCTTCGAGGCCACCATCAACAAGTTTGACAAGAATTTCTCCACCCATCTCCTTGACCTCTTGGATAAACTGAGTGTGTTCAGCACCAACGACTGTGAGCACAGCATGGTCAGCGTCATCTCCAGGTGAGGGGCCCCACAGAGAGCATGCATTTAGGAAGCACCGACTGTGTCCCCGGCACTGCGCCAGAGCCCGAGAGGCAGCCGCTGCCCTCCAGAACAAGAGAGGTGTTCCCACTGTGGTCCTCTCCTCCCCTCTGTGCCCTCTGACCCTGCCCTTCCCTTGTGAGGACTGAGCACCCTGTGTGGAAGGGGCAGGCCACGGCCAACGGGCAGAGCCTGGGCCACTTGTGCTCCCGTACCCAGCCTGAGGCCTTTCGGGACAAAAACAAAAGTGGGAAACCGATCCACACAATGAGAAGATAAAGACCCCAGGTGGGGGGCCCCCCCCCCGGGGGGGGTCCCCCCCCCCCCCCCCCCCCGCACCACCCCTGCTGAACTAGACCTTCCCCCCAGATGTGGACCCCTGCACCATCCCTACAGAACTAGACCCTCTCCCCCGGCTTTGGACCCTCCTCCCCCAGATGTGGACCTTTCACCCCCCAGAGGCAGACCCTCACCTCTCCAAAGAAGCCGGGGAGACATCTTCTGCTGTCTCGCCCTTAGATCTGGGCTTGCTCTTGGCGGCTTCATTTCGATTTGTTTAGTGTTCAAGCTTTTTGGGTTTTCCGGCTCTGCTGACCATCCTGCCCCCCTGCCCAGGCCCAGCCTCCCCTCCCTGGTTACTTCCAGCCACAAGGGGGCTCTGTCCCAGGGCTTGGCTGCTCTCACTGGACAATGACCTCTTTCCCAGGTTTTGGCCAGGGTTCTAACCCCAGGATAAAGTTGGTAAAGGAGGGGGGGAGGGCTGGAGGCTGCCCCTTGGTGCCCTTTGCACCTGCCTTGATTTCTTCTGCGTCTTTGACTTTGGATTGCCTATTCCTCTTGTGAGACAGGTGTTTGCGATGATCATCTCCAAATAAGTCCGCAAAGTCAGATGAAGCATTTATTATATACTCACTGTATACCAAGCACAATGATGCATGTCCCTGCCTCCAAGAAGCTTCCTCTCTAATGGGGGGGACAGCAGGGAGACTCTAAGAACAGCACCAAAGGGGAGGGCGGCAGGTGGCCTGAGCCCCGGGGAGGAGTGGCTCCCCATCTCCGGGTACCAGGGCAGGCCACAGTGACCAATGGGTCACACCCATGGGGACCTGGGGGACACCATCTCCGTGGCTTCTTTGTAGGGGTGGCTGACGTCTGCCCGTGATCGCTACCTTCTCTGGAGGCTGGGGAGTGTCACACCGGGCTCTCAGGGTTTCCCTCCTTCCTTCCCCGCAGGCTGGACTTCAATGGTTTCTACACTGAGCGGCTGGAACGCTTGTCAGCTGAGAGAAGCCAGAAGGCAGCAGCCCCAGTGCCCATGGCCAGGGCGGCTCTGCCGGTGCAGTGAAGAGCCCAGTGCCCCCTGGGGAGGGCTCCTCACCAATGCAAGGTGGCGGGAGATTGGGGTGGGATATGTATTTATATTAGAGACATTAAAAAAGTGAGTGTCAATGTCTCCTCTGTGTCTGCCCAGTGCATGGATGCTCAGGCCCCTGTGGGAGGGCTGTCCATTGCAGGAGTCCACCAGGATACCACTGTCTGTCCCCTCCCTGGGGAGCCCTCGCTGGCCCAGGACCCCATGTAGGAGCAGACTATACTTAGCTCCCCTCTGAGATTCAACAAGCCTTTGGCACGGAATGAAGCCGCAAAGATTATCAGTCAGAGCTGGACCTGTAGTCAGGAAGACCTGAGTTCAAATCCTGCTCAGGCATGGACCAACTGGGTGGCCCTGGGCAAGTTACTTTGCTTCTGTCTGCCTCAGTTTCCTCTCCTGTAAAATGGGAACCATAATAGCACCTACCTTGCAGGGTTACAGGAAGGTCAAATGAGATCCTGTTTGTGAAGCACCTGTAAACATCAGCTATGATTAATGCTCTTTTTCTCTGTGGTCCCCTTTTCTGGGCCTCAGTTTCCTCCGCTGTAAAATGGGGCTGTTGTTTAGGGTTGGTTATGCGATCCCCTTCAAAACGCTCTGGAAATGGGAGCCATTATCTTGGCGGCTCCACCTCGAGGAGGCAGAGTCCCTGGTGCTGGAGAATGAGTTCTGATGACAGCGTGACCAGGGTGCTCCTCCCGGAAGCTTCCCTGAGAGACCTCTGCCAGCCCCCAGTGTTCCTGAGACTGGTCCCACACTCTCACACGTAGTAACACACATGCACGTGGTAACACACACATGATAGAACACACACTCCTCAGCGTGGCACTGGGGGCCCACTGCGAACACAAACAAGTCTACAGTGGACAAACAGGGCAGGCCCCTCGGGAAAGGCTCGTGGAGAAGGTGGGGTCTCAGCTGTGCCCGGGGCGCAGCTGGAGAGGGTCCCTGAGGAAATCATGGGGGGAGGAAATCATGCGAGGGGCAGAGAGGCCAATGGAACGAGGAAGGGGAGGACATGAGTCTGAGGGACCCACGTTTGTTGATCTGGATAGCACAGGAGGGAGACCATCAAAGGAATATGGACACAACTAGGTCTTAAAGACTGCCCCCTCCTTTAACAGGCCAGGGACCTGCCCAAGGACACTCAGACAGCTAGAAGCAGCTGGCTTCGAAGCCAGGTCCCCAGCTCCTTGTGCTGCCCCTGCTTTTGTACAGGTCACTGATTCTGGGGTGCTGGACTTGGTGGTGAGACACCTGTCTGGGCCTTGCGTTCTCAGGAAGGAAGGACAGACTGGTCCTGGGCCCCCAGACAAAAGAAAAAGTGGGCCTTCCCCTTCCTCCCCCCCTCAGTCTCTGTAGCTTCTCCTGCCCCAGTGACGGCATCTATGCATCTGTGGGCAGGAAGAATGAGCCACCGGGCTTCCTGTGATGAGCTGCCTGGGGAGGGGGCGCATTTGGCAACAGCAGGGACTCCCTTTCGCCACCCTGGAAGCAGCTTCTGTGGCAACAGTTCCTCGGCGGCGTCAACCTGGAGGGATTTGTGGACAGAGAGCCAGCTCCCAACCATCTCCTTCCAGAAGCTCTGGCCTCTCCTGACTGCCCTTTGCAGCCCTCCCACCTCTGCCTGTTGATGCTTTCTCAGTCTCATCCTGCATCTTCATCTTGACATCCCCCAAGCTTCTGTCCTGCCTGGGTTCCCTTCAGCTTTCCCTCATCATCTCCCTGAGCTCCAATCCATTGGACATCTGACAGCTTAAACTCAGCTATCCAAAACAGAAGTCCTTTCTCCCCAAACCCACCTCTCACGTCATCCCACATACTCACTCAGTTGCCAAACGATGTCATCACCCTCCATGGCCTTTCTCATCTCTGTTCCCATCTCTCAGCCACCCCCAAATTCAGGCCCCCATCTCCTCTTGCCTAGATGATTGTAATAGGCATGTCATGGGTCTCTGCCCTCCACATTGCACTATCCACGCAGCTGCCAAAGTGATTTTTCCCAAAATGTAGGTCTAACCGCATTCCCCTGGACATGAGAAAGCTCCAGCTGCTCCCTGTCACTTCTCAGGTGGGCATTTCCTTCCTATCCATCCACAGCATGGAGTCCAGTGCCTGGCACATTATCAATAGCAAATGTTTGTTGGCTGATTGATTGTGCTGTGAAGGAGGGTAGAGATTTTGTAGAGGGGGAGGGAGGGAAGGGCTGCCTTCTGAGCCCACCTCGGGGGCCAGAGTGGAGAGGGAGCAGCTCAGTTGGCAAAGGGCAGGTGCATAAAGCAGGGCTTTACTTGCCCATTTGGCCATTTTCAGACACCCACCGTGTGCCAAACTCTGGGGTTAGGGTAAGGGTTAGGGATTAGGGAAAAAGATAGTCTTTGACCTCAAGGAGCTCTCAATCTAATGAGGCAGAGACAATGTACAGAGATAAGGAATGAAGGGGGCTGTGGGAGGCTGGACCTGGGATTTTAGCTGGGACCAGAAGGAGACTGGGGAGGTCAGAGCCTTCCAGGTGTGAGGGATAGCCAGGACTGTGGAAAGAGGAAGGGAAATCCTTTGGGAAAGTGTTAGGGTTAGGAGCTTGCTGTCCAAGCACCTGGTCTGCACTGTGGGGTGCACTGGACCTCTTTCCATGTCTTTGGGGGAGACCTGTAACCAGCACTGGGTGATGGAAGGGAGACGATGGAACTGGGAAGGGGATCTCTCCACAGAACCCACAGAAAGGTAAAGGTGGAAAGGTCCTTCGGTATGGTCAAGCCCAACTCTGCCATTTTACAAGAAACAGGTGCAGAGGGGATGTCACAGAGGTCAGTGGTGGCCTAGTGGGGGCTCATCTGCCATCTCATGGGCTGCCACAGGAGGGGACGGTGGCCCTGCATGTGAATAAACAAGGCCTGTCTGGGCAGAGGTGGGATGGGGCCAGACTGCAGAGGGACTGAGGGACTGACGTCTACAGGCGGGTGATGTGATGAAAGTCTGGGCCTGGCCCGTGTCCCGAGATGGAGGAGAAGGGTTCCACCAAACGGAGAATTGTCAGGAACGTTCCACACCGGGAAGGCCTGGCGAGGAGGAATGGGCTTGGGGAGGGTGCTGAGGGAGAACCAGGAGCAGAACCCAGCCTGGCAGGAAGGAGATGAGCTCTACAATGTCCCCCAGCCTGGTGATCCCAGGTCTGCTGGATTGTCTCCCCCATCCCACCCCTTTTACCATCCCATGGCCACCATCCACCGGACTCTTACAGCTTCCTTCCCCTAGTCTTCCTGTGTCCAGTTGCTTGGACCACATCACTCTGCATCACACTGGCATGGCTGTGGTGGATTGGAGTCAGAGGCTTGGGGCAGTCACCTCTGTGCCTCACTTGACTCCTTTGTAAAATGAGGTGGTTGGATCGACTTGGAAGGACCCTTCCACCTCATTCTCCACGGCAATGTTAATGCTTCCTCACTGGTATTGAATAAAGTTCAAACCACTTAGCCGGGCGTTCAGGGACAGCCACAACTGCCCTGAGCTGCCTTCTTCCTCCTCGTTTTCATCTTTCACTCCTCCTCCCACCTTCTGTTTGCTTCCACCAAAAGAGGTCACTTGTAGGGCTGAAGAGTGGACTTCAGAGGTGACTGGTCCTACCTGGGTGGTTCCTGGTAACAGTGAGTGAGTGTTAGTCCAGCAGGTGCATCCTGAGAGTTTATACTGTGCTAAGAACTGGGGATGCTGAGGAAGGCAAAAGCTCCAAGTCCAGCGGGGCAGGCAGCACCCAAATAATTCATCAAGTGGATGCAGGATGCAGGACAGTAGGTAGAAGGTGACTGCAGGGGGAGGTAGCCCACTCCCGTCCCTAAGATGCCCATTTCACTGTGGGGACTGATAGGAAATGCCTCCAATAGCTGCAGGGCTTCCAGCGTACACCCAGGGCCACCCTTACTCAGAACCTTCCCAACCAAGGCAGGGAGTGTGGCCCCCTCTCCCCAGCTCTGCTGTTGGCCAAATCACTAAAATGTTAAGCAGCCCAGGTTAAAAAAGGGTTCGCTGGTGACCTCTGCCCACTGTCACTTGGCCGAGAAAACAAAGGGGAAGCAAGACTTTGGTCACTGTCTTCTCTCTACTGTCTATGGCCACCCTTGCCCCTCCCCCCAGTCACAGCCCATCTCTTTTTGGAGCCTTCTTTCCCTCATCTGGCTTTTCAAATAGCCATACACGCACATGCACCTGCACACGCACATGCATCTGCCCTAGCCAGCTCACTCTGGAATCCGCTACAGTCAGCTCCCGTTAGCCTGGCAGAATCTGCCATCCACACTCGTCATCATTTCATTCCCTCTGCATCCACAGCCGGGTCCAGGCAACTCTCTGCTTCCTCACTGAAATGGCTTCATTCCTGAGCACTCCCCAGATCTCCTATGCTGGCATCCCACGGAGGATCTTGGTGCAGGGAATCCTACCTTCCCTTTTTCTGCATCCCCAAATCCAGGTGCCCTTAGTGAGGACTCGCTGGGCTCAGTCTCCCAGAACTCCACCGGATGTGTGTCCCCTTCAGGGTCCGTATTGCTGAGGAGGTGGAGTATTGTCTCCCCCACCGTCAGCTCAAGCCCCCATTCTGGGTCTAATCCTCACACTCTTGGCCACCAACAAGGAGCACCAGCCCCATTTCCTAAGAGGTTGGTTGTTTCAAAGATAGAGCAAAAACAGAAGTACCAACTTTCCCTCTTATGTTCTGGGGACCCTTCTGCTACTTGTCTCGGGGTGGGGGGGGGGGAATGGGCTTAGACTTATCACAGATTCTGCAACTTCACACCCAAACACACTATCTACACTGCTGGGACGCTTCTCGGGGTATAGAGGCTGCGCACACGTGCAAAACCAGGCATAGACTTGCCTCTTAGACTCCTGAACTGGGTGGGTCACTCTCCTCATCTCTTGACTCACATGCACACGACAAACAAAACCAAATGCCACAAAATTGTAAAGAACAAGGGCAGCTCAGAAGGGGAGAGAAGAGAGGACCCTCTCCCCCTGCCCCTTTGTGCAGGTGGGGGCCCCAAGGGTTGCACTGGCACATTTTTTAGGTCTTTGATGAATTGGTCAGTGATGTTGATTTTCTCCTTTTTCATTTTTGTCTTTAAAAAATACTATTTGTTATGTGAAATGGGAAGGGAAGGGGATGGATAAGGTGGGGAGGGCTATGATGATGGAAAAAACAAATGACAACACTTAATTCTTCAAAAATCACTGGGAAGGAGAAGCAGGCTGGCCTTATAGCCGGGAAGGTCCAGCCAAGAGATGTTTTCTCCTCGTTTCTGCCTTCAGCTGCACCTCCCTCCAACCTAGGAGTCTACGCAATAGCTCTTCCTCTTTGACTGCACAAATACTCTTGTTTCTGTTGCCACAGCATGTCATGTTGTGCAAAGGCCTGGACTCCTTTAGTGGGGCACCTCCCTTGGGCTCCTCCAGAGCAGCCCCTCAGG
Organism: Vombatus ursinus; assembly: GCF_900497805.2. NCBI lineage: Eukaryota > Metazoa > Chordata > Mammalia > Diprotodontia > Vombatidae > Vombatus > Vombatus ursinus. The sequence continues at coordinate 7,017,787 of NW_020954623.1, read as the reverse complement.
TGCTGATGGCTTGGCCACCTCAAGCCTGGCACAGGCTGGGAGGAAGGAGCCTATCCGAGTAAGGCCAGGTCTTTGCTCCCTGGACCCGGTTGGATCTGAAGTGGAGTGAGCCAAGAATTTGCTCCTTGATGGCGAGGGTTACGTGCCCTCCCGGCTGCCTTTAAAAACCCTCATTGATTCCGAGCTGCACTCCACCTCCTCTGCAAATCTAAATGAATTGGGGGAGAAGAGGTGGGCCCAGGGACTCCTGAGAGCATCCAGTTTGGTGGCTGCTCCCAGACTTCAGTTTTCGGAATTAGAAGGGCCCAGGGTGTGCCAAGCAGGAAAACTGTACCCAGGGAAGGCCCTAGTTCAGAGTGCAAGGTATGGCCCCCCATCCATGACCTTAGCTGTCTTATACTATGAGAACAGTGGCTGAGGACAGCTTGGCTTATATTTCTCTAAAGCAGGAAGGCTAACCAGGCACCATCCTCTGCTATGAGGCAAGGAGTGCAAGGTCCAGAGAAGGGAGTGACCTCTGTTACACAGCCAGCATTCAGATTCCAAGACCATCTCTCTTCTTCCTCAGCTTGGAAAAAGAACTGGCAAATATCATTGGCAATTATTATAATTATAATTACAATTATTATTAATAACAGTAGCAATCCCTTGCATTTGCATGGGATAGGGGAGGGGGGAGGTGTTGATCTAACCGACTGGTTTCCTCTCAGCCTACCTGGTGAAATGAGACATCAAGGGCAGGTGACAGAGTCAGCTGAGTCACGTGGGGGTTTAGGATTATAGCAGAGCCTACATCCTATCATCCCTTCAGGAGACTGGAAGAGCTCCTTCATTCAAGCTTCATAGAACTGAAGGATGGTTAGCAGTGTGGTTAGATAAAGAATCAGCCACGCTAATATGACAAAAAAGGAAAATGTTAGATGTTGGAGGGGATATGGGAAAACTGGGACACTAATGCACTGTTGGTGGACTTGTGAACTGATCCAACCATTCTGGAGAGCAATTTGGAACTGTACCCAAAGGGCTATACAACTATGTGTACCTTTTAATCCAGCAATACCACTGCTAGGTCTATATCCCAAAGACATCCAAAAAAGGGGAAAGGGTTAGGGTTAAGGACCTTATTTGTACAAATACAAGGGAAAGGACCTATTTGTACAAAAATATTTATAGCAGCTCTTTTCGTGGTGCCTAAGAATTGGAAACCTGTTAGGGTAATTTTTTCACGGGAGTTCTAGCTTCTCTCAGCAGAAGCTGAGGGTCACAACCTGTTGCGTGGCAAAAACAAGGAAGTCTCACAAGACCTCTCCTTTGCTGACACACAGCTCCCACGGTTGGCTCGGCTCTCCTCTCGTTGGGAGAAAAGTCCTACTCATACCCCTGACACGAGGGCTGCAGGTGTCTGGCAGACTTGGTGATTGGCTATCACGTGGAGATCATGCTTTGATCAGGTGTTACTAGCGATATGAAAGAAAGCTACTAGCACTTAATAAACGGAGCTTCTGCCATCTTGCTGTCTCCTGCCTCATCAATGCACCTACGGGTTAAGAGTATTGAGCTGGTCTCATGCTCACCACTGCAGCGGCCGCATCAGAAAGCAATTCCCCATCAATTGGGGAATGACTGAACAAGTGGTGATCTATTATTGTAATGGAATATTATTCTGCTATAAGAAATGACAAGCAGGATGATCTCAGAAAAACTGGAAAGACTTATATGAACTGATACATAGCAAAGTGAACAGAACCAGGAGAACATTGTACATAGTAACAGCAACACTGTAGCAATGATCAGCTGTGAATGACTTCATTCTTAGTGATACAATGATCCAAGCCAATCCCAAAGGACTCATGATGAAGCACACTCTCTGCCTCCAGAGAAAGAACTGATATTGATTGAATACAGACTGAAGCAGGCTAGTTTTCACTTTCTTTCTTTCTTCTTTTATTCTAGTTTTCTTGTACAAAATGACTAATATGGAAATGTTTTACACAATTGCACATTGTATAACTTATATTTGATTGCTTACCATCTCACAAACTCTGTCCACAGGGATGGTGTTACCGCCATGGGGACTTCTAGAGCTCACCACCCGCCTAAAACTGAACAGCTAAACACTCCTTACAGATAATTTCATCCACCAAGAAATTCGATGGTGGACTGGATTCTTGCCTTTTACTGAGGTGGAAATGATGGCTTTTGGGGAGAGGAGGGAGTGACCCCAGTCTCTCCTAGAGTGTGTGATAAGCCCCAGTATTCTGATGTGTGCCCTGAATATTAGCAGAGTAGTTTTCATTGAGGAGGCAGCTAGGTGGTGCCATGGATAGAGCACTGGGTCTGGAGGCCTGGAATCAGGAAGATCTAAGTTCAAATCCAGCTTCAGACACTTACTAGTTGTGTGGCTCTGGGCGAGTGACTTAACCCTTATTTGCCTCAGTTCCTCATTTGTAAAATGGGGACACACTGGAGAAGGAAATGGCAAGCCACTCCAGCATCTTTGCCAAGAAGAGTCAGACACAACTTAGTGACTCAACAACAAACAACCACAAGATTTCAGACAACACAGAGGAAGAACAAAGTTGACTAGGAGGAAAGCCAGCACAGGAGGGATGAGAAATGCTCGAGGTTGTGACTCAGCACGTAACAGGAGCTTAAAAACACTTGCTGATCGAATGAAGAAATAAGATTGTGAAGACATAAAGAGAAATAATGGTAGGGGGAAGGAGTTGGGGGAGAGGGAGAGAACAATGTGGATGCACAGGGAGCTCACTGACCAATTTCGATATTTGGAAAAGCCCCACAGAGAAGGGAAGCAAGGCAGCAAAGATGCATCACAGCTGTTGACTGATGTCAAGGCTAGAATGAGTGGAGGCTGAAAAGACATTTATTAATCTCTTGTTGTATTTGAGAGCTTCTGCCCAGCCCTCTTTCTCATCAGCTCCCAGAGAGTCAATGCTTCTCTCTGTGCAAGTGACTCCCAGATCTCCATAACCAGACTCAGTCCCAAATCACTAATTGCCGCTTGGACATTTCAAACAGGATGGGCCAGAGACAGGGCTCTCGCTCACTATGTCCAAAACAGAAGTCCTTACCTTCACCCCAAGCCCCTTCCCTACCAAACACTTTTGTGGGAGACATCACTTTCCAATGCCCCAGCTTTGGAATTCCAGCCTCATTCCTCAACCCCCTCCCAACCCATGTATCTAATTAAGCACCAAATCTTTCCATTTCAGTGTCCATGCATTTATCCTATCTATCTTTTTTCACAACAACCCCCCCCCCCCCATAGCCATCACCTTAATTAACTTCCCTGGTTCACATATCTCCCAGATGTCAGGTCAGACAATGGCAATGCTCTTCTCAGATAAACTCCAGAGGCTTCCTGTGGATAAAGATCAATGCCTCACCTGGTATTAGAGTCCTTATCCTCTTGGTCATACCTACCTTTCCAGTGTCTGTCTGATCCTCACACACAGCACTGCATCTCCCATGATACCCACCCAAAATGCCTTTCCTCTTCACCTCTATCTTATCAAGCCCTTCTTTCTTATGAAGAGGCAAAGTCTTTCCTGATTCCCCCAAATGACAGTAGCCTGCCTCTGTAAATGACTTCACTATCCTCCCTCAGAATTCTAGGGGTTCCCCTGGGGGTTGGGTTATCTCTCTAATGCCATTGGCCTGAGCTCCTAATTTGGATATATTTCCCTCACTGGTAGCTTAGTGACTAGTGAGTGCCCACTTAGTACCAATTATATTTTAGAAAGGGATATTTACTTTGAAGCAAGAACAAAAGTAAAGACATTCCCTCCCGATACCTTGAGAATTTGCTGCATCCTATGCTGCCTTGGCCTCGGGGGAGAATTGGCTCAAGCTTCACACAGTTTCAACATGGCATCGGTCTCACCAGTTTAGGCTCCCAGAGGTCCCTCCATGGAGTATTGATGCTGCGTTGGCCATGTGCCCAGATGGACTCACTCCAGGATCACCCAGATGCCAGGATGACATGCCCTCTTGGTCTTTGGAAACTCACAAGGTCAGAGCCTCTACATGAATCCCCTTTGCCCCAAGGCCTTTTCTCAGGGGTCAGGGTTTGCCTCAGAGGGCAAGGGTCTCTCCTCTTCAATGTCAATGAAGGGCAGGGACTCCACATCCAATCAGACAGCCTTTCCTAACCTCTTGGTTAAGAGAAGGACCCACTTACAGAATGTCTACAACTGTTCTGCAGCCTTTCCAGGCACTTCTTTACATGTATATGTGTCAGTCCCCCAACACACTTCTGTGTGCATGAGGCATCTTCCCCCTGTAGAATATGAAGGATCCATTTGTGACCCCACTGCTCCTCCCCAGGGCCTGGCACTTAACAAATGCTGATTGGTTGGTTCCCTGTGACTTGGATGCAGATTCAGTGGCCTACTTATGAAACTGAAGATGTCAAGGTGGGCGGAGACCCAACACACTGTAGCACAGAATGCTGGGCTCAATCAAATAAGAGGAACCTTTTAAAAGATGCATCTTAGTGGGAGTCAAAATCAAAATCATCTGTGTAGGGAATAGATTTTAGGAGGAGAAGAGGTGAAGGTGAGTCTGAGAAGGACAGAGGCTGATAGATTTAGCTCTTTTCAGCAACATCGTGATCCAAGACAATCCCAAAGGACACATGATGAAAAATGCCACCTGTCTCCAAAGAAAGAACACATTTTGTCTGAATATAGACCTAAGCATGCTATTTTCCCCTTTCTTTTCTTTCTTTTCCTTTTCTTTCTTTCTTTCTTTCTTTCTTTCTTACTTTCTTTCTTTCTTTCTTACTTTCTTTCTTTCTTTCTTTCTTTCTTGTTCAAGTCTTCTTGAACAAAATTACTAATGGGCAGATGTTTTACATGATGTTTTACATGATTGCACATATGTAACATATCAGATTGCTTATAATCTCAGAGAGGGGGGAGAGGAGGGAGGAATAGAATTTGGAACTCAAAACTTTAAAAAAATGAATGTTAAAAATTATTTTTACATGTAATTAGGGAAAAATAAAATATTTAAAATTTTTAAAAAAACTAATTATCACTTATGCAGAGAGAGACAGAGACAGAGAGACAGAGAGAGAGAAGTGAGATTATTGGTGGCTTGGGAGAAAGCAGTTTGGTCAGAGGTCAAAGGAGATAGGATTACAGCCAAGAATCACCTACCCAGCAAAACTGAGTATCATCCTTCAGGGGGAAAAAATAGACATTCAGTGAAATAGAGGACTTTCAAGCATTCTTGATGAAAAGACCAGAGCTGAATAGAAAATTTGACTTCCAAATACAAGACTCAAGAAAAGCCTGAAGAGGTAAAAAGAAAAGAGAGATCATAAGGGACTTATTAAGGTTGAATTGTTTACATTCCTACATGGAAAGATGATATTTGTAACTCATGAGACCTTTGTCAGTATTAGGGTGGTTGGAAGGAAAATGTAGATATGTAGATAGATAGAGATAGATAGATAGATAGTTGGCACAGGGTGAGTTGAAGATGAAGGGGTAATATCTAAAAAATAAAATTAAGGGGTGAGAGAAGATTATACTGGGAGGAGGAGAAAGGGAGAGGTAGAATGGGATTAATTATCTCACATAAAACAGACAAGAAAAGGCTTTTACAGTGGAGGGGAAGTGGAGGAAAGTGAAAGGGAATGAATGAATCTTATTCTCCTTGGATTCGGCTTAAGAAGGGAATACCATACACACTCAATTGGGTATGAAAATCTATCTTGCCCTACAGGAAAATGGGGGGGAGGGGATAAGAGAGTGGGGGAATGATAAAGGGGAGGGCAGATTGGGGGAGGGGGTAATCAGAAACAAACACTTCTGTGGAGGGACAGAATAGAATAAATGGGGGTGGGATAGGATGAAGGGAAACATAGTTAGTTTTCCACAACATGACTACTGTGGAAGTGTTTTGTATGACTACACATGTATAACCTGTATCGAGTTGTTTACCTTCTCAATGAGGGTGGGTGGGGAGGGAGGAAGGGAGAAAATTTGGAATCCAATGTTTTAAAAACAAATGTTAGAAGTAGTTTTCACATGCACCTGGGAAATAAGATATACAGGCAATGGGGTATAGAAATCTATCGTGCCCTACAGGAAAATAGAAAGGGAAGGGGATATGAAAAGGGATGGGGGAGATAGAAGGGAGGGTAGATTAGGGGAAAGGGTACTCAGAATGCACATCATTTTGGGGTGGGGGGAGGGATGAGATGGGGAGAAAATTTGGAACTTAAAATCTTGTGGAAGTGAATGTTGAAAACTAAAAATAAATACACTGAAAATTGGTTTAAGTACCACAAAAAAATTAAAATAAAAAGAAATTAAATAAATAAATAAATGAAATGAAAAGGCAGTTTGGGATGGAAAAGGCCAGCAGTCAGACTATTGGGAGAAACTTCTTCAATTAGAGCTACCCGGGGGGAGGGGCAGCATGGTCCCTAGGCCAAGGTCAGAGAGCCATGTGCTTGGGCACATCAGACAGGGATCCTTCAGAGGCTGTTCCCAATTTGGATAATTGAGATTACAAGACACTTTCCCCATCATGTATGAATTCCCAGTGGTTTCTGCCCATTGAACTGAACTGAGCCAAACTTGCTATTAGGGGGAATCATGGGTTAGGGGAGGGGCCGGGAGTGCCGTACCCCTCCCCACCTTGAAGAGAAGATGCCAGCAGTTCAATTGTTTTCAAGAACCCCGTGGGGTTTCCTGGCTTCTCCCACACTCGGTGTGTTCTCTTGGTTTACTGAAGCCCTCCTCCCCTTCTGTCAATATTAGGGGCATCTGGGGAAAGGCTGGGGTCACGGAGGGAGGAGAAAGGGATTCTATACTCTTTCTTCCAAAAGAACTGAATTGAAACCTGGGAGGTGGCAGTTTGCCAAGGCAGGTCCTCTCAGGGGATCACTGTGTCTCCTACAGGCTGTCTTCCCTCTCTCTCTGTGTCTCTGTCTCTGTCTCTCTCATTCTCTCTGTTTCTCTGTGTCTCTGTCTCTCCGTGTGTCTTGTCTCTCTGTGTGTGTCTCTGTCTCTCTGTCTCTGTCTCTCTCTGTATCTCTCTGTCTCTGTCTTTATCTCTTTCTTGCTCTCTGTCTCTGCTTCTCTCTCTGTGTCTCTGTCTCTGTCTCTCTCCCCTCTTTACACCAAGAGGAAACCTGGGAAAGTGGTGGGAGCTGTTGGTTGATGGCTTTTAGAGAAGGACCCTGACCCTTGGCCAAGGACAAAGCAAGGGCTTTGGGGTCAAAGCTGCCTGACTGGGCTCCGAGAGCCACACACACACACACACACACACACACACACACACCACACACATACATATGTATGCACATGCACATACATACCACACACATGCACACATACCACACCCCACATACTCCACATGCTCACACGCAAACATACACACACCACACATATACGTGTACCATACACATACATACGTACGTACACTCACACCACATACAAACATATATACATGCAAGCATGCATGCACACATACCACACCCACACACTCCACATGCAGACATACATGCATGCACATACTACATATGTACATGTACCACACACACATACATACGTACACTCACACCACATACACACCTGCATACACACAAGCATGCATGCATGCATGCTCACATACACACACGTGCACACATACCATACCCCACACACTCCACATGCACACACACATACACACCACACACACACACATACCCCATTGGTCTCTAAGTTGCAAAGGAATATTCACGAAAGTCTGTAAGGGAGATGAGCCATGAGCTCACAGTCATGAGGGTCTTGTGGTGAGCACCCAGGAACAGACGAAGCAGAGTCATTCTGGGCTTCTTCAAAATAAAGAATTGGGACCAGGGGCCAGGGCTTACAAGGAGAGAGATTTGGGCTCTGTGTAACAATAAACTTCCCACCAGTTAGGACCAAACCAGTGGGAAGCCTTGTGGGCAGCGAGTTCTTCCTGTGCTTACAAATATTCAGTACAGGTTGGCTGAGCATGGAGGAAATGCCGGGCTGCTTGGCCCTCCCTGAGCCCGCTGGCCCAGACAGGCCTGGCTGAGGGGCCCTCTCTCACATTCCTCACTTAGCTCATTCAGTCCAACGGCCCCCTGGAAAAAGTGCCCAAGGCTCAGGTGTGGATCCAAGAGTGGCCCACCATGACTCAGGTGCAGGATGGGTACTTTATTCCGACCCCCTAAGAAATGTCAAGCGGAGGACGCTCACTCAAAGAGGATCTGTCTGCTGGGGAGGAGGCTGCCTCCAGCAGAACCCCTTCAGGGACCCTGCTGCCCCAACACGTGCAGTAGAGGCTGTGCCTCGCTCCCGTGCTCAGGAATAAGAGGAAACACCAAAGAGACGGCCCAAACCCAGGCTCAGGCTGGTGCTGGGCAGCAAAGGGGCCCGAGCTTCCGTGAACAGCTCAGAGCCAGTCAGAGGTCTGGAGGGGAGGGATCGGCGGCCCCTCAAAAACAGTCCAGCAGCACCTGCAGCACAAAGGAAGGGACCAGTGATGGGAGTCAGCTCAGCAGCCAGTTAGGGAGCCCTTCGTCAACTTGGAGCATGAGGCCCGGGGTCAGGAATCCCACCTGGCCAGACTCTGGCCCCCAAGATCCCCCGGGAAGGGCATCTTTGAGGAGGCTCCCGTGGACGGCCTTGATGGGCTAGGATGGAGGGCTGGATCTGAATGAAGAGCCAGGGATGTGGGCTCTTCTGTCCCTGGGCTAATGCCCAGTAACCAGGGGTTGTCTAGCCTGGTTTTCCTCGCCACTGGCCCGAGCCTAGCATTCTCCTTCCGTGCTCATATTCTCTGAAAGGCTCCCTTTCGTAGGGACTTGGCAATCTCGGCCCTTTCCCAGCCCACCAAAGATCGTTAGATCCTTGACCCCAAGTTGCAGTTTCTCTGAGGCTTGACTTGTGTCCTGCCGCTGGACTCGGATGACTGGAGGAAAGAGGAGGGCCCAAGACTTTGCACTGCTCTGCCTTCCCTAAATCCAATTTACCTACCAGTCAAGACATCCCTGGAGGAAGTCATCGGGAGGACAACAACCAGCTCCCTCCCACCTCCCTTTCCCTGAGTGTCTTTCCCCAGTGCCCAGGCCTGGAGGACCACCCTGACAGCCTTCCTGCTCCCAGGCCAGCCTGGACCATGCTGATCCACCCACTGCCAATCTGTCAGGCTCCCGAGTCCCTTCCTCACCTTCTCCTCCTCCTCCACTGAAATGACATCCATCTAGTCTGAGCCACCCTCCTCACTTTCCCTTTTTTCTACCTCTGAATCCTGCTTCCAGCTGCTCTCACCAGGCTTGTGACCATGAGGAAATCCTTCCACCCTTGGAGCCTCAGTCTGCTCATCTGTAAAATGAGGGGAGTGGTGCAGGCATGACCTTCAAGGTCCCTCCAGCCCAGAGGTGTCAGACATGCAGCCAGTCAGGGGGCTGTCCTCCCAAGGCCAGCCTGAACCAGATTAACATGTACTTGGGAAATACTTGACAAAATAAATAAAGATACAGTAAAATACAGATATTTATATGGTTTTCTAATATGAGGCCTACAGGGATCCTTATCTGTGGTTTAGTTTCAATTTGAGTGTGACAACACTGTTCTAGACCATTGAGTGTGTAGGGGGCCAGCACCATAATGAGCTGAAGATGGGAAACCTCCTGGTCCAGATGTGTTTTTTAAAAGCATTTATTTTTTCTCCCTCCCCAATTTGGGAAGAAGAAACAGAGAGACAGACAGAGACAGAGAGAGACAAAGAGAAGAAAAGAAAGAAAGAAAGAAAGAACCCTCCTTCCAGCACACACAGCCAACAAAGCACATTCCAGCACTGGCCATGTCCAGAAGGGCATGCTCTATTCTGCCTCTCGAGTCCATCGCCTCCCTAGTGGGAGGTAGGCTCATTTTTCATTCTCTGGGTCAGAGTTTCAAAGTCTTTCGGAGCAGTTCTTCTTTGCGATCGTGTCATTATTGTCTCATTTTTTCCTCCTGCTGTTCACTTCATTCGGCGTCAGTTCACCGGCACCTTCCCATTACATTCGTATCTCCTGATTTGTTTTGGCGCTCCCCAATAAGTGGACAGCTCTCTAGTTTCTGGTTTTTCCCACTCCCACAAGAACTAGGAGCAGGTTTGTCCACATGGACCTTTTTCTCTTCCTTGGATCTCTGGGGCTCACTGCTGGCTCAGAGCTTTGCCAACAGGCCCTTCGGGTACCTGGGTCCCGGGGCCCCTCCACCGCTGGGTCATTTTTCTCTTTTTCATCTTTGCCAATCTGATGGATGGGAGGGTGGAGGGAGAGCTCCAGGGTTGCTTTAATTAACTTTTCTTTAATTGTTAGCGGCTCAAATAGCTGAGGTTTCTTCCTTCAAAAACTGTCTGCTCATATCCTTTGGCCATTTATCTGGTCTGCTCATTTAACCCTGGATGACTCACAGTCCCGTCAGTTGCTGGTCTCCACCAGCAAGACTCATCCTCTTTTTTTCTCTGAAATTTGATTAATCTGCAGAATCTTGTGGTCAACTCTCTTAGTAATAATCAGCTCACTTCTTCCTTCCTGGAGCCCCAGATTAGAATACTCCTACCATTGCTCCATTCTTGGAAGACTTGGGGTGAAAGATGGGTCTGCTGGCTCGATAGGGCCCAGCTCCCACTGCCTTGTATGGTGACGGGAGGGTCTGGGGTACAGCCCTGGGGGCCCAGTCCCCACTACCTGTGTGGTGAAGGGAGGTTCTGGGGTGCAGTCCTGGGGGCCTAGGGGGTGGGGGAGCCAGGGTAGGGGTTCACCACTGTCCCTGAAGCTCACTCTTGGGTCCTCACAGGCTTTGGATCCACTCTGAGTTGGGGTTTAGAGGGGTCCCAGATCCACACCAGGATAGCCAAGATGGGCCTGGACCCCAGGAGATCCTTGGAGCTGGACCCTCTCCAGACTACTCAGATCTGGGTCCTCCCATTTCTCTATAAGTACAGACATACATTCCTCTCCCAAGGAGCATTGGAATGATGTGAGAAAATAGAAATCACTTCTAGGTGTACCTGTGTATGCCTAATTTCTGTGTGTGCTGCATCTGTGAAACTCTGGACACCTTGGATTTCAGCTTTGAAGCTGCCCCCCTTTGTCTTGTTTAAATACTGTGTTCTTTCTGCACAATATTTCTTCTTCTTCCCATCATCATTCTTACACCCCTCTCACCCCCACACCCAACATTTCCTGTTCAAGGCCAATATTTTGAAAAGCTGAGTAATGAGATTCTGACAAGATGATGCCTGAGAAGCCTGGCCGAGGCTTAACTGCTTCCCTCCCTCCTCACCTAAGTCACCAAGAAGTCGTGAGTCTCAGGAAGTGCAGAGGGATCTGGGTCCTCTCCCCTAGTGTGGCTGGAGTGAGTCAGGCCTGAGAGGGAGGGGATCGTTAGCCCATGTCCAATCACCGAGCCCTGTGTCCAGAGTGCTAGCTGCACTATCATCCACCATCCTGGCCTTGGACCCTTTGTAGCTATGTGACCCTAGGCAAGTCACTTAACTGCTGCGTGCTTCAGTTTCCTCATCTGTAAAATGGGGATGATAATAGCATCTACCCCCCCAGCCTTGTTGGAAGGATCACATGAGAAGGTATTTGTTAAGCACTTGGCACAGTGCCTGGTACATAATGGTGCTGTACAAATAGGAGCTGTTATAGTTACCTTGGTTTGGCTACAGAGTGGAGGCCCCTCCCCTGTGCAAGGCAGAGGGCCCTTTACCTTAGCCCCCTTAGGCCCCCAGAAAGAGTGAAGATGTGGGGACCGTGTGACAGGGCTTTGTTGGGGTGGAGGCCAGAGGCCAGGGGTCACCTCTCTAACAGGGACCCAGCCCTTGTGGGAGGCGCGGAGAGGGGGCTGGCTGGGAAGCTGCTGGACCCTGAGCAGCTACCTGCCCCATGCCCAAAGCTGGCCAGACTGGATGCCAGGCCTAGTTCCTTCCTTCCTCAGATGGCTAGGGAAGGTGAAGGAGGGAGAGAGTTTACCTGGCTCAGGATGGCACTGAGCCAAAGGGGCCTTTGACACAGGCAGCGGGCCCCCATCTCTGGCTTGCATTTGGGCTGGCATGGGACCAGGGAAATCTTGGGACACAGGTGGTACTGCTGAGCCTTGGTCTCCTCCTGGACACTTTCTCCTTCCCGAGTTTCAGTGATGCTCCCTGCCCATCCTCCATATCCCCTCTGCTATCTGTGGGTGCGCCTCCCACCTTTGCTTTTCTCTCTCCCCTCCTTCCCGAGCTCCAACTCCCCACCTCCAGCTGCCTGCAGGACTTCTCCACCTGGAGGTCCCCAAGGCACCTCACACTCAGTGTGGTTCGGGTTTTCTCCCCAAACCCCACCGAGGCTAGCACTGACCTCTCCAACACAGGTTCACATCCTTGGCGTTGTTTTCTGCTCTCTCAGGTTCAAGCTTCTCCAGCACCTGTCCCCTTCTTGCCAGTCACACCACTACCACCCAGGGCTGGTCCTCATTGATGCTCACCTCCTGCCTGGGCTTCCGTGTCCAGTCCCAGCTCGAATCCCCTTCTCCAGGAAGCCTGTTGGCGCCACTGCTGCTACTGCTGCTGATCTCCAGGGTGGCCTGGAGTGGCTGGCTGGTGGTCTCACTCCCCCATTAGACTGGAAGCTCATCGGGGGCAAGGACCATTAGAGTTGCTGAATTACGGGGTTGGGTTCAGGGGTATTTGGTGCCTTTCTTTGCATCCCAGTGAGCGGCACATGGTGAGCACTGAATAAATGATTCTGGGCCAGCTGACTCCTGCCTGCAGTGCCACCCCTCTCCAGCCTTCCTGCAGCTCTCCAAAGGATCATCTCAAAGACCATGTCGGACCATCGTGGCCTCCAGGATGAAGTGACTCTGTGGTCTGACTGAGGCTCCAGCTTACTCTGGCTTTTCTTTTTGGTTTTATGCTCTTAGGATAAGATGGGCATTTCCACATACATTGTAAAGCAGAAGAGGGAATGGCGAAGAGCCAGTGAAAATGTCCATTTTCAGGAGGTAGGGTGTGCTGTGTGTTGACCAGTGTCAATGGAGGGCCAGCCATAAGGTATGGAAGATGGGGGCAGGGAAACAGGTAACAAAAGGCTTTGAATGCCAGACAAAGGTCTTTATATTTGATCTGGAGGTGATAAGGAGCTTCTGGGGTTTATTGAACAGGGTCCCAGCTGTACTTTAGGAAGGTCACTTTGGAGGCTGAATGGAGGATGAACCAGACTGGGGAGAGCCTTGAACAGCACCCCCAGCAGCTATGGCCATTGTCCAGGGGAGAGGGGATGAGGCCTACACAGTGTGGGGTGGGGGCCGAGTGGGTGTGCAGGAGAGATGTTAAGAAGGTGAAATCAACAGGCCTTGAGAATGAGTTGAATATGAGAGGTGAGAGTGAGGGGTACAAAGGGACACTCAGGTGCAGAGCCTGGGCCACTGGGAGGAGGGTGGTGCCCTCCTCATTAACAGGGAAGGTGGGGATGGGGGGAGGGTTTAGGGGGATAAGATGATGAGTTTTGTGTTGGATGTGTTCGGTTTAAGATGTCCAAAAGGCAGCTAGAGATGAGAGATTGGAAGTTAGCAGAAATGTGAATAAATGTGGTTAATAAATTTTAAATAATAAAATTTACTGGATAAGTAAGTTTAAAAATCATCAGCATGGAGATGATAACAGACTTCATGGTAGTGAAATAGCCTAGAGGGAGAAGTGAGAAAGGTCCAGGACACCTAGACTCCCCCAGTTTTGATTTGTAAGAGGAATGATTATTTCTCTCTTATAAGAGTAATCAGTCATTGAATTAGGACCAGGATTTTTTTACTTTCCTATTTCCTCATTCAGAAATCAGCTCCTTGTAGGTTATTCAGCCAGCATCTGAATGACTTTGCTGATGATGAGATTGGATTAACTTTCTCCCCAGTCTGGTTCAGAACCCACCCAAGTGGGGAAGCCCATTGTGATCTGCCTGGGTTTGGGTGGGAGGTAGATCTTTTGTCTAGATTGCCCGGGCCTGGGGGTGCTCTGAGAGCAAAGGGGAGTAATCAGTCACACCTGCCCCCAGCCTATCATTAGAATAGGCCCACCTCTCATTATAATACCTGTTCTTCTCATTAATTGTTAACCAATCAGAGTTGAACACCACCTGTTGGGAACACTCCCTCTTTTAAGGGCATGTAAGCATCAAGAGGCTGCCATGACCCATCTTTGGCTCATGAGAGGCAGCCAGACAATCAATCCTGTTATTAATTATCTGCTAGCAATAATCAATAAAATGATTAATTAACCAGAAATGATGCCTCTGGACCTTTTTATGTCATTCTTGTGCTTTTTTGGGTTTTTTTAGGTGCCCAAGTATAAGATTTTACGTTTATGCCTACTGAATGGAAACCTTCTGGCTACAGGAAGCAGGCTGGGTATGACTGGGGCACAGCCAGCAGGGAATGACTGGTCACCATTCTGGTCATAACTCTGAGCTCTCCTCATTGCCCAGGAAGTAAAAGGGAAGGTCAGACCTGTAGATCCACTGGACAGGGAAGGGCCCTTGAGGCCATTTTACAGAGGAGGAAACTGAGTCCCAGAAAGGGGAAGAGGCCAATCAGGACTAGGAAGCCTTTCCATTCTTCTGAAAAAAAAAAATATGAGCAGAGACCCGAGGCTTCTTCTCCTCCAGCCACTCCCTCTTGTTTCTTCATGGGTGGGTGGGGGAGGACAGGGTGCACTATCTTGGGGTACTGTGTGGCTGATAAGGACAGAGACAGGGGGAGACTGAGGGGCCTCTGAGGAGCCCTGGACCCAGGCAGTGGGGTGGGGTGAAAAGGGTCTGAAGACCAGGGTCTTAATTTCCAGGTCAATGACTGTCCAGCTGATTGACTTTGGAGCACCCCAGACTCCCTCCTTCCCTTGTCAAGACAAGTCTCTGTTCTTAGGGACTTTAGGACCTTCTTGAGAAGACTCTCACCCTTCTCTGGCCTGGAGGACACATCAAGGATGTGATGCTTGGGGGGGGGGTCACAAGGGGAGAGCTTGGGGCCAATAAGAACAGTCATGCCCCACTAGACACCACATCGATTTATCCAGGAGCCAGCTGGGAGGCTGCACTAGGCAGGTGCCTCCATTTTATCGAGGCACCTAATAAATTCTCTCTGGATACAGACTCACTAAAAGGCTCAATCTGAGAAATAGTTCTTAATTAATACTAATGAATTAACTAGTATTACTGTGTTAGGCTCAAGCGATACTAAGAGCAAAACAACACTGCCCCTGCCCTTAGAGGGTCTGCAGGGGAGTGCCTCAGGCGTGTCAGGCAAGGTATCGTTCTCATCCAGGACTGAGATGGAAGCATAGACAGTAGAGTTCTCAAACCTGTGTATGATGAAGCTAACGTACTGAATGACAGCTTTGGGAACTGAAATGATCTAAGCAGTCTCCGATAACAGGCAGAAATGCTTCTCATGGATTTGTGCTCTCCTCAGTTGGGGAGTCCCCTCCAGTGAGGCAGATTGCATCCTATCCCTGCCTGCTCATCCTGTGTCACCCACATCAATGTCCTTCCATAACCAGACTAGATTTGATCAGGATCAAGGTGATCCCTGCTCTCAGATCAATGACAGTCACCTTTCTCCAATGAGATGGGGGAGGTTTGGCTAGATAAACTGTACTTCCTTTCATGAGGAAAATGATCTCTGGTGGAAGAGGCACAATCTCAGAATGGAAACAAAATCTGAGTCAAAGGACTTGAGTTCAAGTTCCAGCTCAGACCTAAGGCTTGTGCGCCTTGGTTAAGTCGCCATCAGTTTTCTCTTCTGTAAAATAAGGGAGAGGGAATCACTGACCTCTCAAGTTCCCCACCCCCCCCCAGGTCTCTAGTGGTGATTCTGAAAATTGGTGCCACCTTCTGCTCTAGGGAGAGGTGGAATGTCCTGGAGGGGGTGGG
Source organism: Vombatus ursinus (assembly GCF_900497805.2). NCBI lineage: Eukaryota > Metazoa > Chordata > Mammalia > Diprotodontia > Vombatidae > Vombatus > Vombatus ursinus. The sequence continues at coordinate 7,001,838 of NW_020954623.1, read as the reverse complement.
AGATTGGCCCTGGTCAGGTCCCACCTGCAGCACTGGGCCCCCCACATGAGGGAGGAAGTTGGGACATGGGACTCACTGGAGAGGGTTAATGAATAGGATGATGAAGGACTAGAGATGGGGCCACCTTGGCATCAGGTGAAGGACCTGGGGATGTTCGCCTGGGAGAAGAGATGAAGGGCTGTGCAAGGGGGAAGAGGGGAGACAGAAGAGTTATCTTCAAGTGTCCTAAGGGGGCGTCAAGCCTTCCCTTCTTGAGGAGGGGGAGGGGCGTCAGAGAAAGGAACATAAGGGGCAGGGCAGGGAAGCTGCAGAGAGGCCGGGCTAGCTAGCTGAATGTCTAAACAAACCTCCTACCAAAGAGGGCTGTCCCATCATGGAACATGCTCCCCATCAAGCAGAGAGAGGCCTCCAGACAACAGGGTCCGAGGAGGACTCTTGGTTGAGATCCACCTTGGACTGACCCCTACTGAGGAGAATGAGGCAAGAGCAAGACTCGCTGCTCCCTCTCACCTAGCCTCAAAGAGGCAGAAAGACATAGGAGGGCAGTCCAAACGTCATCCCGGGGTGAGACAGACAGTTGTGTCCAAGCCTCGGCCCAGGCTTGGTCCCCAAGGGTTAGGGCAGGAAGTGAGTGGGGGAGGGGAATGCCAGGCCTTAAAGGAGCCAGCTGCTGGAGGTCAAAGGGCAAGTCACCCGGACTTCTGTCTCTTCTCTGTTTCTCTGTGTCTCTATTCTATCTCTGTTTCTGTCTCTTTGTCTCTGGCCGTGTCTGTGCCTTTTCGCTGTCCGTTCCTCATTCCTGAAACGCTCTCATCTCTGCCTCCTGGCTTCCTTCAAATCTCAGCTAAAATCGCACCTTCTACAGGAAGCCTTTCCCAATCTCTCTTAAGGCTCTTAGTCCCCTCTCTTAAGCATTTCCAATTTGCCCTGCAGAGAGCCTATTTGGACGGATTTGCTAGTATTTTTCCCCATTAGACAGGGAGATCCCTGAGGGCAGAGACTACCTAGGGTCGAAAGTCATCTCCTAGGGACTGGGTGAGCTTGCGGTTGGGCCACACCCTCCCGGCCCACCCGGGAGGGGGCGGGGCCGTGCCTAGATCCTCCTCTGTTCCTCCTCCGGGGCTGGGCGAGGCGGGACCCGGAGTTCCCCAGGGCCAAATAGAGCCCTACCTAGCGGGCCTGGAGAGAAGGGTCTGGAGGTGGTGCCTACCGGGACTGAGAAGGAGGAAGAGATAGAAGAGGAAGAGGAGGGAGGGGAGCGCCGCCCCCCCCTCCTCTGCTTCAGCCGGGTAGCGTGGGGTGGAGCGCCCACAGACCTGAGACAGAAAGCCGCCGCTCGGGGTGCGCTTCAAGTGCGCTCTCCTTGCCCCGGAGCCGGGGCGCATTCCGTCCGAGCTGGGACCATGTGCGGCTCCCGCCTCTGCTGCTGCCTTTTTGGCCTCGTCCTGGTCCTCGTCGTGAGCCTGCCCAGCTCCCTGGGGCTCCCCGGTGAGTGGGGTGGTGGGGGTGGTGGTATGGGGCTGGGGAACCTGGGGCGGCGCAGCCCGGAGCGGAACGCGCCTCACCTAGCTTCCCTGAGCTGTTTACTTCTGGCCCCTTGCCCGTGACGGGGTCCCTGGATCTTTACCCGGATCCTGGGCTGGATCCAGGGGTCTCCAGGCTGAGTCCCTGAACTTTCAGGTTCCAGAGCTGCGTCCTAAGCCAGACGGGTCCGAAGTTCGGGAGGTCATGGTGGGTTTGGCTCCTAAGCTTTGGGTGAAGGGAAGTGAGTCAGGCAGGCGGCTCCGAGTGAGCCCTGTCTGATACCGTCACCCCTCCCGGGGCCCTGGGTCTGGCTAGTAGGGACCGCAGAGGGGGCAGGCACGCGGAGTGACTGACAGGCAGATAGACACTTCCAAAGCAGTTAGGGTGTGTGATCAGTGTTAGGGGAGGGAAAGGTCGGTGGAACTGTGAACTCTCCCAAGAGCCCTCTCTTCCGCACCCCCCCCCCCGACTCAGCCCCTAAGCCCAAATGGCGGAGTAAAGGGGGGGGGGACCCTTGACCTTTGCTAGTTCCCTTAGTGGCCAGGGACTCTCGGAAGCCACCTTGACCGCCGGCTCTTCTACAAGCATCCTCCTAGTTGGCTCGGGCCTTACTCCAAGTCCAATTTTTGGACTTCCCCAAAGATCGGACCTGGGCAGGACCTCAGGACCACCTAGGCAGTCTAAGCCCCCATTTGACAGTAGGGTGGAGGTACCGGGGTCCCAGAGAGGGGAAGGTACCTGCCCAGTGTTACGCAGCCCTCCTTTGGGACTGGAATTCGGAACCCAGGGCTCGACTCTTCTGTCCAGTTTGTAGGGCGTTAGGGACTGAGCATTCCGAAGAGGGGAATACTCCGAGAATTCCAAAAGGGAGGGGGCTGCGGATTCCGAAGGGGGATGTGCTTATAACCACAGAGTGATTTCCCTGGCCCTGGCCGTGAGGCCGTGACTAATCGCTGTGAATCATCTGGTCCCCTGCAGTGTCAGGGACTGGGAGCTTGCGGGAGGCGGTCTCTGCAGATGTAGGACTAACCTAAGTGACTCACTCGACTGAGGGATTTGGGGAAGGAGCCCCGGGGCGTGGATTCTTTCCAAGCCTGGAAGCCCCTTCCTCCCCTCAAAAGTCTCCCCCAGTCCACACCGAGGGCTGGAAGCATGCTGATAGAAAGGATTGATTCCAAGCCCTCGGAGATTTTGTTGTGGGAGTCCCGACGACTCCCGACTGACCTCCCACACCTGGCCCTGGGATTTTGCCCTTCTCTGGGGTCTGGAGCTTCCTTTCTTTGCAGCTCTGGCCATATACACCGGCCTAGGCCTTGGCCCCTCCTAGGGCTGTGTGACCTTGGGCAAGTCACATCCCTTCCCTAAGGCAAGTGGGCTCCCTGATCCAGGCACTGGGTATATCTGAGGATTGTGAGAATGGGAGAGGATGATGGGTGTTTAGGGCTTTCTGGGTGCGATTTCTTTATTATTAGTGTGTATTTGGCCGGGGGGGGGGGCGGTTCTGTTTGGCCAGGTTGCTCAGAAAACCCTTGGAAATGGGGGTCTTGCCGCTGCCTGGAAAATTCCCATGTTTCTATTACTGCTGAGAGGCTGGGGCACAAGGGGCAAGGAAGCTTAAGCCCACTGAGCCTAGGGAAAGCCACAAATGGTGGGCAAAATGGGGTCAGTGCACCTGGAGAAAGCTGGGTTTGAAAATAATCCCTGCCGGGGGCAGGTTACTCATCTGGCTACAGGCTGGCTGGTGTGTGGGAAGAAGCTGGGTTTGTGCTGGTTGTGAGAGCAGCTGGTACTGGCCACTTGCCCTGCCCTGCCCCAGAAGGGCAGAACCACGCGATTAGGGTTAGTGTTGGAGTGGCTTCAGGCTGAGCTCCCTCCCTCACCCGAGACTGGCTGTGGTCAGCTGGCTACCAGTTCCCTTTCCTAGCTGTCCCTGTTATTGTATACTTACACCACGGGGGCATCTGGGGTGGCAGCAGTAACAAGGCACAGAGCAGCTAGGTGATTCTTGCAGGGTCTAACAGCTAGCAAATGTTGGAGCCCTGGCTCACCTCAGGGGTCCCACTGCCCTGCCCTTCATATTGCCCCGGCCTCCGCCCCGTCCCACCACTTTGCAGATAACAGATTGTTTATGCTTCATAAGCAGCTCCCCTCCCTGTGAGCGTGCAAGCCCAAATCCTGGGGAGCAGGGACACTGTTTCCCTTTCTCTGTGTCCCTAGCCCTTAACTCTGGAGCTTGGCACATAGGAAATGATGAATATGATATATTTCTTGCTGGCCTGAGAGTAAGGTAAATTGGGCACTATTATCCCCAGACTACAGGTGAGTAAACTGAGTTTCAGAGTAACTGTTCAGTGGCCCAGAGCCAGCTGAGTGTGACTTTGGCTGAGTCCCCTGTCCCCTGACCACTCCCACCTCCTACTGTCTTGTAAAATGAAGGGGTGGAATGTGATATGATAGGGTGACCAAGGTCGTTCAAGTCCTGAGTTCAAATGCTGGACAGACGGGAAGGAGGAAGTGGGGGGAGGGGCAGAGATTATGACAGAGAAACACCGACAAGGACAGAGACAGAGGGAGAGAGATTATGACACAAACTGAGAGATAGTGACAGAGAGGAAATGTAACAGAGAGACAGTGGCTGAAACAGAGGGAGAGAGATTATGACAGAGGCACAGTGACGCAGAGAGGAGTCTAGGTCTCAGTTCCTTCTTCCACTTGGGTTCTAGGATTTTAGCCCTGGAAGGACTATTACAGATCATCGAGTCCAGCGATCCCATTTTACATGTAGGGAAGCTAAGGCCAGAAGTACCCAGGGTCATAGTGGAGCTAAGAGGTGGAGAATCCAGCCCCAGGGGTGGGTGGGGCCCTATCCCTCAAATCTGAGGCCTCTAGTGGCTTACCTTGAGAGCTCAGAGCAGTCAACCTAGGTTTATTAAGTGCCTACTGAATGCCAGGCACTGTGCTAAGCACTGGATGGATACACCTATCGGCAGTGAAGCTGTCCCATCACATAGCCCAGGTATTATTTTTCCCATTTTACAAATGAGGAAACTTGAGGCTCAGGAAAAATGACAGTGTCCCACTGGTAAAGGACTTCAGAGGTCATTTATCTAGTCCAGTCCGTACCTGCGCACAAGTGCCACCTGTCTCATCCCCAACAAACTCTCGTTCTGCCTCTGCTTGCAGACCTCCATGACCAAGAACTCATCACCTCCCTGATGCAGATTGCTCCCGGGTCTGCTCTCTGGGGCTCTTTTCCACAGGACAGACACAAAGCCAGCATCTCTCCCAGGGTATCTATGCCCAATGCCTTCAGCTGGTCCCCCCCTTAGATGACATGGGCCAGAGGAAGCCCTTTCCCATCCTGAGTGTTCTGCTCTGGATATTCAGGCTTACCTGGAGACCTGCCCAACAGCCGAAGCCAACTCTCCTGACCCCCCAGCCCACCAGCCTTGGTCCTGTCCTGGGCTTGGAGAGAGGAGGCCTGGCCCAGCATGGCCTTGCCTTGGGACCTTGGGTGAGTCTCACCCCAGAGGCCTCCCGGTCCTGTTCTGGAAATCTAGGTGACAGGACCAGTCTTGGGCCTGAGGTTGGACTATCCCAGGCCCAAACCCCTTCTCTTACAGAAAATTCCAGGGTTCTAGGCCAACCTCCCCTGGGAAGCTTCTTGGCCAGTTACACCTCCCTTCCCCTCAGCTCTCTGATGGTAGCTGGGGCAGTCATATGGTCATTCATTCATCCACCCACAGGCATTTCCTAAGCACCTGTAATGTACTGGCATGGTGTGAGGTGTGGGAATACAGTCTTCTGTCTTGCCTTCAGGGGACTTACATTTTTTGAACAGGCAGCAGGAGAAACGTAATGTGCATTCAGATATACTACTTTGTGGTATAGGCAGAGATTGGGCCAGGGTAGGAGTGGGGGCACTCACTGATTGAGGCATCAGGACAGGCTTTCTGTGGGAGGCCCTTGGAGCCAACAGCTATAGCAATAGTCCAGGGGTGATGAGGACCTGCACCAGAGTGGGCAATGTCAGAGGAGAGGAGGAGGGGTATTGGAGAGATGACAGGAAGGTGACATCTATCAAAGATGAGGTAGTGGTGAAATTGACAAGAAGTATAGCAGAGGCAAAATCGAGAAGAGATGGTGCAGAGGTGGAAAAGATGTAACAAGTAGAATTGAGGAAAATTCTAATAGAGGTGGAATTGACAAAAGATGTTGCAGAGTTGAGATCACAGGCTGCCTAGACATCTTGGATGTGAAAGTGAGAGACAGTGAGGAGTCCAGGCTGATTCTAAGGCTGAGAGCCTGTCCTGGTTTCATTGGAAGAGCATGGTGCCCTGGACAGAAATAAGGAAGCTAAAAAGAGGGGAGGGTTTAGGGGAGACCTCTGTTTTTCTGTAGATGTGTGTTGGTCCTCCCTGGCCTCACACCTCATTGACCCCACTGGGCCAATTCTGGCAGATGGGAGAGCCCTGACCACAGCTGTGCAGCAGTGGTAGACGGCAGAGTCAGAGGATCTGGGTTCAAATTCTGTGCATCTCTGGGCAGGCAGGTCATTTCCCCTGCCTAGGCTTCTGTTTCCTCATCTGCAACATGAGGAATTTCTAGCATCCTTTAAAAAAAAAATTAACATTTTTGTTCAAAATTTTGAATTCCAAATTCTATCCCTCCCCTCTCCCCTCTCTGAGATGGTAAGCAATCAGATATAGGTTATATATGTGCAATTACATAAAGCATTTCCATATTAGTCATTTTGTACAAGGAGACTCAAATAAAAGATTTCAAATAAATGAAAGAGAAAGTAAAAACTGGCCTGCTTCAGTCTGTATTCAGTCAATATCAGTTCTTTGTCTGGAGGTGGATAGTATGCTTCACCATGAGTCCTCTGGGTCTTGGATCATTGTATTGCTGATAATGGGCTAGCGTGCCTTTCTGCTCTTCTCTGAGTCCCACAGTCTCCAGGGGCCACCTCAATATTTGCTGTACCATGCTTATTTCTCTTGCATCTCTGATAGGCAGACTGAACAGGAGGGGCAGCCCAGCCCAGATTGCTGTGGTCTTGGATGCTGGTGCTTGTTGGGGTCAGCAAATGCTTTGGGTCCTCCAGTCTAGGGAGGAGAGAGGCCAAGCCTCCTCCTCTGTGCCCCAGGACCTGTTTTTCCCTCCCTCCTGTGAGGGGCCTGGAAGCCTCCCTGCCCAAGAAAAGAATGTGGCTCTGCAGGATGGGTGGAGGTGGTGGGGAGGTGTCAAGGTGTACCTGAAACTCCCTGTATCTGGGCCAGGGCCAAGGCAGGGGTTGAGTGTGAGGGCAAGGGGCCGGTGAGGACTTTCAGCAGTGGGCTTTTTTAAAAATTTTTTTTTTTAGGCAATTAGGGCTAAGTGACTTGCCCAGGTTCACACAGCTAGTAAGTATTAAGTGTTTGGTCTGAGGCCTGATTTGAACTCAGGTCCTCCTGACTTCAGGGCCGGTGCTCTATCCACTGCGCCACCTAGTTGCTCCAGTGGGCTTTTCTTGTTTCTCCATTTTACCAACTGCCTCTGAAATGATGGGCAGCTAAGGTGGCTCAGTGGATAGAGCATGGGGTCAGGAGTCAGGAAGACCTGAGATAAAATCTGGCCTCAGATACTTACTAGCTGTGTGATCCTGGGCAAGTCGCTTCACCCTGTTTGTCTGTTTCCTCATCTGTAAACTGAGTTAGAGAAGGAAATGGCAAACCACTCCAGTATCTTAGCCAAAAAAACCCCAAATGGATATGAACAGGCAGTTTTGAGATGAAGAAATCAAAGCTATCTATAGTCATATAAAAATGCTCTAAATCATGATTAATTAGAGAAATACAAATTAAAACAACCCTGAGGTACCACATCACACCTATGATAAGTGTTGGAGAAGATACGGGAAAATTGGAACACTACTGCATTTTTGGTGGAGTTGTGAACTGATTCAGCCATTCTGGTGAGCAATTTGGAACTATGCCCAAAGGGCTATAAAAATGTGTCATACCCTTTCATCCAGCAAATAGCACTTCTAGGGCTGTATCCCAAAGAGAGAATAAAAACGGGAAAAGGACCCACACGTATAAAAATATTTATGGCAGCTCTTTTCATGGTGGCAAAGAATTGGAAATTGAAGGAATGCCCATCAATTGGGGAATGGCTGAACAAGTTATAGCATATGAATGTAATGGAATACTGTTGTGCTGTAAGAAATGATGAGCAGGAGAACATTGTACACAGTAACAGCCACACTGTGCAATGACTAACTTTGATAGACTTAGCTCTTCTCAGCAATGGAAGGATCTAAGACATTTCCAAAGGTCTCATGATGGAAAATGCTATCCACATCCAAAGAAGGAACTATGGAGTTTGAATGCAGATTGAAGCATACTATTTACTATTTTTTTCTTCTGTTTTGTTTTGTTTTCTCTTTCTGGTGGTTCCTCCTATTGGTTCTAATTCTTCCTTACAACATCACTAATGTAAAAATATGCTTAATAGAAATGTATATGTATAGCCTATATCAGATTGCACGCTATCTTAGGGAGGGAGGGGGAGAAAATTTTAAAACTCAAAAGCTTATGAAAGTGATTGTCTATAAATCAAAATAAATTAAAAAAAAAATTATCTAAGACAGTTCCAAAAGAGTCATGATGGAAAATGCTGTCCACATCCAGAGAAAGAACTGTGGAGTCTGAATGCAGATGGAAGCATTTTCACTTTTTTTGTCTTTTCTTTTTCGTGGTTTTCCCCTTTTGTTCTGATTCTTCTTTCATAACTTGACTAATGTGGAAATGTGTTTAACATGATTGCACGTGTATAACCTATATCAGATTGCTTTCTGTCTTGGAGAGGGAGGGAGAAAAGTTTGGAACTGAAACTCTTATAAAAATGAGGGGCAGTTAGGTGGTGCAGTGGATAGAGCACCGGCCCTGGAGTCAGGAGGACCTGAGTTCAAATCCGGCCTCGGACACATAACACTTACTAGCAGTGTGACCCTGGGCAAGTCACTTAACCCCATTGCCTAGCAAAAAACAAACAAGCAAAAAAAAGAACTTTTATAAAAATGAATGTTGAAAGCTATCTTTACATGTAATTGTTTGTTTTTTTTTTTTTTTTCCAGGCAGTTGGGTTTAAGCGACTTGCCCCAGCTCACACAGCTAGTATCAAGTGTGGGGTCTGAGGCCAGATTTGAACTCAGGTCCTCCTGACTTCAGGGTCCATGTTCTATCCATTGCACCACCTAGCTACCCCTTTTTACATGTAATTTGAAAAAAAAATACTATTAAATGGGGGGGAAAAATAAGAAAACCCCAAATGGGGTCATGGTAAGTCAGACATGACTGAAAATGCCTGAACAAAAACCGATCTGAAATGATGGTGATTGAGGTTGTGAGTGTGTCTGTGGTATATGTGATTAAATCTGTCGGTCTGGGCAGGCGGCATAGTTGCAGGTGAGTTTCACTGAGCCCCGGCCCGAGGGGACGGAAGGTGCTCAGCTGCAGGTCCCTCGTTGGGCTCTGGGCAGCGCCAACCCTGGTGACGCCCTTTTCCTCATAGGACATACAGATTCATTCCTCTGTGACAGACTTGTTCTCACGGCCTCAGGCTTTGGCTTCCAAAGGAAAACCTGAGGCGCAGGGAGGCATTGGCTGGCCAAGGCTGTGGGGCAGGCTGAGCATTGGACTCCACCTCTGGCCATTCAGCCTCTGAGAACTGAGGCATCTGTGGGAGCGCCAGGGTCTGAGATGCAGCTTCCGGTCATTGCTGCCTCCTCTTTCTCCCTCCCTTCTTTGGCTGCTTGGTGAGAGGTGATGGGGTGCTGATGCCCTTGGCCTTTGGAAGATGGGGGAGGACGCTGGGGCTGGAGGGAAGGAGTGGGAGAGGAAGCAGCTGCCTGAACTCTGGGCCCCACCAAGCCGACTGAGAAAATGCACAGCGCAGGTGGTGCTCCTGGTCTTGGCCACTTTTTCCCCACCCTGGCCCCCCCAGTATCATCATCCACTGCCTCCTGTCTCCAGGACTGTCTGCCCACCTGCCTCCGTCTGGCCCCTTGACCCACGTGGAACAGTATGAGGTTGTGTATCCATTGAAGGTGCCCGTCCCCAGGGCCCGGAGAGACCTGTCCTCACCGCGGGTAAGTCTGTCTCTGACTTCCCCAGCACGCGCCCTGTGGGGCCTCTCCGCTCTTCATTGCAGAGTGGCCCACTTGGGCCCACATCTGGGAACAAGGGACTTGGGAGCCTGCTCTGAGTTCTCACTCGGGATGCTCGTCCCCTCAGCCCTGGGTCTTCTGCGGGTCGTGGCTGCCCGGTTCAGGGGAGACCTCTGGGGTCCTTCCACCTGTAGCTCTAATTCTGAGCTCTGCCCTGGCTGTTCATTCGAGGAACCCAGGTGACTGGGAGACAGCAGTAGAAATCTGGAGCAGGCATTTCCCAGTTTTGTCAGCTAAAATCAGCAACCTTTTCTGCAGTCGGGTGGGCGGGCAAGTGGGCAGGCAGGCCAGTGCCAGGGCTGGCTGGGTTTTTTTCCCGACAGTCCTCCTCCTTCCTTTGCTGTGCCCTGGCTCAGTGAGTGTGAGGGCAAGTGTGGCAGGGGGCTCTCTCCTGTAGAGGCTGGGCTGGGAGGCAGGAATCTGCTCCCATGCTGTCCTCATCCCCATCCACTCCAGAAAACATGGCACAGCCAGCAGTTATTAGACTCCTGCTGTGTGCAGGGTCCTGTGCTGGGCCCTGGGGGGACCCCCTGGATCAGGGTCATTGGGATTGTGAGGACAAGGATCTTTTTGCTTCTCTGTGTATAAAAGTCTGCTAGGGTGAGGCACTGGCAGAGAGAACCGAGGATGACCCTGTCCACCCGCCTCCTCGCCTGCTTCCTCACTGCCCAGACCCTTAAGCTGGTGGCTCCAACCTTGGCCTCTCTGCTCCCTCCCCTTCATAGTCCAGCTGCTGGATGCTCCACCTGCCGTGGTCACCTATGAGCTGCTTGGGACTGGGACAGTGTTTCTGAGGGATGGTCCTGCTCACCTGGGAGCCCCTCCTCCTACCCCCCACTGTGGATGTCCTCCACAGCCCTTCCCATCCTCCACTCTCTCCCTGCTGCGACTTTACCTGTCTATACCTGGGAAGCCTAGACCCACCTTCTAGACCCACCCTCTATCTGTCTACACTGGGGATGCCCAGACCCAACCCTCCAGGCCTGGCTGTGCCTGTGGTTCTGCTACGGGGCTGGGGCAGGCCAGGTCCAGGTGGCAACTGGGGCGTCTAGTCCTCCAGAGAAGAGGTCCCTCCTCTTATTCTCTGTTCCTCTCTAGCCTGCAGCCTATGTGCACACAACTGGTGCTCGCTAAATGTGGGTCGGGATAGGTATTTCCTGAGATGGTTTTTGGTTTGTTTTCATAATCTCACTACCTCTCACAACTTCCTCCTTTTAGTATTTTCCAAAGGGCAAGTTTCAGGTGAAACAGCAAAGTCTTAAGTCAGATGCCAGGCTTTCCTTTGGAGAAAAGAGTTCAGTCTCCTCCTCTGAAACCACCTCTGGCCTGTTTTGTTCCAGGCAGTGGCTCTTGGCTGAGATAAGCTTGTCTCATTGGAGCCAGAGGGTCCCAAATGACCTGACCAGAGTCTGAACAAGCCACGTGATGTCCCGGGCAAACGGCCGTAGCCCCTGGCCCACTCTTGGTGCTGGAAGCTCTGGGCAGCCCAGATGCTTCTGGCCTTGGCCCACTTGGAGCTGTAGCTCTACAGCTCTGTTGCTGGAGTGACCCCCGGTCCACAGTGACAAGACTCTGAGTTGGGGCCTCCCACTGCCAAAGGCCCCAGGCCTTTGCTGCCTTCCCAGTGGAGGCTCTGGGCCTGACTTCAAAAGAGTTGATCTTTTTTCTTTTTTTTATAATTAATTTATTTTGATTTATCAACGATCACTTCCATATGCTTTTGAGTTTAAAATTTTTCTCTCCCTCCCTCCCTCCCCTAGACGGCACACAATCTGGTATAGGCTCTACATATATATTCCTATTAAAAATATTTTCACATTAGTGATGTTGTAAGTAAGAATTAGAAGCAATAGGAGGAACCACCAGAAAGAGGAAACAAAACTAAGAAGAGGTGATCTTTCATGCCTGCCCGCCTCTTCAACCACTCCACATCACATGGCTTTGTGGTTTGAAGTCAGCAGGGTTCCCACTCTCTCTCTGCTGGTACCTGGCTCTTCCCAAAGCTGGGGAGACTTTAGCGAATTCCAGCTCCAGAGGACAGCATCCAAAGTTAGCTGAGCCCTGGACCCAGGGGCCTGTAGGATGGCTGCAGGCGGCTGGCTCAGCTGGTCTGTGGGTCACAGGGTTATCCCTGTGGAGGGTCAGGTATCTTGGCGAAGGGAGCTAAAGCCCCAGCTGAGAGGGGAGATGGGGAGCAGGAGATACCTCCGTCCCGCTGCTGCCGAGGGGCAATCCTTTCTGCAGAGCGGCTTTGGCCTCTGGCCTGGAAGAGAGAAGTGCTGGGAAGGGAGGTGGGGGACCGGGCCCAGCCTACCCTGGAGAGCTTCTGTACAGCAACATGGTTAATGTCGTGGTGGCTTTCTAGAGAATCGTCATGGCAGTGACCCTCCTCCCCCAAGGGGTGGGTCTCCCCAGAGAAGTGTGTGGGAGGGAGGGTTCCTGGGGGGCAGACTTGGTACTCCAGAGGATCTGTGGGCTGCTGTGGAATCCAAAGGGCAGCTCCCAAGGGCCTGGGTTTGGGTTCTTCTCTCTGGGCCTCAGTTTTCTAATCTGTCAAATGGAGGGCTAGCTAGCCTTCCCGGTGCCTTCCAGCACCAGTTCCATGGTCCAACACTAGGAAGAAAAAACAGAGGTATGTACCAAAACCTGGAAGACTGGTTATTCTCAGGGGACACATGGGAGCTATGTTTTCAGCCCTATGTGACGGTGTGAAGAGTGTGTGCCTGGCAACTCCCGGTCTGCCTACCCCTAGTTCTGGCTCTGCCTTGAGGCCTTGGCCCTCCTCCTTTGCTGTATAATAATGGAGAAAGAGCATGGCTAGGTGGCGCCATAGTGCATAGAGTCCCAAGCCAGGAGTCAGAAAGACCTGAGTTCAAATGTGACCTCAGACACTAGCTATGTGACCCTGGGCAAGTCACTTTCCCTATTTATCTAGCTTTCTCATCTGTCAAATGAGCTGGAGAGGGAAATGGTAACCTCCAGTATCTTTGTCAAGAAAATCCCAGTGATTGGTCACCTGACGCACTTGTTTGGCCAGTATCAACCCCCTGGTTGTCCATTCAAGTCAGTCCTGCACATTTATCAAGCACTGAGAGTGTTAATGTTTGTTTAAACCTGAAAGTTATTAAAGGCTGTGCTGAGCCCCCAGGTCCAGAGACCGTGAGTGCCTGTCCTTGTGAAGGGAGCCCACAGTGGGCCCTCCTTCCCTCTCGGGGTTAAGTGGTCCCTGGCAGGGTTCCAGGGTCTCATTTGGAAGGGTCATTGAGTCAAGCTCCCTCCATGTACAGAGGAGGGGGCTGAGGCACAGAGAGGGAAGGGGCTTGGCCCAAGGCCCAGCGATGGTCACAAAGGAGAAATGGCGGTCCTGGGGCCGTCTGGGTAGAGCCGGGCTTGGACCTGAGTGTCACTGGGGCTGTGGCCGTGGGCTTGCGGGTGCCAGGCGGCTGGAGCACCCTGCAGTGACTGCTCGAGATGGTAGGCATGAGAAGGGAGCTGAGGGTAGATCCACGTACGGCCACAGACCTTCCCCCCGTACCTGGGCCCCAGGCGAGGGTTGGTTGGCACGCTCGTCCCTAACGAATGTCCATTTTGTTGTGTTCAGTCTCTGTATCCAGAAAACCTCCGCTATGTCCTGGGTCTGAAAGGAAGCAACTTAACCCTGCACTTGCGTAGGAACAGGTGAGCGCGGAAGGCCCTCAGGAAGACATTGCTGGTGCCTTGCCGGAGCCGGGGCTCCACCCTAGAGGAATGCTGCCCCTGGAGGCCCCAGCACCCCCACCCACTGTCCCCTGCTGGAATCATGGGCCCCCCAGGCTCCAGGCGAGCTCGCCTGTCTGTGAGAGGCCACAGGGAGAGGAGAATAATGAGAAACCTTGGGGGAAACCCAGTGAGGCTCTGGAGAAAGGGGAGAGGAGCTCAGCAGCCCCTGTCTTGCAGGGACCTGATGGGGGCCAGCTACACGGAGACCTATACCTCGGCCAATGGCACCGAGGTGACCGAGCAGCCCGGAGACCTGCAGGTAGGGAGGCAGCTGTGGGCACGGCGCTGGGGACAAGGAGGCTTCCCTGGCCAGGCTGTGGGCCACTGCTGTGACCTTCTGTCCTCTTTCTCCTCTTGCCGGTCCAGGACCATTGCTTCTACCAGGGCCACGTTGAGGGGCACCAGGACTCGGCAGTCAGCATCAGTGCCTGCCACGGAATCAGGTAGGTCCCTTAGGGATGGCCGCTGTCAGCCACGATCCTCCCCAAGTGGAAGTAATTAGGCCTCTGCCGGCTTTGAGGTTTGCTGAGCCCTCTTCCTAGTGATACCCCTGGGAGTTAAGGAGTGGAAAGGTTATTATGCCCATTTTGCAGGTGAAGACACTGAGGCTGGACATAGCCCAGTCTTGCCTGCTTTCACAGAGGGGCCATGTTACCCATACCCACGAGGACGTTCTGAACAACACCTAAGCTGTGTCCCTCTGTCTCAGCCCTGCTGTCCATGGCCTCGTCTCCCACCCCTGTGGGAACTGTGCGTGGCAAGCAGTCAGATAAGGTGGTTCTCGTTCTCCTTAGGCCAGAGGTTAGGGTTAGAGGATCTGGCGGCCCCTTGCCCGGCTCAACCTCCCAGGCATGGCTCTGCCTTCCCAGACCCCTCAGAGCACTCCTAACTGACGTGACAGAACCTTCCCTGCTCACATGAGTGCCCCAGCTCTGCCAGCACCTTAGCCTGGGGGAGGGCAGCCTATGGGCCTAGTGAAGGACACGCTAGTGAGCTCACAGACCAGCTGGGCCATGGGCAGGACACGAGAGCCTGGCCACAAGCGTCTGGGCTGCTCCTGCTAAGGTCTGAGGGGCTGTAGAAGGTGCCCCTGGATGGGCTCTGTGTCAGCAAGGGGACGTCCTTCCTGTGCTGGCAGGGGATTCTTCCAGACGGGCTCTACCGTCCATCTTATCGAGCCCCTAGAGGGTGCTGGCCACGAGGGCAGACATGCGGTCTACAGAGCAGAGCATCTCATTCAGAAGCTGGTGACATGTGGGGTCAGCAATACCACCCTGGAAGAGGATCTGGAGCCCAGGATGGCTGCAGCTCAAAAGCCGAGGAACTGGGTGAGGCCCTGGGTGTGGCCCCTGGGCCTGGAGTGGAGGGGGGCAGGGAGAGCACCAGGAGCAGCCCGTGCACACTCCTCACTCAGCAGTCCGAAGGCTTGATTTGGAGTCCCAGGGTCAAGTCTTCTAGGCTCTGGGGAGATGGCCCCCTCCTTCCTCTTGGGCTTGGTACCCTGGCACCAGAGTCTGGGTCTTCCCTTTGCTCTGGCTGAGAGCTCCTGTATCAGTCACAAAGTGGCCTTGTCTGGAGGCCCTGCCTGGGGTGTGCCCCCTGCCTCAGGGTTAGCCCTGGGACAAGATCAGGGCCCCTGACCAGGAGCCTTTGGGTGGGAGGTGGCGTCGGACTTGGTGCTCCCAGAGTGCCATCTCTGTACTGAGGGCTGAAGCAGCCAACAGGCATTTCTAAGTGCTTACTGTGGGCTGGGGCCTCGGAAAGATCCCAGATCCAGAGTGAGCAGGGAGGGGAGGCCACCCAATCCCCACATTTGACGGAGGAGCCGAGGACCACCGGGTGTCAGGGCTCGGAGGGTGGAAGGGCCAGTCCCCAGATCTCTGGGGTAGGGGGGTCGTCCTGCCAGGATTTCAGTCTCAGCAGCCCAGTTCTACTGCAGTCAGCCCAGGGCTCTCCTCCTGGAAGACAGGGGGGCAGAGGCCTTGGCCCCAGGGCTGGAGTGGGATCTGGACCTCGCTCCCCTGACCCGTAGGGCCCTTGGTTTCACCCTCAGAAATCGGGGACGGGCCCAAAGGAAACCCACTACGTGGAGCTCTTTGTGGTTGTGGATCATGAGGAGGTAAGAGGCCGGGATGAGGCCCACGACCCACCCACTCCAGCCCTAAATTTGCTCACTCCCCACAGGCTGAGGCCTGGGGGAGAAGCTCACAGAGGTGACGGCTCTTTCCTTCCCCAGTATGTGAAGTTTAGCGGCCGAGAGGACATACGGAGTCGGGTGAAAGAGATTGTAAATCATGTGGACAAGGTGAGCTCATTATGGGAATGACCTCCAACCCCGCCCCCATGACTGGCCCTCCTCCCTCTGGTGTGGCCCCCACCACCCACAACTCTCTTCCCTCTCCCTGGCTTCCTACCCCCCATGACCCTCCTCCCCCCCAGATGCCCCCATGACCTTCCCCCTGGTTTAGCCTCTGTGGGAGGTATCTGTACCGGGAAGGCCACTGCCTGGCCCCTTTCTGCACACAGGCCAGAATGAATTGGGGGGTCATGGGGTGGGCAGGGTGCTGGTATTCTCAGGGTCTACTGACCATGAGCCTGGACCCATCTGTCCAGGGTGAAGAGGGCTGGCCTGGCTTCCTTCCCCAGCCGCCTCACTGGCCACGCCCCTGCCCTCACAGCTCTATCAGGAGCTCCATTTCCGCGTGGTCCTCATCGGCCTGGAAATATGGGACCGGGGGGACAAAGCCCAGATCAGCAGCAACCCCGACTCCACGCTGGACAACTTCCTCAGGTGGCGCAGCCAGGAGCTGGTTCCTCGAAAGAAGCATGACAATGCCCAGCTGATCACGTAAGCACGTGTGCTGAGGTGTGGCAGGGCCAGGGACGGTGTAGCTAGTGGCTCTGCCTGAGAGACTGCCTGAGAGGCAGAAGGAAATGAAGGGCCCACGGCCAGAGGAAGACAAGTGCCGGGGCATAGGCTGTGTGCACAGGGGGTGGCAGCAGGCATCTCCACCTTGGCCCCAGGTGCTCTGGCTCCGGAGCCGATCAGGCGGCAACGGGGAGGGGTGGTCAGAACATCCCTGGCAGCTCAGACTGGTGAAGGCAGATGCCTGAGGCCTGAGCCCAGGTGAGGTGATGAGAGCTAGCAGAGGGGCGGGGAGAGGGAGTCGGCAGCTGACTGGGTTTGGAAGATGAGGACGAGTGAAGAGGCCGTGTGCCTGGGTGACTGGGGGGAAGAAAGGAGGAGGGGAAGAGAGCTCCAGGAGCAGGCACTGCCCACCGGAAGGAGTCAGGGAGAGCTGGGGATCAGTGCCACGTCACCTGTCAGGCTGCCGCATTGTTAGCTCCTCAGCCCCCATAGTGAGTGACCAAGCTTGTTCTGGAGGTTGGTGGGAGGGGGCATCCTCCGGGTTTGGGAGGGGGTCAGCACCTGCTGGCTTCCCAGGCATGAGGCTGTGGCCCCTGCCTGTCCCCAAGGGAGCATGGCCCACAGGTTCCCCTGGGAAGTTAAAAACAAAAGGAGCTCTAGCACAGAGAATGTCGGGGTGGCTCAGCCTCAAAGGAAAGAGAGCATTTAGATGGGGACAAGAAGTTGAGTGGAGGGTGCTCAGGGAGGGAGGAACAGCATGGACAAAGGCAAGGAGGGGCCTGGAATGGAGTGTGTCACAGCTAGGAGTAGAGAGGACCCCCAAGAGTGACTGGGGGGGTGGCTGTGAGGCCCCACCCACCCAGCAGAGGAATTTGGGCTTGGGCATGGCTGGCTTCCTGGGCACTGGGTTCAGAAGTTGTCAATAACTTTTCTCTTAGAGGTGTGGATTTCGAAAAAACGACAGTGGGGCTGGCCAAGGTGGCCTCCATGTGCACCCCGGGCTCCGGGGCCGTAAACCAGGTGAGCATATGTGAAGGCGGCAGCCCCTGGGCCCCGATCCCAGGGCTGGGCTCCCAAGCCACGGGGCTGGGGACCACAGTGCAGGAGCTCCTGCCTGGCCTGGCGCTGCTGGTGAGCAGACGCTTCAGGGTCTCCCCCCTCCCCCCACAGTCTCCCGGCAGGACCTGCAGACCTCATGTCCCTGTCCTTTTTTGTCTTCTCAAGCCTTTTGGGTGGGGGGCACACACATTTAGGGCTAAGTTTGAATTGAAGTCGCAGGGGCTCTGGGCCTGTTTTCCATTGGTCCTTGTGATTTGTGTCCATGGCTTCTCCTCCCAGCTCGATGGAGCCTGGAGGGCAGGGTCCCTGGTTCGTTTGCTGGCTCCATCCCACCACCAGGCTGGCTGATGTGGCCATCCATCCATCCACTCTCTTCCCTCCCCAGGACCACCATGTCAATCCCATTGGGGTGGCGTCAACCATAGCTCATGAGATGGGACACAACCTCGGCATGGACCACGATGAAAACATCGCCGGCTGCTACTGTCAAGAGCAGAAGCAGAACGGTGGGTGCATCATGGCGGCCAGCCTCAGGTAGGGTTAGCCACCAAGGTGGATTCCATGGAGGCGGCAGGAGCCAAGTTCCCAGTCCCTGGTGGGCCAGTGGGGTCTGAGCCCCGGAGCTTGGGGGGGGTGCCCAACTTCCCCCTTCCTTCCTTGTAGTTGGGCACCGTGCCCGGTATTTCTCATGACTATCCTTTTTTTTTTTATTTATTTTTTTATTTTTTAGGCAGTTGGGGTTAAGTGACTTGTCTAGGGTCACACAGCTAGGAAGTGTTAAGTGTTTGGTCTGAGGCTGGATTTGAACTCAGGTCCTCCTGACTTCAGGGCCAGTGCTCTATCCACTGCGCCACCTAGCTGCCCATGACCATCCTTTCTAAGAAAGGGCATGGTAAGGGTTGGGATTGAGGGTAAGCTTGGCACCCCTCCCTCTGTCAGCCCCACACTCTGCTGGCTCTGTAACCTGGCTAGTGAGACCTGGGCTTCCCAGAGGGCCCTTCTCCCTCCTCCCTCAGCCTTGGTGGCCAGAAGGTCTCAGCACACCTTTGTCCTGTTCCCTTTGTTCATAGAAGTGGGTTTTTCCTGAGAGTTTAGTAGATTTTTGGAAAGGGACAATTATTTCCTGAAGTACAGAGCTATGGGACTGTATTTTGGGACCCAGGTCAGACATGACTGGCCTGGGGTATGCTCTCTGCTTCCAGGCTGGGGCTCCCTGGCCCTGGCTGCTTCCTCTCCCCACCGGAGGTGGGTGAGCTCCGTAACTCCTCTGAGCATCCTCCCCAACGCTCTCTCCTCTCTGGCAGCACCGTCTTCCCCAAAACATTCAGCACCTGCAGTAGGAACAACCTGGAGAATTTTGTTGGAAATAACATCTTCCAGACAAACTGCTTGACAAACTTTCCAAAGCTGGATGAGATCTATGGAGGGCCCGTGTGTGGAAACAGATTTGTGGAGCGTGGGGAGGAGTGTGACTGTGGCATCCCAGAGGTCTGTGGGTGTGTGGATGCGAGCGGGCAGGGCTGGGTCCGAAGTCACCCGAGTGTGGGGCATGGCCCAGGCGCATGGACGTGGGCTGGGCAGGGCAGGGCTCTGTCTGAAGTCACTCAAGTGCAGGGCACAACTGTGGACATTCAGGCTGAGTCTGAAGTCACTAGAACATAGACCTGGCTGGACAGGGCAGTGCTGGGTCTGAAGTCACCCGAGTGTGGGGCACGGCCATGTCTAAAGTCATTTCTGAGTGCAGGGTACAGCCGTGGGCACACAGATCAGTCCGGGCAGGGTCTGAAGTCGCTCCTGCTGTGGCACCCCAGCCAGCCTTGGTGGTGGCCACTCCATTTCTCCCCTTGGAGCGTGACCTAAAAATGGGGGTTGAGTTAGGAGTGAAGTGGGCAGTGTATGTTGGCAGCTATATGACTTGTCACCCTTCAGAGTAGGAGCTCTGGAACCCCAGGGGAACAGAAGGCACGGGCCCTTTAAAAGGAAGCCTGCCCTGGAGCGGGAGCAGGCACCTTCCTGACTGCTGGGATATCGCACACCACAGACCAGGCCCCTCACGGCTCTGTCTTCTCTTTGCAGGAGTGCACAAACCACTGCTGTAATGCCACCACATGCAGACTGGTCACAGGCGCCACATGTGCACATGGAGAATGTTGCCATGAGTGTCAGGTAAAGCAGCCGCCAAAACCTGTGGCCCAGAATGTTGGGGTTAGCCATGGTTCCCCTAGGGAAGAAGCATGCTCTGCCTTGTGTCCCTCTTAGCTCCAGCCCACCTCAAGTCTTTTCACTGTCAGGGACTGATGTGGAGGTTCAACACCTATTGTGGGCCAGGCTCTGTGCTGGGCCCTGGGGTGATAGAGTCCTCCTCACCCTCCAGGGGCTTCCATTCCAGGAGGGGCCGCAGCCAGGCCCCTCCCTTGGGAAGGGTGGGGTGGGGGTGGGGCAGGAGAATGCAGAGCAAGGGTGGAGCTGTGGGCGGACCCAGGAGCGATGGGTGGGGCCGTGCCCAGGACAGGAGCCTGGGATCATGCCTGGACCACTAAGGCAATTTTGTCCAGTGTAGACAAAAGCCCTCTTGGCTTTCCTTCAATCTCCTTGCTGGGTTCAGCTCACTCTGAGATCCATCCCAACTGGCCCCGTTGTTTCTTCCTTCCATCTTCCAGGCATGCCAGGCATGTCTTTGGCAAAAGGCCAGCCAATTGTACCATGGCCATATTGTCCTCTTGAGACAGGGCACCTTACCCTCTCAGGCCTCAGGACTTCCTTCCTGTAAGCTCCTGGTCTGTACTGGGCTGCCTTGCCTTGTAGACTTTTAGACCTCCTACTGCTGGCTGCTTTCTGACATATTTTGTCAGAGCATATGTTTGGGCATGTTTCTAACGGGCCTCAGATGTCTGGCACCCCAGCACCCCAGCCAGCCTTTGTGGTAGCCACTCTGTTTCTCCCCTTGGAGCGTGACCTAAAAATGGGGGCTGAGTCAGGAGTGAAGCGGGCAGTGTGTTGGCAGCTGTACAGAGAAGTCAGCAGTGCAGACTTTCTTTAGGGGCTTTGCCCAATAGTCCTGGGGAAGGTAATGAGAAACTGAATGAGGCTGGTGGGGGAAGAGAAAAGGGGATGGAAGAGGGAGACTTTGGGGAGCTGGCATTGCAAGGACCTGGCAGCCAAGTAGGCATGGAGGTGAGGAAGAGGACAGGGTCCAGGGTGACCCCCAGGTCAAATCTGGGGGCTAAAAGGATGTTGGTACCTCCAACAGATACAGAGCAGCTCAGAGTGAGGATCAGGGGGAGGGAGTGTCCAGCTGAAGGTGACCATTGGGTCTAAAATGGTACTGGAGCTCAGGAGGGAAGTGAGGGCTGGCTGTCCAGATGGGGGAGAAATCTGCCAAGAGATGATTGTGGGACTTCTGGGAGCACCAAGAGGGGGTATAGAGGAGAAAGAGAAAGGATCCAGGACAGAACTGTGGGGCCAGGGGGCGAAGGGTGGGATGACGGGGGACTCCCACCCTTAGTAGGCAAGGGGTGGATGAAGGGTAGCAATGGAGACTGAGAAGGTGTGGTCATAGCAGGAGGAAAACCTGGAGGGGGGAAGAGGGAAAGAGACAGAGATGAGGAAGGGGGGAGGGAGGGAGAGAGGAGAACACGGAGCTTAGCATCACAGAAGCTAAGGGATGGGGATGGGGTCAGCAGGGCCAAAAGAAGCTCTACAGATCAGGGAGGATGAGAATGAAAAGGGCCTTGGACCTCACTGAGAGCTAGGAGGCAGGAAATGTAGGTGGGGTGTCAATAAAAACAAAAGCCAGTGAATGAACAAGCATTTATGAAGCACCTACTGTATGCCAGGCAGTGTGCTAAGTGCTTTACAGATAGGTCATTTTATGGCAGAAACATGTCATTAAGTACAGATGAGGAGATGGATTACGGGGCCAAGGGAGCTTGATCTTGGGGGAGAACGGTTTCAGGCCAGTGCTGGTCCAAAGTGGACTCTAAGGAAGCAGAGTGCACAGCTGAGTCTCAGGGCGACAGCTTCTTCCAGGAAGACCTCCTTTGGAGGCTTCTCAAGACAGAGGACATGGGCAGGGTCTGTGGACAGCTGGAGCAGAGCCGATGGATGGCTGGAGCAGAGCCAATGGACAGCTAGCAGAACAATGCCAAGCTCATTTTGGATGAGGGGAGAGATGCTCTCCACCTGCCTTTGGAAAGATTTGGGGAGGCTGCGAAAGACTGAGGGAGCCATGCTGCAGGGCTGTTGGACCCCTGGTGACAGGGCATCTGCCGGGGGCCCAGACCCAAGGGTGAGGGTGCCCTGGGAGCCCTCCAGGAGGCAGCTTCCTAGTTTAAGCAACAACTGTTCATACCTGAGCAATGAGTCCAGTTGTTTGAAGCCACTGGAGCAGGGCATGGGCTGTCTGGGCCCTCCAATTTTGATGCCTGGGCCAGAGCGCCACCCTCCTATTTCTGGCCCTTCAGGGGGGATTGAAGATGAGGCAGAGAGGGTCAGCGATTGATGGGGCAGTTCCTGGGGGAAACAGGAGGAAGAAGGACCCAAGGGCTAGCCCATGCAGGGTGGGGAAAGCCAATCAGAGACATGGCATGGAGGAGCAGGGTGCTTAGGCCACCCTGAGAAGGAGCATCCAGCCCTCAGGTGGGTGACGTGTCCCTGTTGGGCATTGATCTAGGTGGTACCGCCCGGGCAGATCTGCCGTGAGGCTCAGGATGACTGTGACCTGCCGGAGTACTGTGATGGCCAGTGGGGAGAGTGTCCAGAGAATGTCTTCCAAGAAAATGGCATGCCTTGCCAGAATGGTTACTGTTACAATGGGGCCTGTCCCACCCACCAGCAGCAGTGCCAGGCACTCTGGGGCAAGGGTGAGCTGGGGAATGTGGGCAGGCATCCTGTCGAGGGGCTTCTAAGCTTCCTCCCTGTGGACCCCAGGACATCTGCCTCATCTGGGTCTGCGGGGTGGGGGGGCGTGGCGGGGGAGCTCCCAAGGAGAGAGGAGCTCGGGAGAAGGGCAGCCGGGGTCCAGGAAAGAGTCCATGGCCTAGAATCCCACGGAGACGTCAGCCCAGGAGATGGGGACATTCTCAAGCATGAAATTATGAAGAGAGAAAGGAATAAGGGGCGTGGCCTGCAGGGCTCCATGTGGACCCCCCTCACTGCACTTGGCCTCAGAGGGCAGAAGAGGGGAGCGACGGGGGGATATAGAGGAGCCAGGGTGGTCTGGGCTGCCCGGGAGCAGAGGCTAAGGCTCATCGGCCATGGGAGGTCAACCTGGGGCGGACGCCAACCTCACTCTGAAATGTCATCTCCTCTCATCCACGCAAAGAAATGGTGCAAAACTCTTGGGGGCCTTTGCGCCTCGTCCGGGTCCAGCCCGCCCCTCCCAGACCCCTCCCCTGCTGGGTCTGCCTCAGCTCAGTGAGCTTCCTCCCCGGCAGGTGCTTCTGTGGCCTCTGACAGCTGCTTCTGGCTTGACATCCAGGCAGGCTGCTTGGTATCATACCGACAGAGGTGAGTTGGAACGCTTCTTCCCTGGCTGCCGCGTGGTTTGAGGGGGACGCTGTCCTGCCCTGCACCAGCCACACACCCCACGAGGTTAGCCGGGATGGGCCTCCTGAATTCTGTTCCTTGCATTGAGGCACACTGTAGGGTCACAGATACCTGTTAGTGATGGTTGAGGCAGGGAGGGTGTGGTAACCTTGGCCCTCCTTGAATGGAAGGGTTGGGGAATGGGGCGGCCGAACCCGAGCCCAGCACCCGAGCCCAGCGCCTGAGTCTGGTGCCTGAGTCTAGTGCCCGAGCCCAGACCAATGCCCTGCCTGAACCTAGTACCTAAGTCCAGCCCCCAAGCTCAGCACCCAAACCCAGCACCATAGCCTAGCACCCAAGCCCAGCTCCTGAGTCCGGTGCCTGAGCCCAGCACCCGAGCTTAGCACCCAAGCCCAGCGCCTGAGTCTGGTGCCTGAGTCTAGCACCCAAGCTTAGCACCCGAGCTCGGCACCTGAGTCTGGTGCCTGAGTCTGGTGCCCAAGCCCGGCCCAATGCCCATGCCTGAGCCTGGCACCCGAGCCCAGCACCCGAGCCCGGCACGGCACTGCCTGGGGGATGGGCTGTCTGCTGGTTTGATTGCCCTGGGCTGAGCTGGTGGAGAGGCCCAAGGAGCCAGCCTGCTGAGGGAAAGCCTTCTCTCCTGGCAGTCTCAACAGATGTGGGGTCCTGCACTGCTCTGGGGGGATGGTCACCAACAGGGCCTATTGCACCATCCCCCTGAGTGGGATACCGTGCACCGTGGTGAGAGAGGGGAAAGATGATAAGCCTTTTGAGATGGTGGCCACTGGGACGAAGTGTGGAGAGCGGATGGTGAGTGTGGGCTGCTGGGGCCATGGCCCCCAAGGTCTCAGACCCCGGGAAAAGCCGTACCCCACCCCAACACATGAGCTGGGGGGGAGGGGAGGGGGCGGGGGGTATGGAGAGGAAAGCCTTATGGGTCTTAAGCAGAAATACATGGGCGGTAACCTCCACTTTGTCTGTCCAGCAGTGGGTCCTGTAGGGCAGCAGCTTGGGGAGGGCATGGAGACAGGGCTCCCCTAGACACCTGCCCCCCCCATCTTCCGCTAGGTTTGCTACAATGGTCGCTGTCAGGAGCTCCATGTCTATGGAGCTGAGAACTGTTCCAGCCAATGCAACGGTCATGGGGTGAGTTCACACTGCCCTCGTGGGTATGTCTGGTTTTGTGTGTGAGGCTGACCTTTTTCCCTTCCGTACAAAACACTTTGGCACCCTGGGGGTCCCTAGGGCTTCCCCCATCCAGGTCCTCCTCAGATGCTCTCTCCCACCCATGTTGCCTTTACTCTCTGCTTTCTTCCCTTTCTGGGATACGGTCTTGGATGGACACGTGGGAGGCTCATCTTCCAGTCTCCTTGCCCATGATGGCGTCTTCCTGGGGCGCCCTTCTCCTTCTCCATGTGCCACCGTCTCTCTATCTTGTGTATTGAGCTTTATTGACCCAGCTTGGTGCGGGTGCACCCAGACGGCCAGTCTTCTTCCGCCTTTATCCACCCTTTTGATTAGATTTCCAAGATACCAGCAGAATGCATTCTTACTGGCTCTCACTGAGGCCCGTTCCGTCCCTGCTCAGTGGGTCAGCCCCAGGGTCTCAAACTGTGGCTGAGAACACCCAGGCTAACCCTGTCAGCCCCCCACTCCCAGACCATTCTTTCTCTGTTGCATGCCTTGCCTTCAGTGGGCAGCAATAAGTTTTGTTTTGTTTTTAATTTGTGTATACCTTTGAGACATTTCATTAATGTTTTCGTTTTACATACCAACCCTTTCCAGCAGAGCCAATTTGTGAGAAGTCTCTCGTAACAATAGTAAAACTAACCAGAGTGACTTCCTCAGGGAGTGCAGGCAGCATCCCACACCTGTAGGTCCTCTCTGCTTTTAACAGAAATCTATCCCCCCAGCCCACCCCCTAAAAAAGTGAAAGAAACAAATTTCCTGTAACAAATATGCCGAGTCAAGCAGAACAGTCCCTTCAGTGCTACTGGCATGAGTCCATCCACTGTATGTCACGTCGGTGCGTGTGTGCTCTCTGTGGTGGTGACCAGTCTGGGAGGTAGCTGTGGAGTCACCGTCACCAACCGGCCTTCGTGGTCTTCTCTCCTTGGAAGCCAAGCAGCTTCTCCCTCCTTAGCCCCCAGCCCTGAAAACAACATCTGTGGCCACACGCTCTTCACTTGCTTAGTGGAGGCTTCCTGGCCTTGAGTAGTGCGTTTCTGTAGTCTTGGAAGGTCCTTATCTCTACCATGACCTAACCACATCTCGGTTTTTGTCTCCCGTTTTTGCTCGATGACCAACTCACCCCATGTTCTGTGGCATCTCAGGAACATGCTAAGACTCTCAGGCTCCCAGACTCCCCCTTCCTTGCCTTCACAGGCTACCCCCGATGCTAGCTTCTCCTTGTTTTCCCAGAGTCCACCCCCTCCCCACCCCAGCATCTTCTCATGAAGCTGAGGCGTCCGGGGGTACATAGTGGATAGAATGTTGGGAATGGAGTCAGGATGACCCGAGTTCAAATCTAACCTCAGATGCTTGTTAGTTGTGTGACCCTAGGCAAGTCACTTAACCTCTGTCTAGTTTCCTTAGCTGTAAAATGGGGATGTAAAATGGGGAGAAAATCTCCCAAGGTTTGTTGTGAGGATCACATGAGATGTTTGTCAAAGGTTTAGCACAATCTGCAGCACATAGTAGGTGCTTAATCCATCCTTCCTTCCTGACATGTGCACACAGTGCCACTGAGTCAAATGAGAAGTGGCCTCCTCTGTGCCCAGGCAGCCAGTGTAAACCTGTCCATTCATGGTGGACATTCTCCTGTGGTGCAACCGAGGCAGGTCTAGTGGTCTCAGAGGCCCAGCCTCTCAACACCTGAACCTATGAGCCCTGCCCGAGGCTCAAGCTTAGCTCTGCTGGGTGGGCAGTTTGTTGCTGGGCCTGAACTCCAAGCCTCGCTAGCCTGGCAGGAGCTGGCAAAACCTTGTGGAGCTAAGGGCCTCCTCCCAGGCACAAGGAGGCGTAGGAAGAAGGGGCTGAGGGCCGGGGGTTTATTCAGTGTCATGAGGTCACAGGCTCCTGGAGCCTGCAGAATGACAAGGGCACCTATCTTCACGCTAGTGTAGGTCAATCCCCATTTTTTGCAGATGAGACAAGTGGGCTCCGGAGAGGCTAAGAGATTTACCCTAGATGGAGGTTTGGGGGACACAGTGCTCTCCTGGCTCTCCTCCCTCTCTGACTGTTCTTCCTCTGTCCCTTTGCCGGATCCTCCTTCTGGTCATGCCCATGAGCTTTAGGCGTCCCTCGGGGCTCTGTCCTGGGCTTTCTTCTCTTCTCCCTCTCTACCACTTCGTTTGGTGATCTCATCAGCCCCCATGGATTAATGACCACCTTTGTGCTGATGGAGCAGCTACATGGCCCAGGAGATAGAATGCCAGGCCCAGAGTCCGGAAGACCTGAGTTCAAATGTGGCCTCAGACACTGACTAGCCATGTGACCCTGGGCAAGTCACTTTACTCTCTTTGCCTCAGTTTCCTCATCTGTAAAATGAGCTGGAAAAGGAAATGGCAAACCATTCCAGAATCTTTGCCAAGAACACCCCAAATGGGGTCATGAAGAATTGGACAGAACTGAACAATGACTGAACAGTGCTGAAGATTCTCCAATCTGCCTCTCTTGCCCCAGTCTCTCTCCTGGCCTCCAATCTTGCATCTCCAGCTACCTTTCAGACATCTCAAACTGGATGTTCAATAGACATCTTAAACTCAGTATGTGCAAAACAGAACTCATGATCTTCCCCTAAACCCTCCCTACCTCCTAGGTTCCCTATCCCTGTAGAGGGCAACATCTTGCTTGCAGTCCCTTGGGTTCACAACCTAAGAATCGTCCTGGATTCATCACTCTTTCTCATCCCCACGTCCAAAATGGTGGCCAGGCCTGTTGATTTCACCTCTGCAGCATCTCTCGAATACACCCCTTTCTCTCCTCTGACCCTGCCCCCACCCTGGTACAGCCCCTCCTCACCTCATCCGTGGACCATGGCAATAGTTGCCGGGGGGGTCTGCCTGCCTTCAAACTCTCCTCACTCCAGTCCATCCTCCATTTAGCCACTGAAGTGATTTTCCTCATGCTCAGTTTCATCCATACCACCTCCTGCTCAGTCAGCTCCAGGGGCTCCCTATCACATCTCCAAGGTCAAATGAAAATGCTCAAAGCCCTTTATAACTGGCCCCTCTTCCCTTTCCCTGACACGTACTCTCAGACCCAGGGACACTGGCCTTCTGGCTGTTCCCCATGCCTAGAAGTATTCCCCTCCTCTCCTCTGACCCCCCTGGCTTCCTCTAAGTCCCAACTAAAATCCAACCTTCTAGAGAAAGCCTTTCCCAGCCCCTCTTAATTTTGGCACCTTCCCTCCGTTCATTCTTTCCTGTTTATAGAGCTTGTTTGTACGTAGATGTTGGCTCATCTCTCCCATTAGATTGTCAGCCCATGTGAGTGGGGATTGTCTTTTGCTTCTTATTGTATCCCCAGTGCCTAGCATGCAGTAGGCATTTAATACATGCCTATTGACTGACTGAGGTCACAGTTGGTGTAGGACAGAGCCCAGAGTCAGATCCAGGTCTTTGCACAATTGAGTTATAGGGATGTGCCATCTTGACGATGCCAGCTACTCCCTGTGCATGGAGGCGTTGGTCGTGCTCTCGCCGTCTGATGCCCTGCTAATGCCCTTACAGGTTTGCAACCACAAGAGAGAATGCCATTGTCAGCCAGGCTGGGCTCCACCATACTGCCACCAGAAAGTGGCTGCCATCACCTCAGGTAGACACCCCCAATGGGCCACTTTGTGACGTGATTCCCCCCACACTGGCCTCCTCACCACATTGCACAATGCCTTACACGAAGCAAACATGGGATCGGGGGCAGGGATTGGCCAGCCATGCTTGGGGCAGCCGGATCGGTGGGCTGTCAAAGGGCAAAAATGGGCATTGTCTGCAGTGAGCAGCCCAGAAGAAGCATTGACTTGGGCCCCTGGCTTGAGACATGCAAGTCTCCCTTTCCCAGCCAAGTCAAGTGGGCCTAGGAGGGTGTGCCCCCCGAAGAGCCAGGGATTGTGGTCCCATCACCCTCTCTCCTTTGTCTTCCTCATCTCCAAGCCTGGATGAACAATCTGCAGCCTGAGTGACCCAAACACTTTGCTGGGCCATGCCTGTTTTAGGGTCTAGTCCCCACTCTCCTTGACCTGTCACTCAAGAGACCACTGGCTGCCTACTGGTATAACGTAGACGGTCTTGCTCTCTCAGTGTTCGTCAGGCAGGAGAGACCACGAGGGGATAACCGTAATCTGGGCATACTGGGGAGGAGGAGAGCTGGAGAGCAGAGTGAACTAACCAGAGTCTGGGGGGGCACTGAGCCAGCCTTGCCATGGGCTGGGTCACTGCTGTTGTACAAGTGAGGAAGTACCAGAGGCAGAGAAAGACCCAGCTCAACCACAGACCCCCGCGGCAAGCCCTGGTCTTAGGGCTGAGACTCTTCCCAGGCAAGGAAGGCTAAATGCCCAGAAGTCAAGAAGGTGCCCTGCCCTCTGTCCTCAGGCTGACTGGGCAGACCTGGCTTCAGCCAGCTGGGGTCCAATTCTGTAACATTCCTCTTGTGGGTCATTCCCTTGGTTCTGCTGATTCAAGGGCTCAGGGAGGAAAGGGGAATGGAGATGGCATCCATTGGCCTGGGCTGTTTCAAGCATGAAAGTTCTGCTGCAAGGCTGCTCCAGTTTGCAAAGTGCCTGGCCCACAGAGGTGCTTAATAGCTCCCTCCTCCTCCCAAGGGGCCCAGGGTGTGCTGGTAGGGGTGCTGGTGACCCTGGCCGTGCTTGTCCTCCTGATCGGCGTGGCTTTCATTCTCTACAAGCGTCGGATGCTGCCCCCTTTGCAGAAGAGGTGAGAACCGTCCAGGGTGTAGATTCTTGCTGGCTGCCCTGGCCCAGTGGGTTTGGCTCCGGGGAGGAGAAATGTTCTCTGGGTCTGTCTGCAAGGAAACACAGCACCGTGAAAGCACACCTGAGTACTGGCAGTGTGCAGAGGTGGGGAGGGAGGCCAGAAGTCTGGTGACAGGCATGCTCGTGGGCATACTGGGGAACGCGTTAAGGTTTGCCTTATAACCATCTGTCGTCTTGAACGAGCCAAGCACAACCTTGAGGGGGAGTGGCTTCAGCCCCATTTTTCTGAGGAGGAGAGTCAAGCTCAGAGTGGGTTAGTGACTTGCTCATGGTCATACAGCTCACAGTCCCAGAAAAAGGGTTTGATCTTGAGTTCTGTATTCCCTCCTCCCTCCTCACACAAGAGCTTGCCCTCCCCAGCTGCTGGTGGGAATCATTTGCTCTCGATAAGGGGAGTTCAGATTGAGCCCAACACACCAGGGTTTTCAGCCAAGAACAGCATGGGGATTCCAGCCCCGTCCCTGCTGGCACGGGGAGGGAGGGGCAGTGCCAGGACCTTTGGCTTCAGTTTGGCTTAGCCCTTTCCTTAGACTTTCTGAAGGGGCCTATGCTTTGTGGGAGTTGTGGCTTTGTGGCATGGATACACACCAAGAGCAGACAGGCTCAGCTCTTTTATGTCAGGGATGCTTGCCGATGCCTGGCAATCCCCTGTAACATGGTGGGTGACTTTGGATAAGCTATGTCCCTTCACTGAGCCCCTGTTTCCTCATCTATAAAACGGAAATGATTTCCCAGCTCACATTTCAGCAGTGGTTCTCAGGGGCCTAGCAGGAGGGGGATGTGTCAGGGTGACTGGCGTGTGTGTGTGTGTGTGCGCGTGTGCACAAAGGGAGGATGCCTGTTTGCTCAGAGCCCCTAGCCTGCCACTCCCCCTGCTCACCCCAAGCACCTTGGCACCCAAATGCAACTGAGCCCTCCACTCACCCCCAGTTTTCACCCTTTGCCTCCCTCAGGAAAATTGCGACAGAAACCCCTTCTGGCCTCTCCAACCCCCTGTTCCACGAAGGTGGCTGCAGGGCACCAGGACTGGTCTCTACAGCATCGGCTGCCCAGCACCCTAAACCCCGGTCTGCTCTGGTCATCCCTGGCCAGCCACCCCCTGCGGTGAGTACAACAGTGATGGAGCATGGCCGGCCTACTGTGAGCAGTCTTAGGAATGGCCGTCCTTGCAGGTTTCCTCTGGGAGCTCCAGTTGCGCTGGGTGCCTGGTAGATGAGCCGTGATAAAGGTCCAGCCCAAGGAGGACCTCTTGCACTCACTCTCTCTTCTGCAATGATGGGCCATTATTGCCATGGCCCCTGACCTCCTGGTGCAGGGATAGCTTGGACACTGAGCTTCCTCCCAGGAGAGATATCCTCTGAATCCAGGCATAATCATGTGCTACCAAAGCACAGACCAGCTGAGCTTTCCCCTGGCTGACTGGGCCTTTCGAGCAGATACATTTTAACCCTGCCTTCTGTGGCTTCACAGCCTCCTGCAGCAGCCAGACCCCAGACACCCTTCAGAGTGCCCGTGTACACCAGGCAGGCCCCTCAGCAGGTAAGCCGTGGCCTGGCAGCTGCACTTTCTGATGGGATCTGGGGGGACCTGCTTGATGGCAGAGGGAGCCAGAGTGACCCAGCCTTCCTCTGAGAGAGCAATGTCAAGCTCCACCTTTGGGGAGGTGGAGGGGGGGAGTCAGGGAGCAGAGTCACGTCCAATTCCCTGGGAAAGAGAAACAATCCAGTCATTCCTGGGTCTTCGGGAGGGCTCCCAAAGAGGTGAAAGGACTCGATTTGACCCTGGGCCTTTGCCTTCAAACCCCATGTTCTCCCAAAGACTTCCCTGGGGTATCCCCTCTCTGGGCCTTTGTGGACATTCTCCACGAGCCACAATCCCACCTCGTGATGCTCAACGGCTCGAGACGTGGTCAGCCGCACAGTCCAGGTTGGGGGCCAAGCCAGCAGCTAAGGCTCCCATGGGCTGAGCTGGCCTTGGTCCCCCACTGCTCAGGGCACCTCACGCTTCCCACCTCCTCTTTCTCTCCCTCTCAGAGCAAACCTGCGCCACCCAGCAAACCACTGCCAGAGCTGAAACCTAAGCAGGTGAGGCAGCTCTGGGGTCAAGGAGAGCACTCCCCTGAAGGAAGCAGACAACTGCCTTGCCCCTCTCAGACACCTCTGTCCCCGAACTGAGCCCACAATCTCAGGCTTTCCACCTGCTAGGAGGCAGGGTTAGGGTTGCCCATTCTGGCTGATCCATGTCACCCTGTTTCGTTCATGTCTTCTTTCTGACCCACACTTCCTGTCCTCGTGTTGGGGGGCCAGGAACCATACAAGAAACAGCCTCTGCCATCTTACTCCAAGGCATCTCCAGCCTCGCCACTGAACACCAGGCCCATAGCATCCTCTTCTTTCTGCCCCACCTAAGAAGGAGGAAGGAGATGGTATTAACCCAGCCCGACCTGAGTTTGGGGGTGTCCTGCAGCTCTGTGGTTCCCACCCTTAGAGGTGAAGGGCTGACCCCTCCCCCGTCTGCCTGAAGCCCTTGGCTAGCTGGTTTGTAGGGCTGGATCCATCCTGCAGTGGTGGGTCAACAGGCCTGTCCCCATTTCAAAAAGCACACCACTTCCTTTCTGTGATTGGCTCCACCATAGGCCTTGCGGAGCTAGGGTGCTGGGGGCTCTCTGGGGGGAATTAGAGAGCAGGGCTAGGCCTGGGAAATGTGATGAGAGTACGTGTGACCTGACTGTGCCTTTCAGGTGGTCAAGCCAACTTCTAGTCCTCCACCGCCACCTGTAAAACCTCCAGCTGTGACTTCCTCGAAGCCCCAGGTAAGATGCTCTTGGAAAGACCCATGAGGCTGTTAGCTCGGGGCATCTGTGCCCCTGCAGAGTTGAGGCTAGCTTTTGAAAATCATGCCCATGGAGGGTGCTGTCCAGGTCTGACCTTTGTGCTTAAGAACTCACCTGGAGTGACAGGTGCATTCTGTTCCTGCTGCTGCCCTTGTGAATGTGGGGTTCCCATCTGCCCCTGCAAGGCCTTTTATCTCAGGAAAGTGAAAGCCCAGTTTGACCCTGGGTCATCATTGTGTCCATGGGGCCTAATATTGGGGTACCCAGTTACCAGCTTGTGGGGGAGTAAGCTCCCTAAGTGAAACACGCTTTTCAAGATAGTACCTTTTCCTTCTCCAAGGGAGCTGGTCCCAAGGTGACTCTGATGCCACCAGGCCAGCGCAGGTGACTGGAAACCTGGGCCCTGAGGCCGAAGAGACTTGGGGCCGAGACCAAGAAATCAGCTGGCTGCTTTGATGGTCCCCAATCCTGGCAGGCCTGGACCATGTTTGATGTCACAGTCAGTCATCTGCAATTCAGGGGGAGGAAGGAGTGACCTGACTGGCTGTTTCTCCCCTCCTACACCCTGCATCTGGCAACCCTCAGACATTCCCCAGGGCAGGGGCTGCTGTTTGCCTGTCTCTGGAGAGCCAAGACCTTCCCAGAGAAGGCAAAAGGCCAGCCCTGAGCTGGTGCCCAGGCATTATTCTGCACCTGCAGGCCTTTCCCCTCTTCGCTTCCCATGGAGTCTTTGGGGCTCTCTGCAGTCCTACAGGCCACTCTGCCTGGTACCTGCTCACAGGAACAGTGGGCCCCACCCCTTCTGCACCCTCAGTGGACAGTCCAGGCTGCTGCACACCATGGGGTCTGTGAAATACTCGCTATCTCCCGTTTCCTCAAGGGCCCTTAAAGACAGCCTTTGCTCTTTGTGTGCAATGGACATTTCTCAGGGACAGTGGTTTCACTCCATTCATTTCAAGCAGTTCCCAAAAGGCTGCAGTTTTCCCTGTCTGCTAAGGATCCAAGAACTAATCAGCCTCTAAGTCAAGGTCCCTGTCAGGCACCCTGGCCAGCTATGAACAGTATGCCAGCCAGACTGCCCACGGCTTTACTTTGTCGTGGGACCACACTCACTTGCTTTAGTCTGAATCAGGTTTGACATGCAGCATGGTCCAAGGCGACAACCTCTTTGGGGGACCCCCCAACATGCTTGGCCTAGGGGCTGGGGTTTCTGCTCATCTCAGTTTTTCAGAGAGCCGTATCTGCTGCTCCAGCAAGACTGAAGGTGCTTTTTTGATTAGTCTTCATTGCTGAAAATGCTGCATTTTATCCTTAAATTATTCTATGAGAGAATTTTCCAGAAAAAGGGGAAATGCCATGAATATTTTTATAGCATTAAAAACTCAAATTAAAAAAAAATCCTCATCTTTAATCTGCCTATTTTAATGGGGCTTTATGGAGTCTGGAGCTTGTCATTTTGATCACATTTACAGATTAGTTTTGTGAAAATAAAATACCTGAAAGGGTCTTGTGCCTGGGTGGTCTTTCTCTGTCCTTGTTCTCCCTTCACAAGGTCCAGCTTTCAGCCCAGGTGTGAGTCTGGAGGAGGGGAGATCTCTTTCCACAGGGTTCTCAGTAACTGCTCCTTACTGTTCTTGATAGTAAGGGGTCTGGCTGCTCTGACACCATGACCTCTCCTGCAGAATGGGTGTGTGGGCTGCCCCCCCCCACTGAGGGCCTGGATTCCCCAGTGGTCTCTGGGTCCTGTGAGCCTCACCTATTCCCTGAGCTATAGGTGTGTGTTTGGGAGGAAGGGTTTGGGAGCTCCAGGACAGCGAGCATTTGCACCAAATCTTGACCAGAGAAAGCCAAGTGAACTCATTTAACATCTAGGGTGTCTCAAGGGGGTCTCTGATCCCAGAAGCCAACCTGACCAGTCTGGCCTGTAGAAGCTGGCACTTGGATAAGCCACATCATCCTCAATGGGGGCCTTGGGCATCCAAGCTTGGCTTGGTAGGGACCTGCCTCAATTCTTACAGTGTGGGGGTGGGATGGCCAGGGTCTGTCATTCCCAGCTCAGGAAACTCCAGTGACCAGAGGGAGCAGGGACCACCTGGAGGATCTCATACAGGTACCCTTTGGGGCTGCCTCCCACTGTCCTACCCCATCTAAGGATCCAAATGTCTGGCTGGGCTCTGCAGCCTTCACTGATGCCCCAAACTGCTTCTGCCACGAATTTTCTGGGCACTCTATAGGAATGAATGGAAGAGGAGACAGGTAGAAAAGAGAGGCCCTGCTCTGTGCTCTAGAGGACCAGGACCAGGCATTGGCACACACACTCTCCTGCAATCAGTTCCTGTGGGTTTGGTTCCTCTGGACAGGGGGGCTTGCACGGGTATCCCCAGAGCTGATGGGAGGGCCAAAGGCCAGAGCAGCCCTCCCAAACAGGAGGATGGGAAGCTGGCCAGGTAAATCACCAGTGAGCCATTTGGCTCAGCCCCAAGGCCCCCTGGGCGTGGTCAGTCGGTGAGCACCCAGTAAATGCTTTGTATGTGTGCTGTGTGGGGGTTACAAAGGTGACCCTGCTCCCCAGAGCTCCCAGCCCAAAGGGAGACCACGTAGAAGAGCTGGGATTGTCTCGGAAGGCACGAACATGAAGGGAGTTGAGAAAGAGTCTTGAGAAGCCTAGAGGCAGAGGCAGAGTCTGAGTCTGAGCTGGGTTACAAGCTGGTCAGGGGCTGGCCGGGTGCTGGCCGGTCGGAAGGAAGGAGATCGAGGGAACATGAGACCCATAGGTGGCAAGAAACCTGCTGGATGGGGGTGGGGCCTCTGAGGCCATCTCCTCCGCAGACCAAGCTCTTGTCTGACCAGGCACAATGCTGCCAGGTCAGGAAGGGCTGGGTTCGAGTCTTCCCTCTGAGGCCTCATCCTTGGCCTCTCGCAGGCTATTAAATATAGTTGCACTGGTGGGCGAGCCCAGTGCCCTCCTTTTAGGGGGAGGAAATCGAGGCAAACTTACCTAAGCCCACACAGGCAGGAGTTTCTGCCGCAGGACTTGAACCCAGGGCTTCCTAGAGACCTCTCTAGTCCAGGGCTCTGAGCTGCCTAGACAGACCCTCCCTTCAGAAGCGCCCTCATTCAGGCTAGTTGACAGGCTGGGGAACAGGCACTGGGATTTGCACCCAGATCCAGGGTGGAGGAGCTCCCTCCCTGTACCAGTGAAATCTGGGATCTGGACTGAGGCCCCCACTCCCAACTTCGCAGGCACATGGGTGCTCAATAAATGCGAGTGGGCTGACCCATGATAGAATGACCAACCACCAGGTGGAAGGGTCTAGCCCCGCCCTCTTCATTCTGGCTCCGCCCCTCCCCCGCCCCACTGGTGTACTCTGGTCCCGCCTTCGAGCCCGCCGGACCCCGCCCCTTCAACCCTAGCCCCTCCTCCAGCTCCGCTCCGTGTCGCCACCCCTCCCCCTTCTGCCCAGCCCTGCCTCGCCCACTACTTTGCTTTGGCCGCGCCTTCCAGCCCCGCCCCTCCATGTCCTGGTTCCTCCCTTCTTCCCCTCTCACTACTTTGCTCTGACCCCGCCCCTTTCCGCTTAGGCCCGCCTCCGGCCTGCCTCTTGTCCCCCCCCTGTCCCAGCATGGCCCCACCCCTTCTGCCCTGCCTCGCGCCCCGGCCTCGCCCCCAACTCCCGCCCCCACCCGCTCCAGCCCCGCCTCCGTCTCCTCGTTCCATTCGGCTCCGCAGGTGCCAGCCCCCAGCTTCAGGGCCAATCCGTTCCAGCCCCGCCTCTCTGTGTCCCCGCCCACTGCCCTGGCTCCGCCCTCGTCTCGCCTTAGGCCTGGCCTACTCGCAGCCTTTCGACGCAGGGCCCGCCCCCGCTCCGCCCTGGCTGGTCCTCGCTCCATTCTGGTCCCTCCCCTCCCTTGCCCCGCCTGCGGCGCGGCCCAGCCCGGCCCCCGTCCACCCCTGACTTCTTCCTTCGCCGATTTATGTTCCTCCGGGGCCGCCGTCGCCGTTTCCCAGCAACGGCGGCTCCAGGACCACTGCTCGGGCGGGCCGAGCCATGAACCGGCCTGGGCGCACGGTCCCGGGCTCGCTGCTTTCCGCGCCCCTGCCGCTTACGGCGCTCCACCACCTCTATGCCTGGGTGGACAGCGTGCCCTTCAGCCGCCCAAAGCGCCACCTGGCCCGGGACTTCAGCGACGGTGGTGAGCCAGACGGCGCCGAAGCGGGGCCGGCCTGGAGACTGAGGCTGGGCCGGGGCCCGGAACCGGAGAGCGAGGGGTTGCACCGGGTTTTTAATTGGCTGCGGGCCTGTTAGGGGTCAGGACGCCATCACCTGGCATTGACTCAGCCGAGGGAGGGGGCCGGTCTCGAGGCAGCCGGCGTGGCGGCCCGGGGATTGGCTAGAGACAGTGAGGGGCGGGGTCCGTCACTAGGCGGGGGGGCGGGGCGGGGATGCAGCACGACCATTGGATGCGGCATGACAAGGGAGGGGCCGGTCACCATACCTCCGGCAATGCACCCTGCGGATTGGCTGGAGGGAGGCAAGGGAAACTCTGCTGGGGGGTTGGCTGCAGCTCTGACCCAAAACTGCTGGACCGTCTGTCTCGTGAAGTTCGCGTTCCCTGAGTGCCTGGGGCTGGAGTCTTGGAGTCGACTTCATCGAATTCAATTCGATTCCAGGGGCATTTAAGTGCAAAGCGCTGAGGATACCAAACCAAAGCAAAAGTGTGAAACTCCTCCCTTGACCTCGAGCTCACATTCTTGGGGGGGGGAGCCGGGGCTGGAGAGGATGCAACTGGTACAAAGTAGCGGAC
This sequence comes from Vombatus ursinus, assembly GCF_900497805.2. Taxonomy (NCBI): domain Eukaryota; kingdom Metazoa; phylum Chordata; class Mammalia; order Diprotodontia; family Vombatidae; genus Vombatus; species Vombatus ursinus. The sequence goes on along the minus strand of NW_020954623.1, from coordinate 6,965,237 downwards.
CGTGAGTCTTTGTTGCAGTTCCCGCTTCCTTCGCCTTCGGCGACAAAAGTAGCACTGGTTTTCTTCTGAATTCCTTGCAGTGATGATTGCAGAGATTGTGAAACATTTTCAACCCAAACTTGTGGAAATGCACAACTACATTCCGACCAGTAACACCGAGCAAAAGCTGAGCAACTGGAGCACTCTGAACAGGCAGGTGCCAGGAGCGGGGGTGGGGGGCTGGGGGAGCTGTACGGGCTGAGTCTGTCCCGGGTGCATTGGACACCACGCCGGCTGGGTCTGTCCCGGGTGCAGTAGGTGCTGTGCCGGTCGCGCCATGCACTCTCCTCCTAACAGGAGCAGGCTGCCAGGGTCATACTTACCAGTCTTCGGAGCCCACCCGGATAAACATAGAGACTAGCCGATCGGGAGGTGCAAGCACTCGAACTTTATTCAGAGGCCATCACAGCAAGGCCAAGCAGGAAAGCCAGAGCAAGAGAGCAGGAGCAAGAGAGAGCGAGCTCCGACCCCTACCGCCCCTTATCTACCTTCCTAGCTCCTCCTCCTCAGCCCGCCTACCAGTGAATGATTGTAGGACCAGATACCGGCAGGGGATGTCTGGGGTTAGCACTGCACCAAGGGAGAGGACGTGACAAAGGAAGCTCGTTCTCTGCCGTCCCACTCCCACCTGGCACAGCCCCCTGCCTCAGGAGCATGTGCTCCGGCTACTTCCCCGTATCCTGTTCCTACTCCAGTTCATCACAACTCCACATGGCACAGCCCCCTGCCTCGGGAGCGTGAGCTCCGGCTACTTCCTAATATCTTGGCCCTGCCCCATCTTGCCACAACCCCCACGTGGCACGTAGCCAACATCAGACAATCCCTCACAAGGTACCACGGTTTAGGCTTCTTTGTTTCTCCACAATAGTGTGAGGTCTCCAAACACTTGCCAGCTTTGGGTTCGGGTTGAGGCTGGGCTGAATGACCACAAACCAACCAAGTCAGGTTCAGAGGGAGATCAGATAGCTGCCTTCAGGTGTTTGAAAGGTTTTCCGTGGGACGGAAGATTAGCCTTGTACTGCTTGGCCCGGAGGGCAGACTCAGGGGTAAAAGGGGGTGGAGGTGAGGGAACAGATTTCAGGTCCCCAAAAGGAAAAGCTCCCTAATGGAGATAGATATCCACAAGTTCCCTGTCACTGGAGGTCATCCCCAAAGGACCCTTGACCACTTGAGGATGTTGAAGAGGGGCCCCCTTCGAGCTGTGCTTTGGACTTGTAGGTCTCCTAGCTCTGATTTGCCCGCAGGCCTGCCTCAGTAGAAAGGAGGGAATCCATGTTATCCTATGCCATTCCCTCCAATCTGGGCCGTGAATGCTCTCCTTCCTATTTCCAGCCTGCTGTGTTTAAGGCAGGTGGTTTTTCTGGGAAACCAGAAACATAGGTTTGTATCGAGACTTCAGGGCTCTTTCCAACATCCATGACAGGGCTATTCCTTGGTCCTCCCTGGACAGCTTTGTGCCCTGAATTTGGACCTCTGCCTTCCCAGGTGCCCATTGGTTGAGCTGGCAGGAGGTGCAGGAGGTGATATCTGTGAGGCTTGTCCGAGGCTGACAGCAAGTAAGAGAAGCCTGTTTAGAGCCCAGTCGTCTTCTGATTGCTTTTCAGGAAAGTGTTCCCTAAACTACGCTTCTGTGTCTCAGAGGAGGACATTAGGAAGGTCGTCATCAGTGCCCCGGGGGCCATTGAGTCTGTGCTGTCTACGTTGAGGCAGAAAGTGGAAGAAAAATGCCAAAGGAAGGCCATCCAAGAGGCCAGGATGAACACAAAGGTGTGTCCCTAGGTCCTCATCCTCCTAGGGCACTGCCGGGGCAGGGGGGGTGCCCTAGGGGAGACATGGAGGGGAGAGATGCAGGCATTTTGGGGGCTGCCCAGGCCACCTGGTACCTGCATATCTTCTCCTGAAAAAGGTGCTGGGGCTGGGCTAGGGGGCCATGGGTGGGCTCCCATTCCTCCCTGCCTGTCACCTGCCTTGGTTCCTGACCCAGGCATGAGAGGTACAGGGAACACCAGTACTTCATGCACCCTTGGCTCCAATGTGTATGTGTGTGGCCTGATGACAGTCCCATGCCCTCTCCAGTCTGTCCTCCAGCAGCTGCGAAACTAAGAGTCCTCAGACATAACTCTGACCCCAAACCTCTGATGGCTCCCCATTTCCTCGAGATAAAAGAGACATTCCCCAGCTTGACATTTGTCCCCTCCACCGTCTGGCCCCCACCGCCCCTTCTCATCTTGTTCCAAACTCTGTTTTGGTCAAACATGCTAATCCCCTGTGCGTACCTCCAAACTCCTACCTCCCAGTCTTTGTGCACAAAGGGTCCCCTGATGCCTTTTTTTTAAATCACTTTAATTTTATTTTTATTGCCAAATTCTCTCCCTCCCCCTTTCTTCCCCCACCCATTGAGAAGGCAAGAAAAATAGAACTCATTACAGATATGTATAGTCATGCAAAACAAATATCCACATTAGTCATGTTCCTCCTTGCCCCCAAATAAGTCAAGAAAAAGAAAAGAAAGAGAAGAAAATGTGTTTCCACCAGCTCTCTATGTGGAGGTGCTTCCTCATGAGTCTTGGAATTGTGGTGGCTCATTGTACTGATCAGAGTAGCTAATTCTTTCACAGTTCATTAATGTTATAGTATTGCTGTTACTATGTACAATGTTTTTCTGATTCTACTCACTTCACTTTGCATCAGTTCATGTAAGTCTTCCTAGGTTTTTCTGAAAGCATCCTGCTCATTTCTTACAGCGCAGTAACATTTCATCACAATCATATATCACACCTTGTTCAGCCATTTCCTCACTGATGGGCATCCCCTCAGTTTCCAGTCTTTGCCTCCCCAAAAAGAGCTGCTATGAATATTTGTGTGCTTTCTTCTTTCGTTGATCTCTTTGAGATGCAGACCTGGTAATGGTAACCCTGGACCCTTTAGGGTAGGCCCAGTTTAATAGCTTTTGGGCATAGTTCCAAATTGTTCTCTGGAATGATTGGACTAGCTCCCAGTTCCACCAACAGTGTATTAGTATCCCTGCTTTTCCACATCCCCTCCAGCATTTGTCATGTTCCTTTTCGGTCATGTTAGTCTATCAGATAGGTGTGAGGTAGCTCCTCAGGCTTGTTTTAACTTGCATTTCTCTAATTATTGGTGATTTAGAGCATTTTTTTAATTAAACTATTTTTTTAACTTTTAGTTTTCAACATTCACTTCCATAAGATTTTGAGTTTCAAATTTTCTCCCCCTCCCTCTCCTCCCCGTCCCCAAGACGGTGTGCAATCTGACTCTACTTATACATTCATATTAAGTATGTTTTCACGTTAGTCATTATGTAAAGAAGAATCAGAACCAAGGGGAGGAACCACAAGAAAGAAGAATCAAAACAAAACAACAAAAGAAAAGAAAAGAAGAGCAAATAGTCTGCTTCGATCTGCATTCAGACTCCAAAATTCTTTCTCTGGATGTGGATAGCTTTTTCTGTCGTGAGTCTTTTGGAATTGTCTTGAATCATTGTATTGCTGAGAAGAGCTAAGTCTATCAAAGTTAGTCATTGCACAGTGAGGCTGTTACTGTGTACAATGTTCTCCTGGTTCTGCTCACTTCACTCAGCATCAGTTCATGTAAGTCTGTCCAGGTTTTTCTGAAGTCCACCTGCTCTTCATTTCTTACAGCAAAATAGTATTCCATTACATTCATATACCACAAATTGTTTAGCCATTCCCCAATTGATGGGGCATCCCCTCAATTTCTAATTCTTGGCCACCACAAAAAGAGCTGCTATAAATATTTTTGTATATGTAGGTCCTTTTCCCATTTTTATTATCTCTTTGGAATACAGCCCTAATAGTACTATTGCCGGGTCAAATGGTATGCACAGTTTTATAGCCCTTGGGGCACAGTTCCAAATTGCTCTCCAGAATGGTTGGATCAGTTCACAACTCCACCAACAATGCATTAGTTCCAATTTTCCCACATCTTCTCCAACGTTTATCATTTTCTTGTTTTGTCATGTTAACCAATCTGATAGGTGTGATGTGGTACCTCGGAGTTGTTTTGATTTGCACTTCTCTAATCAAAAATGATTCAGAGCATTTTTTCATATGACTATAGATAGCTTTAATTTCTTCCTCTGAAAACTGCCTGTTCATATCCTTTGACCATTTATCAATTGGGGAATGACTTGTATTCTTATAAATTCAACTCACTTCTCTATGTATTTTAGGAATGAGGCCTTTATCAGAGCACTGGTTGTAAAAATTCTTTCCCAGCTTTCTACTTCCCTTCTAATCTTGGTTGCATTGGCAAAAGCTGTTTAATTTAGTGTAATCAAAGTCATCCATTTTAGAACATTTTTTTTCATATGGCTCTTGATAGCTTTGATTTCTTCTTCTGAAACCTCCTTATTCATATCCTTGACCATTTATCAATTAAATTTTTCTGCTTGAAAATTTGGTTCAGTTCCCTATGCACTTGAGAAATGAAGCCTTTATCAGAGAAACTTGCTGCAGATCCCTCCCCTTTCCTCCTTTTCTTCTCATTTTTAGCTTCATTGGCTTTGTTTGTGAAAAAAGAAATTATGTAATTGAAATGATCCATTTTACCTCCTGTGAACTGCTTTATCTCTTGCTTGGTCACAAATTCTTCCTCTCTCCATCGATGTGACAGATCATTTCTCCCATACACACACACATCACTAACTGGTTTATGTCTCAGTCAGGTCCTCTTTTGGAGCTTCTCTTGGTGTATGGTGTGAGATTCTGGTATTCACCTAGTTTCCGCCAACCTACTTTGCAGGTTTTGTCACGTAGAATGCGCTTGCTGCAGTCCCAGGGATCTTTAGGACGTGAGGTCACTGTGGTCATTTAGGAGTGCCTCATCTGTCCCACTGCTCCTCACAGGTGCCTTGCCTCATCTGAGATCTGGCACCAGGAGCCACCTTCCTTCCCGTTTGTTTTCACTGATTTTCTTGACATTCGTGACCTTGTCTTCCTCCAGAAGAATTTTATTTTATTATTTTTTCTTAAAGTAATTTTATGGTAGTTTGATGGGTGTGGCACTGAAAGGATAAGTGGATTTAGGTGGTATTGTCGCTTTTAGTGTATTGACTCAGCCTGCCCATTATTTCTCTAATTCTTTACACCTGTCTTTATTTATGTGCTTGTGTTCATTTAGTTCCTGTGTACGTCTTGACATGTAGATTCCCAAGTATTTTGAACTGTCTGTAGTGATTTTAAATGACACTTTTCTTCTGTCTCTTCCTGTTAAGTTTCCTTGGTAATAGACAGAAATGCAGATGATTTATGTGGGCTTCTCACATCCGAAAGGCGCCTTGTCTCCTTTTGCCTAGGAGAATACCTCGCTCACTTCAGAGGGAGCGTGATGCCTGGCACATTTTGGGTGCCAGAGGAGAGGGAGACCAAACCTGTGATTTCATTGGTGTAGGAAACTCCTGGGCACTGACTGCTCGGCCACATCTGATCTTGGAGCCGGGGGCAGTCTTTGCTTGATACTTATTTGTGGGACTGAGTAGAATTCAATCTGCTCACTGGTATGAGAGATACACATCTGGGTGTATCGAGTAGACAGAGTGCGAGACTTAGAGTAAAGAAGACCTGAGTTCAAATCTGTCCTCAGACACTTATTAGCTGTGTGCCCTTGGGCAAGTCACTTGCCTTCTATCTACCTCAGTCTCCTCATCTGTACAGTGGGGATAATAACAGCATTTACCTCCCAGGGCTGTTGTGAGGATCAAAGGAGATAATCGTTATAAAACACTTGGCACACGTTGGTGCCACATATATGCTTGTTGTTTGTGGTTATTTGGTCATGTCTGACTCTCTGTGACCTTGTTGGGGTTTTCTTGGCACAGATGCTGGAGGGGTTTGCCATTTCCTTCTCTAGTTCATTTTACAGATCAGAAAACTGAGGCCAACAGGGTGAAGTGATTTGCCCAAGGTCACACAGCTATTATGTCTGAGGCCAGATTTGAGCTCAGGAGGATGTCTTCTTGACTCTTGGTCCCACTCTGTCCCCTGTAGTGCCACACAATTGCCCCACATAAATGCACACTAATATTATGAGATGGCAGTAAAGCATTCAGTAGGACATGATCACGTGCCTTCCTCCAGAGCCTCCATTGGAAGGCATTAACCTAGGCCACCCCTGCATGGGCCCCTGCCCTCTCCTCTTTGGCTTTTATCTGTTGTCTTCCCCTATCAGAGTGTGTGCCGCTCAGGCTGACACAGGTCTTTCTCTTTGCTTGTATATATGTCCCCAGCACTGGCCAGAGTAATTGCTGAGCCAATCTTTGTCAGTAGCACGTCGTAGGAAGGCCTTAGCATTGAGAATGAAAAGTGATCATTGTTCTCCTTGCCCTCTTTGGCCACATCTGGGCACCAGGGGCCGTTCTCCTCCCCAGGATGTTTGGGAAACAAGATAGCAAAGCCACGTAGGGGTTACTGTCTTAGCCTTTATCCCTTAAAAGTTGTAACTGGAAATGCAGACTTCTCCAAGGGAAAGAAAGCTTGTGACGGCGCCCCACTCTTCCCCACGGCCCTCCTTGGTTCCCCCAGCGTAGCCACTGGTTCCATTTTCAGGGTTCAGCCCCAAAACGGTGTTTTCTTGCCCTCCAGAGCATTTGGGCCTCGTGTGTCCACGGGTTCCCTGAGGCCCTTCTCCTATGCTTTGTTTTGGCACCAAAATGAACAGAGGCTGAAGTCGGTGAGCTTAGTGTGGGCAGGCCCAGGGATGAGGAGTATGCGTGTGTGTGTGTGTGTGTGCGTGTGCATGCATGTATGTGTGTGTGCATGCTTGCGTGTGCGCATGTGTGTGCTCACTTTCAGGACCAGCCATGCTTGTCACAAGGTTGACTGCAGGCTGCCATCTTTAGCAAAGGAAGAGCGTGGTGGGCACATAAGGGTCACCAAAGCTCAGAGGGAGCTGCTAACCAAGGACTGCCAAAGGAAAAAACAGAGGCTTTCCTTGGGGAGGATGGACCAGGGCTAAGAGACAAGAGAGAGATGGCTGGCCTGCCCAACTCTCTTTGTTTCCTGTGCAAGGGAAAATGACAAGTAGGGGGAGAGCCAGAGCACCCAAGGGAATGAGCATTTATAGAGTGCCTACTATGTGCCAGGCACTGGGCTAAGCACTTTGCAAATATTTCATCTGATCCTCACAACCCTAGGAGGTGGAGGCTGTTATTTTCCCCATTTTACAGTGGAGGAAACTGAGGCAGGCAGCACTGTTCAGGGACTTGCTCAAGGTTGCCCAGCTTGAACTCAGGTCTTCCTGACTCCAGGCCCCATGCTGTGGTGTTCTGGTGCCCTCATTGCCTCAGAAGCTGTTGAAGGAACCCCCGGTTCTGACACATGGGGCAGGTGAGCACATTTAGGGAAGTTCTCCCAGTCCATGTGGTTGGAGGGTCACTTGTAGGACCTGGAAGACTGAGAGAAGACCAAGAGGGAGGATGTGCCCACCGTCTTCAGGTATCAGGGGGTTATCATGAGAGGCCCAAAGGACGGAGCCAGGAACTGCCAAGAGGCCAGTTTCAGGACGAGCTTCCTCCCACAGTGGCCTAGGTGCCCCCTACCCCCAAGGTCTTAAGGCTGGATGACTCCCCGTTGGGGACATCAGCGATGTGTGTATGGGCAGACGGGCCCGTTCCAACTCCCTTTGCTCACAGTAGGATGGTAATCGGCCTCAGTGGGAGGGTCTCCTACCGCAGCAAAGCCCTGGGTCATTGGAGGGAGGGCCTATGGGTGCCTCAGAGGGTCTGGCTAGAAGGTGTGACTCCGAGATCCTCAGGAGGCATGCGTTTTGTGTCTCTAATCAGCCTTTCCCCTGAGGCCCAGACCACCTTAATGACAATGGGATCATGTAAGCTTTTCTTTTTCCCCTGAGAATGATCCTCCAGTGAACAGGGGTGCATAGGAACACATTAAGACAAAAGTAGCAGCATTGGCATCTGGCAGAAACATCTGCTCCCTTCTGGGCCCTGCCCAAACCTGCTGGCCCCAGGCCCCTGTTGGCTGCCTTCTCCTTTTAAGGGAACAAGGACAAATCCTGAATGGTTTCACCTGGGAGTGAACTAAGGCATCCACAATGCCTGGGCTACAAGGGGTTCTGGGAGGCCAGAGTGAGCCCAGCCTTCATCCCCACCCCCAAGCCTGGAGAGTCCCTGGTGTGATTCTAGCTGAGTCTAGCACTTCCTGGTCTGAGCCATAGCCCTGGGCCAGAGGCACTTGCTGCTGGGGGTGGGGGGGAGGGGGCAGAGAAGGAGTCAAGAGAGCAGGATGAGATGGGCCCCAGGTCCTGCCTGTCTTCTGTCTGTGGCCACTGTACTGATGGGCCTGGCTCCTCTGGCTGCTCTGAAGAGAGTCAGGTGGCCCCAGGGGAGGGTCCTGCTGCCCAGGCCAGAGAGATTCTCTGTCCCAATGCTTCCCAAATTCTTTTTGGGGTGAGGGGCAAAGGTCTCAGCTTGGGCCCATACCCCATCACCAGTTCCTTCAGGGTTCCTCTAACCCACCTTCTTATGGAAGCCCTCACCGCCACCACCATCCTCCTCCCCTCTGAGCAAGAGCTTCAGGCTAGGCTAGGAAGGCAGCATGGTGTGGGCAGCCCTAATATAGGGCCTGGGCCCCAGGGAGGCATCAGAGTTCAGAAACCCACTGCCTTAAGTGTGGGGCTGTGTGGGTGTACTGAGCAGGCCAGGAGCCCGAGGCCAGGGCAGAGTTGGGATCCTCTGGGAGTTGGCCCTCTCCCCACACACTCTGCCTTTGGGACTTGGCCCAGGCCAGGCAGGGACCACTCCTTGGATTTCCCCTTCCAGACCGTTCTGCTTCTGGCCCAAGTCAGGGTCCCCTGGAGCTCCTCATGGGTCGTCACCAGACAGGCGTTTCGCTGCTGGGCTCCTTTCCCAGCCAGGCCAACAAACCCAGCCCAGGTTGTGGCTCTGGCCTCTCCCCAGGCCTTTGTTGTGCCTTCAACACTGTTTTATACAAACATACTCTTAGAATAATATAGAAATCCCATAGCAAGGGTCAGGGATTCCCAGCATGGAAGCATTTAGGGGCATCACTATCTGACTAACCCTGCGAACCGTTGTCACCCTCTTCCATTTTATTACTGAATTAATAAAGGAACTTGCCAATAAATGTCCACTGTTCAGTACAACAATACCGTCTGATGACCAGCTGGGAATGACTTGGTTCTTCTCAGCAACACAGTGGTCTTTCCCAAAGGACTCATGATGAAAAATACTGTCTCAGGAGAAAGAACTGATGGTGATGGGGCAGCTAGGTGGCACGGTGGGTAGAGCACCAGCCCTGGAGTCAGGAGGATCCGAGTTCAAATCTGCCTTCAGACACTTGGCACTTATTAGCTGTGTGACCCTGGGCAAGTCACTTAACCCCATTGCCTAGCAAAACAAAAACAAGAACTGATGGTGTCTGAATGCAGATCAAAGCTGACTTTTTTTATCTTTCTGGACTATTTTTCATGTTTTTTATTTTTTCCCTTTGGATCTGTGTCTCTTTTCACAACATGACTAATATAGTAGTATGTGTTGAATGATTGAACATGTAGAACCTAGATCCAGTTGCTTACTGTCTCATGGAAGGGTTCAAAATTTTTTTAAAAATCATTGTTAAAAATTGTCTCTACATATAACTGGGGAAAAAATAAAATTTAATTAAAAATTTTTTAAATGTCCACTGAGAACTCTGTACATGCAAATCAGTCCTAGGGGCCCAGGAAGATGTGAGCTGGGCCCCTGCCCTCCAGGGTCCTGGTGGGTGAACCAGACACCATGAATGAGTGAAATGTTAACTATGGAGAACAGACAAATGCATCCATGATGTCACGTGTACAGGATTAGTGACCCGCAAAAGGAAGGGCTGCAAAGGGGAAGAGCTGGACTCTAGGTGGACCTTGATAGTTGGGAAGAAAGAGAGGGGAGTCTAGCCTGTAGACTTAGCCTCTCTCCTCTGCCAAATAATGGCCCCACTGCCTTCCTAACAACAGATAAGGATTTTAGCTCATTCATTCATGGCATCCAACTCTAATGCTGCAGTGAAATAAGCAGTGATCAGTCTTGAGCGTAGACTAGATATGTATCCACCCCTGAGCACATTTCCGATAATGACTCTTCTCTAAAATCTTTGCAGGACCCCATTGGATTTGACAGCATCAACATCAACAGACACTTGGCAGAGCTGGAAAACTGCAAATCTGCCGGTAGTATTTAAATTGTCCCTGACATGGCAATGACTGTGTGTGAGCCAGGGGAAAATGGATAGTATCTGACCAGCCTCTAGTCATGTAAACAAGTGTTTAGTGGGATGGTCATGAATTCAGAAAATTGGGTACTACTACCTTCTTCCTACCCTGGGCGACCATCACGGGCTGACAGAAAACTCATACCCTCCCGCCTAAAGTGCCTTATGGATTTGTTCTCTTTCTCTTCCTTCTGTGTATATGCTTAGATATGTCCTGGTCTCATTTGAATTAACAGTAGGGGTTGGGGTGGGAGGTTGTCACATTCTTTGCTACTATACGAGCTGGCACCAGAGTGCCCAGTGCTAAGGACTCCTGCCTCTGCTACTTACTGGCTGAGTGGCCTTGGGTGGGCAAGTCATCTCACCTGTCTTCCTCTTCCAAAAAATGAAGATAATAATAGCATATATGTCCCTGGGGTGTTGTGAAGAGCCAATGAGAACGTGCATGTAAAGTGCTTTGCAAACCTTAAAATGCTCTATAAAGTTAGCTACCACAGAACAATACCTGGCACACAGTTAATGCTTAATAAATGCTCTATAAATGTGTGCTACTATAGCAGAGCACTGGCACACAGTAAGAGCTTAATAAATGCTACTGTAGCACAGCACCTGGCACACAGTAAGTGCTTCATAGATGGTCTACAAATGTTAGCAGCTGTAGCACCACACACAGTACTTAATAAGTGCTCTATGAATGTTTTCTACTGTAGCATAGCATCCGGAACACAGTGCTTAAGAAATGCTCTATAAATGTTCACTACTGTGGCACCCACCAGCATATCATAGGTGCTTAATAAATGCTCTATAAATGTTGGCTACCATAGCACAATGCCCAGCACACAGTAAGTGCTTAATAAATGTTCTGTAAATATTAGCAGCCACAGAACAGTACCAGCACACATAAATGCTTAGCTATTGGTTGACCAATTCTTTGAAGAGTCATAGAAGGTAAAACTATCACTTATTATTTCTGGTTCCCAACTGATGACCCCGAGGAAGTCTGAGAGGCACCTCTTCTCCCAGAGCCTCTTGAACGCCATGCCTCCAACAAGAGCCTCTGTGCTGAGGGTGGAACATAAGCCATTTTGATTCTTATCAAGGAGGGGTGGCTGGTTTGGCATGTTTGAATGGACCTAGAAGTCACTGGCTCGTCCTCCAACAGAGGCATGAAGCCCATGCCTGCACCATGCATCCCCCGCAGGTGGGAAGAGCCACAGACCTAACCCTCTTGCCCTCCCCGCCCGTCCATCAGAAAGCCTCTGGAGACAGTAGAAAACCCCAGCCTGACTGCAGGCTTCTTCTGGCTTTATGTCTCAACAGCATGTTGTTTCTTACAGAATCCCTGACTACCAGGGTACCCTTGGGCAAGGAGACAATTCCTAGTCAGAAAGGGGAGGAGAGAGGCAGCGACCACTCTGAGAGGTGGGTTGTGCCAGCCAGGCCAGGCACAGGAGGGCTCCCCCCTGCACTTTCCCTCTTGGGTCCCCCCTTGGCCTGTCCGTCTTGGGTCCCTCCTTTGGGCTTTCCCTCTTGGTCCCCCCCACCATGGGCTTTCTCTTTTGGGTTCCCTCCCTGCTTTCCCTCTTGGGTCCCCTCCCCTCCTCCACCCCATGGGCTAGTCTTTGCATTTCCGAGCTGGATGGTCACAGGTGTGCCCTCCTTCCAGACAGGACTCAAACTTCAGCCAGTGCCCACACAATGAGCCCGACTTCCAGCAGCTCCTAGAGCAGAAAGAGCAGGCTCTCATCATGCTACAGGAGACGGTGCAGGTAGGGCCAGAGGAAGGGGACCCTAGAGGGGTAGAGAGGGAAGAAAGTGTCTGACCTGGCTTCCCACCTCGCCTTGGGGGGCACCTGCTTCTTTTGTGCCTAGCACTGGGCTGGGAGCTGGAGTCGCTGACCTTCTGTTGGACCAAACAGCCTGATTGCATACAAGGTGTTTGTGAGAGAGTAGGGAGGAAGCACAAAGTGAGTTTAGGAGATGGGGACCCTGGGAAGGCATTGCAGGCGCAGAGCATAGCTGGTGCAAAGGTGGGGAGGTGGGAACAGGGAGATCAGAGGCTAAACTGTGGGGTGTGTATGAAAGGGAGTCTTGTGTATAATGAGGCTGCAAAGGGAGTGCTGGGATTGACATCAGGGTAAACTGAGGCACAAAACTCTGAGCACAGTCAATTTATTAGCAAAGTGTGAATTTAAGCCTCTACAGCAAGCTAAGACCCCAAATGAGGGGCTGGCAGATCATTTTTACAGCCAAAAGGAGGAGTATCCAAAACCAGGAGGCGGCCTCCTGGATGGAAGAGATGATACAAATGGTTCAAAGTCTGAAGCATCCTAGGCATGGGGGCAGGTGGGGGGAGTCAATGCTGGGCTAGCAACCACTCTAGCTAGGAAATTCCTATGGATTCAGGCTGCCGGCAAGGCTGCTTAGTGGTACAGAGATCGCAGACCAGACTTCCTTGGACTGAATAAACATCACACAAGATGTTGGTGGCTGGTACAGAAGAGAAACAGTAGAATTTTCTGAGTGGTGCTCCCTGAGGCCTGAGGGACACAGGGCTCCTTGAGCAGGGCAGAGATGTGGCCAGAGCACATGGCAGCGTAGGCCATACTGCAGAGGAGAGAATCGAGGCTGTTGTAGTATTTAAGTGAGGGATGGTAAGGGTCTGACTTAGGGCCGAGGAGAAAACGGGACAGTAGAAGGTGGGATCAATGAGATGGCACCATGTGCACATGGCAGAGAGTGAGAAAAGATGCTGTTGGTACCCAGGAAGATCCAGCAGAAGAGCCAGAGAAGCAGTGGCTGGTAGGAGGAGAATCGGGAGAGAAAGCAAACCATTGAAGAAGAGAGACGGTGTAACCAGCATGGGAGGCCTCAGAGATAGAGAAGGAGGAGGGCAGAGGAGAGACCATTGGACTCGCCCCAAAGCAATAAAGAGGGGGCTTCCCGACAGCATCATCTTTGCCCCTGGCCAGGAGGAGGAAGAGACTTCCTGCCTTTTGCCCCAGAGGGCGCCTGTGTCACCAGCCATCACCTGTGCCCCCTCTGGCTCTCTTTGAATGCCAAGAGACCTTCAGGCCACTTTGGGAAATCCTTCCTAACTTCTGCCCTGCATAGGCCGAGCAGAATGGTGCTGATCCCCTTCCTATCCAGTAGCCTGGACACTTCTCCTAAGCCTTCTCTTCTCTGCCCTCCACAGCGTATTAATGCCCTTTCCCAAGATGGCGCCTGGTTGGGGCCAAATGACCTCTGAGGTCCCTCCCAACCCTTGGGTCACCATCTCAGAAGAATCCTTCTCCCAACTTGGTAGGCGCAAGACCCCTATTTTCCTTCTCACCTGCCCTTGGTCCAAGCCACTGCCTGCCCTCCTCTGCCACCTCCAGACACGAGTGGCCTTTGTACTGCCTGGGGCCTCTGTCCTTCTCTACTGTGCCCAAGAAATCAGCAGAGACCTTTGGAATGACCCTGTGAAAGGATGAGGAAGGGGAGATTGCTCATATTTTAAATAGACAAGATGAGGTGCCAAAGTCAAAAACTTGGGGAGACTTCCCAAGGCCCAGCTCTTCTATGTCAGCACCTCCCAGACTGTCCCCCTTGAGGGATTTGAGGAACCTTGACACTCAGGCTCTTCAGTGAAGGAGCCCTGTGGGCATTTCCTTTTGGCCTGCCTTTATGCCAGCAATGAGAGCATTTCTCAGCAGACCTGGCCACTAGCCCCATGGCCAATTGACTGACTGACACAGGAATCTTGAGAATTTCGTTACGTAAGACCTGACAGGAAAATAGCTTAGTCAGATGTGTTGCAAAGGGACTCTGCTTCCTGTAAGATTGGATCTCTTTTATTCATTGTTCTTTTGATGAAAGGAGCCATGCCCTATGGGAGAATCCAACTTGACCAGCATTTTTAATCACCTACTATGTGCTACTCAGTAGAAGTAGGAATGTTAGGAGAAGGGAAAGATAATCAGTTGTGTTTGGAATCTTTGAGTTGGAGATACCCATGAAATCTATGGGACGTGCCCAAGAGGCAGATGAGATGGGAGCTCATAAGAGAGATGAGGCTGCATAGACAGGTCTGGGAATCTGGGGGAGCTGATGATAGCACCTGGATAGGGAGGAGGATCTGAGCCCCAGCCTGGGGGGGGCCCACCCCCACCCCCACCTGTAGAGGTGAGGCCAGAGAAATGATTCTGAAAAGGACAGAATGAAGGAAGCCAGTTGGCCAAGGAGGAGGCAGACCAGAAGAAAGAGTGTCATGGAACCCAGAGGAGAAAGGGGGAGGGGTATCAGTGTCAGACAGCTCACTGGGGACCTGGAGAGAGCAGCTTCCCTTCAATAATGAGACCACAAGTTGGAAGTGAGCAGGTTTGCCAATGACTATGGCAGCGTGCAGTCTTTCCTAGGATTTTGGCTCTGAAAGGGATGAATGCCATTGGATGGCAGCTTAAAGAGATGAGGAGGGTCATAGGAAGGGTGTTTAAGGTTGTGGAGACCTGGACATGTTTGTGGCAGGAGGGATGGAGCTGGTGGAGGAGGAAAGACTGAAGATTAGTATGTGGGGGATGGCGAAAGAAGGGTCCTGGGGGAGATGGGATGGAAGACACAAGCCAGGGACATTGGCCTCAGCTGGAAGGGTCACCTGTTGCTCGGAGCCTGGAGCAGAGGAGCAGAGAACAGGGGATGCCATTGAGGGGACTGAAGATGTGGAGCTGGGCAGAGGAGGCAGTTCATGATGGATGGCTTCCATTTTTTTCCTGCAAAGTATGGGGTCTGAGGAAGGGGATGCTGTAGAGAGAGTTTGTAAGAATTGCTATGGAGTTCGACAGTCAGCCAAGGAAGAGTCAGGGGGCCCATATCCAACGGGAATGGTCCAGTGGAGATCAAAGACCACGATTGTGTGATTTGCCCCTCCTCTGTGGGGCAGCCCCTAGAAGGCAAGGAAAAGGCCCAGACTGAGAAGGGTTCAGGTCTGGGGATTAGAAAGAAATGAGCAGGGAGAGAACAAGGGTAGGAGGGATTTAAAGGCAGAATCATTGGGTCGAATCATTGGAATGATGTGCACCTGTTTCCTGCAGATTCTACAGATGAAAGTGCATAGGCTTGAACACCTGGTGCAGCTGAAGGACATGAGGATCGAAGACCTGACCAGACACCTGAACACCCCCAAATAAGGGAGACACAGGCCCCATGGCACCTGCCTCCTGGGGTCAGATCCTGCTGCTGAAAAGTAACCGCCCCTCCTCACTCTGTGGCCTGGGAAGAACTGAGGGGATCTGGACGTCAGCAGCACACCTTCTCCTCCAGGGGACTGACTGCCATAGTTTGCCTCCTCCCTCCTTCTCCTTCCCTCCCTCCTTCCTTCCTTCTTTCCTTCCTCCCTCCCTTCCTTCCTTCCTTCCTCCCTCCCTTCCTTCCTTCCTTCCCTCCTTCCTTTCCTCCCTCCCTCCCTTCCTTCCCTCCCTCCTTCCTTCCTCCCTTTCCTCCTTCCTTCCTTTTCTCCTTCCCTCCCTCCTTCCCTCCTTCCTTCCTTCCTCCCTTCCTCCCTTCCTCTCTTCCTCCCTTTCTTCCCTCCTTCCTTCCTTCTCTCCTTCCCTCCCTCCTTCCCTCCTTCCTTCCTTCCCTCCTTTCTTCCTTCCTCCTTCCCTCCCCCTTCCCTCCCTCCCTCCCTCCCTTCCTTCTTTCCTTCATTTGTACACCCAAACATCTTCATCTGCATATTGGGTGGCTCTTTTGGACACATGGAGTCAGGAGGCCTGCCCCACTCCACACCTTGGTAGGGTCAGTCTGGGCAAAACTAGCCCTTTGTACACAGTAGTGTCTGGGAGGTCTACTGAGGGACTCCTCCCCTCCCCCATCCTAGTTGAGTAAGGCTGGCTTCAAGGGACTGTCCTGATCTCTGGCATTGTGTATGTACATACATGTGTGTGTGCACGTGCACCCATGCACACATGTGTTCCTGCTATGACCTGGTCACTAGTGCTCCCTTGGTATCCACCATGTCATACTCTAAGCATATGCCTTTAAAAGTGTACAGATGGTGAAAATTAGGCCTGGAATTACTTTTACAATGAAAGAAAATATGGTTAGGAGCTTGGTGTCCAATTTCTTTGGTTGTGGAGGCCAGGACTGGGGTTATGGACACGTGAGATTCTAGTGGGGCCTGTGTGGTGAGGAGGCCAGTCCCCTCTCTCTGGGCCTTTCCCTGCTGACCACCTGGACAGCTCTGGGGTCTGAAACTTACCTCCTTGGTGCAATGGGAGGCTTGGACAGGATATTCTCAGGGGTTCCTGACAGCTCTGAATTCTGGGATCACTGGGTACTCCCTTACACAGCCCCCTCCATGTGCCAAGAGCCCCTGGGAAATCCCCAGTGGCTAAGTTTGCAGAAGAGCCTCATGGAGCCAGGGTCCTCTGTGTGGACCTCGCCACAGGAGGCCCTGTTTTCTCTGAACAAATGCAGCCGACTCAGAGTGAGGTCGGATAGCCATGAGCTAATGAGGAAAATAGGGAGGAAATCGCAGCTGTCCCTTCCTGAACACAGGGCCTTTGCCACAGAAATAAGGAAGGCGATAAAATTGGATGTTGGCCTCAGGGGCACACCATCCCCACTTGAGCATGGCCACCTGGGCCAGAGCTGGGAGGGCTCACCCTGAGGAAGGTAGTGGCCGAGGGAGGGGCACAGACTTGGAGTTACCAGAATGCTCTGTCATGGGAACATTGTACCTCCCTTTTCCCAGCATAATGGAAGCCTCCCAAGGGCAGGGACACTTTCATTTGCTTCTTCTGGTCTTGGGGGACTATTAATCTTGTGAATCTGCATAATAAGGGCCTGACCTGAGGTAGGGGAGGTGGAGACCGGGACAACCTGGCCTAGGCACTCTCTGAGGACCCCTGTAAGGTTCAGCCTGAGAAGAGGCTTGGGCAGAGAAGGAAAGCAGAGAGAGGACACAGGTTATCTGGTCTAAGAGAAGTGGGTCTTTGGCCCCAGGGGCAGCTGGAAACTGGGTGTCTTGAAATTGATGAGTGTTGGGGCAGCTAGATGGCGCAGTGGATAGAGCCCTGGCCCTGAAGTCAGGAGCACCTGAGTTCAAATCCGGCCTCAGACCAAACACTTGACAGGTACTAGCTATGTGACCTTGGGCAAGTCACTTAACCCTGATTGCCTCACTAAAAGTAAAGAATTTAAAAAAAAAGAAATTGATGGGTGGATACAGGGATTTAGATGCAGCTGAGCTCTGTCCCCTCCCTTCCTCCCTCCCAGCTAGGCTCACAGGATCTCAAACCTACCTTCTGACCTGGAAATTATTTTGCCAGGAATAGAGAAAAGGGGTATTATTGAACATGCCCAGCCATATAAAAATTTTCATTCCTGGCTTTATTTGTAAGAACCGTAAAGCAAGACCCCCAAAACAAAGCCCCCCTCCCCCCAATGCCCCACAAGCCCCTAGCAGTGCTCCAGAGAATGGAAATTGGTAAATGACTGCAGCCTGTGCATGTAATTTGGGGCTGTAAGGAAGGAGATGGGGCTGGCTCAGAAAGCTTGAGACAAGAGCCATTGGCTGGGGGGGGAGGGTCATTTCTGGACTGTGGTATGACCAGGGCAGCTGGTGAGCTGCTTTTCCTCAGACTCTGCGTTACTTGGGTTCTTTGCTCTTGGGTGGTAGTTGTGAAGAGTACAGTAAAAAGGAAAACTTCTGCTTGTGCTTTCCAGTCTTGGAGACTAATGAGTCTGAGAGGTTCTGGGTCCCTTGGTTAAAGCTGACTATGGGGTGGGGGGGAGGGGGGAGGATGAACCCCACTCCCGAGCCATCTCCCAAAAGCCATGGGCTAGGAGGGAATCGTTTGGACAGTGCAGAAGTAAGTGCAGAGGGGAAAGGAAAATGCCAGGTCAGTAGTTCAACAAAATTCTTCCCATTTTGCTTAAAGTATCAGTCTCTTGGGAGAGCATCCTAGTTCTAATGTTATCACTGCTACATGGTCCTTGCTAATTCATGCTAGTGAGTTACTAGGGATAAGAAGTGCTTTTGTGTAAAGGAAATAAATAGCTACCCTATGCCTGCTTTTCACTGTACCTCGAGGCCCTTTCTACCCTGCCTCTTTGGGGAGATCCCAGACATGAGGCAAACCTAAGTTCTAAGTGATTTCCTGGGACTCTTGGGTGGATGCCTAAAGAGACCAAGAGTGACAAAGAACCTGATTTCTCCTTTTAGAAACCAGCTTCCCCAAGGACTGAGCAGATCTAGGTGAGAGGACCTCCCTGTGGCAACCCTCATGAGCCCAGCTTCAGCTGTTACTGCTACCCCCAATTGTTTTATGTCTTCCTTCCAGGGGGTATGGAGCTGCTTGGGCTGTAAGACTTTGCTCAGGGAAAGCTGCTTGTTCCAGGTTTGGAGTTTCAGGGGAGCTGAAGACAGTGTGGCCATACTGGAGTTAGCTGCATCCAACCTTGACTCAAGGATTTGAGTTGAGATGAATACAGCTTGGCAAAGATGTTTCATAATTCAGAAAGTCCCAAAAGCTTGGAACTGCACTAAGACTTTTGGAACACCTTGTGGTCACGTGAAAGACTGCTCCAAATCCCTAGGAGTGAGAGAAACATGAATCCAAATGATGCTGAGACTTCGTTTCATACCCATAAATGGCAAAGATGAGGAAACATGGCGATAGTCACCATGGCTGGGGTCGTGGAGAGATGGGCATACTTAATGCGTTGCTTGTGGAGCTGACTTAATACAACCATTCCAGAAAACAAGGTTGAATTGTTTTAAGAAAGTGACTAAAATGTCCACACTCAGTAGCCCAGAGCTTCTGTGGCTAGGCATCTACCTCAGGAAGACAAAGACAGAAAGAAAGGTCCCATAGACATCAAAATAGAAATGTCAGCCCTTCCGTGGGAACAAAGGATTGTGGATGCCTGCACTTGACAGGGTTCCAAAAACTAGTTGTTGCCTGATCAGGACCCCCCAGACTCTGGCCATGTGGGCAGAAGCCCCATAAGCACGCAGCATGTCACAGAGCAGACAGGGCAGAAGAGGCAGCCCAGGTGGGCTCCATCCTTCAGAAAGAGGTCCCCGGGGTTGGGGTGGGGGGTGCTCAGAGCCAGAAGCACAGATGGCAGTGAGTCAGGGAGCCTGGGGAGAGTCAGACTATGAGGGGATTGCCAGAGACAGGAAATACTTCCTAGCAGTAACTGCTATTCAAAGGTGCATGGGCTGGCCTCCAGAGGTGCTGAGCTCCCCAGCCCTGGAGGTCTGCAAGCTGAAGCTGGATGATCACTTGTCCTGCATGTTGTACAGGGGACTCTTGCTCAGGGCTGACATGAACAAGGACTTGGAAGTTCTGGAATTGCCATCATTCCTGAGGTAAGACCTGTTGGCACCTTGGTCATAGGTGGCAGGGGTCCTCCTGGTCAGATTGGGAGTGGGAAAGTTTGCTCAGAGACAAGAAGGCCTTTGTGGGTGTCCTGCCCACAGATCAACATCAGACAGGGCTTCCAGGCTTTCTCCCATACACCAAGGGGCAATGGAGAATGAGTCGAGAGCTCCAGGGACACCTGAAGAAGGAAAAATTGACCCCCAACAGTTGTGAGACCTTAGAAGGAGTTGGGCAGCCTCATCCTTGACATCAAAAGTCAGACCTAGAATTGTCTGATTGCCCCAGAGAGATCTGCATTTTCATAGATATAAGATGGAAACAGAGTAGGAACACCATAGGTGTAGAGCTGGCAGGGGCCTCAGAGACCCCTGGGGCCAGTCCCTTCCCTTTACAAGTGAGGAGAATGAGGCAGGGTACCACGTGCTAGGCTGGAGGAGTTGCTTTCAATCAAAGAGGAGGAAGTTGTTCTCTGTGTGGCCCAGCGGGGGCCTCAGGCTCCCGGCCACCCAACAAAGGGGCCAGTGATGGTGGAGGGGCAGCATCCAGAGCCCAGAGTGGACTGTGTGCAAAGGGAGGGCAGGGGAAAGGCTAACCCAGGCCCCTTGAATCCAAAGGCCAGGCAGCCAAGCTCTCTAGGCTTAACTCTTCCCCAAGGGAATTTTTCAGCAAATTCCAGTTGACCAGCTGCCAGGTGCCATTCTGTGGCAGTCACTGGGCTCTGTGCATCGCTGAGGAGTCAGGGATCAGGGAAGCACTCGAGTCCTCCAGAAGATTTGGCTACTAGCCCAGGCCTTTCCCTGGAGGCATGGAGACAGCTGGGAGGTACAGGGGCCCACAGGAATCTGGCCAGACCTAGAAAAGGTTTGTCCATTTGGGGGCAGGGGGTCCCAACTATGGTTTCCTCAGTGTGGGGAACTCTCATTAGGGAAACTCCCTCCACCAAAATGGATCTGGTTCAGAGCTGGTGTGTAAAGGTTAGTCAGCACTAACAGCCTGGACACTCTCTTAGGGTCACAAGGCTAATTCATCTGTCCTCTGGGCCTTCTTGCCTCCACCAGAGGCTGGCCTCATGGTCCTCTCAGGCAGGAACAAAAAATGTGTGTGTCATCACACCTATCAGATTGGCCAACATGACAAAACAGGAAAATGATAAATGTTGGAGAAGATGTGGGAAAATTGGAACACTAATGCATTGTTGGTGGAGTTGTGAAATGATCCATCCATTTTGGAGAGCAATTTGGAACTATGCCCAAAGGGCTATAAAAATGTGCATACCATTTGACCCAGCAATAGCACTTCTAGGACTATATTCCAGGGAGATCATACAAATGGGAAAAGGACCTACATGTACAAAAATATTTACAGCAGTTCTTTTTGTGGTGGCAAAGAATTGGAAATTGAGGGGATGCCCATCCATTGGGGAATGGCTGGACAAGTTATACATGAATGTAATGGAATACTATTGTGCTATAAGAAATAATGAGCAGGCGGACTTCAGAAAAACCTGGAAAAACTTGTATGGTCTGATACTGAGTGAAGTGAGTAGAACCAGGAGAATGTTGCACACAGTAACAGCCAGGTTGTGCAATGACTAATATTGATAGACTTAACCCTTCTCAGCAATACAAGAATCTAAGACACTTCCAGAGGCCTCGTGATGGAAAATGCTCTCCACTTCCAAACAAATAACTATGGAGTTTGAATGCAGATTGAAGCAAACTATCTGCTATTTTTTTTTCTTCTGGTGTGTTTTGTTTCCTCTTTCTGGTGGTTCCTCCAACTGATTCTAATTCTTATTTGCAACATCTCTTAATGTGAAAATATGTTTAATAGGAATGTATATGTATAACCTATATCAGATTGCATACTGTCTTGGGGAGAGAGGTGGGGAGGGAAGGGGAGAAAAATGTAAAACTCAAAAGCTTATGGAAGTGATTGTTGATAATTCAAAATAAATTAATTAAAAAAATTTTTTTAAGTGTGTGTGTGTGTGTGTGTGTGTGTGTGTGTGTGTGTGTGTGTGTGTGTAGCGGGGAGGTTATCAAAAGAAATATAAACATGGGCAGCTGGCCTTGAGTCAGTGGGTCCTACCTGGCCAGTCCTGGGGAGGATGCTGCTGGTGCAGCCCAGCTAAACCCTTCCTTTCCCCAGCATTAGCACTATGCCAACATGGACCCTCAGCAGAACCAAAGAGAAGCAAGCCTGTGGTCTGTGCCTCAGTGGCTGGTACAGGGCACTACCCTTAATGAGCTATCCCAGGGCAGACGTGTATGGCGGAGAGGGGAAGGCAGGAATGGGAAGGCGGGAATGGGAGGATCCTACCAGGGCAGAGGCAGTAACCTGCACTAGAGGGTGAGCCTGAGAACGTTCTCAGAATGTATGTATCCCTTATCAAAGAGAGAAACAGCAGGGCAAGGAGCCTTGGGGAATTCCCTATGAGTTCTTGAGAAAGCAGACAAGTTTCATGCCTACAGGCAAGTTTCCCAGTGAATTGGCAGGCTGCTGGAGAGGGAGAATGAGGCAGGGTGCATTGGGACAGATGAGCCTGGGCAGGAATGATGTACAAAGGTGTCCCTGCCCATGGAGGGTGTGTGAGGGAGGAAGGCGCCCCACCCTGGAGGCTGTCTGGGCTGTGTGCCCTCACTGGCCTGTGTGCATTTAGTGATGCAGCAACTTGCTAGCTGCTGCTTAGAGGTGAGAGAGCCATGGAAACCAAATGGTCAGCATTTTAGTCAGCACCTTCTGTGTGCCTGACACTGTGCTGGGCACTGGGCATGCGAGGACAGAAGCATTTAGGTAATGGGAAGGGGGAAACAGGTGGACCTTCAGAGAGTCAGCTTTCTTGATCTGGAAATTGGGGGTTGGGGACAGATTGCTTCTTCTGGGACAGCCCCATTTGGACCAAGCGCATCACTTGCTAGGGGGAGTCAGGGATGGTCCTTCATTTTATTTTATTTTTTACATAATTTATTTATTTTCGGTTTTCAACATTCACTTCCATAAGATTTTGAGTTTTAGGGGCAGCTAGGTGGCGCAGTGGATAGAGCACTGGCCTTGAAGTCAGGAGGACCTGAGTTCAAATCCGGTCTCAGACCAAACACTTGACACTTAAAGCTGTGTGACCCTGGGCAAGTCATTTAACCCCAATTGCATAAGTAAATAAAGAAAAATAAAGAAAAACCTAATTAATTAAAAAAAAAAAGATTTTGAGTTTTAAATTTTCTCCCCCTCTCATTTCTTCCCCCCACCCTACCCCAAGATGGTGTACAATCTGATATAGGCTCTACATATGCATTCATGTTAAGCATATTTTCCCATTAGTCATGATGTAAAGATATGTTCCTTCATTTTAAAAAGAGTCCATTAGGCATGGACAGCTATAACTAGGATCTCCACTGAGGTCCTGTGCTTCCAGACCAGGAAAGAACAGAGGGTGCCCAGAGCTCTCAAAGGCTGGCTCAGCAGAACCTAAGCCCTAGGACATGTCCCCATGGTAGAGAGGCTCTGCTTTGAACCTGTGGTCCCAGGACCAGTCTGGGTGAGCACAGAGGAGGCTCGTGTCCAGAGTGGTATATTTTTTCAGTTTTATGCTCCCAAAGACCATTGACCAAGTGGTCTGAGTGTGGCAATCTGCGTTGATAGAAGTGATGATGAATCACACTGGAAAGTCAGGAGAAGCTCAGAATGCTGATCTGTGAGTTAAGAAGGTCGCTATGCTCAGTACTGGGGGAGTTACCAAGACTTGTGTATGCAGGACTCCCTCACACATGAGCCTCAGGTTCAAGACACTCTGGTTTAGCATCCACTTAAAACTACTTCGAGCCCCCACCATGGGGGCATTTTACTAGGCCAACCAAAGGACTCTTTTGTTCTAAGCAAAAGGTATTTATTCAGTTGGCATAGCAAAATATGACAAGAGAGATTTCCCCCAGACATACGACCTATGCCCTCCTACCAGATATCACAGCACCAGTGGGAGAGACATACCATAGAAAACACAGGAATGAATGAAATTACTGGAAAAACTTTTCTTAAACACCTACTACATTCCAGGCACTGAGCTAAGCACTGGGGATACAAATTTAAAAACCAGACAGTCTCAGCTCTCATGGAGCTTATACTCTAATAGAAAAAAAAAAACACATGAGGCAGTTAGATGGCTCAGTAGACAAGAGTATTGGACTTAGCAGTAGGAAGACCTGAGTTCAAATCTGGCTTCTAATACTTACTAGCTTTGTGACCCTGGGCAAGTCACTTAATATCTCTGTGCCTATGATCTGTACGATGAGGGAGTCCAATTTATGTTAAGTCTATCACACAGAGGAAAGTGCTGGCCATGGAGTCTTGTGGCAGAGAAGTCACAGGGGTGATGATTTATGACATAAAACAATTGATTGACTTGTCTTTTCCAGGTTGTGGAATGGAAGTGGGGATTGTATTGTTTCCAGAGGTAGAAGAGGAAGGTGTGGGGTATATGGAGATGGCAGTGGAGCAGAAAGATGGCCACATCATAACACTCAGAAGTCTCACCGGCCAGATGTGCGAGGAGCCAGGTAGGGAGGGGAAGCTGGAACACAAACATGAATGCGATGGCATATTGACAGGAAACATGTGGCTCAAAAACATGAATGAAGGGGCACATGTGTAGGGAACCCACTTGACCAAGGAATGCACCTGGGTGGAACAGCCCATGCCTGCCAATGCACCAGAGCAGCCGTTGTCTTCTGGGGATATCACCATACTTTCCTCAGTCCATGGGGAGTGTCCACTGAATAGCTCGCTCTCTGCCGCTCTGTTGCTCTCTGCTGCCCTCTGTAGCCCTGTGCTGTTCTGCTGCCCTGTGCCGCCCTGTGCTGCTCTCTGCAACTCTCTGTAGCTCTCTGCTGCCCTGTGCCGCTCTCTGCTGCCCTCTATAGTGCTCTGCTGCCGTCTGCTGCCCCGGGCTGTTCTCTGCAGCCCTCTGTTGCTCTCTGTTACTCTCTGCTGCCACCAGCTGGTCTTCAGCTAAGATGTGACTTCTTCCCTATAGGGCAAGAAATCTAACAGCCCAGAAGGGAGGGATCCTGGGTAAGACACGATCTCAGAAGCAGGGCTGAGGGTGATTCAGCCTCTGTTCTACATACTCTCCCTGAGTGTATCACAAACCTGAGTAAAGTGAAGATGATGAGCCGGCTGGGGCTCCTGGACCCATTCGGGGTGCAGCCTGGTCTCTTTGACTCTGGTTTCTCTATTCTTTGATCTCATCCCACCAATCTCTTCCTCCTTTGCTGTGTCTCCCATCCCAAGCCCCATACCTGCGGGGGTCCTCTCCAACTGTCTTTCCATCTGGAGTCTTTCCATTTTTCCCTTCCTGGAGGGCCCAGCTCTGGTGCACTCACTGTGTGGCTAGATGCCTACCCTCATCTCTGCTTCCCGAGCTATGAATCTCAAGTTGCTGTCCTAGGCCTCTCTTCACACATCAGATCTCTACACACATACTGAGTGTACTTCCCTCCTCCACACACACACACACACACACAAACACACACACAGACTCTGAATGGCCAAGGTTTCTCTGTAGAAGATACAGAAATGAGAGGTCCATGGATGTGATACAGTGTAAAATTTGCAGAAATTTTAGATGTATTCATTGCTTTTGTTGACTTTTTCTTTTCTTTTTTTTTCTTTCTGCTTGGATTGCATTCCTATCACTTAGCACAGAACCTGGCACATAGTAAGCACTCAGTAAGTGCTTCTTGATTGACTTTTTCTTGCATCTCCAGTACCTTGCAGGGAGCTTGGCATACAGTGGGTACCTAATACATTAATTCATTGTTTGGTTGCAAGTGGTAGATGAGATCCCCTCCCACACATAACTCTTACATAGTGAGACTCCCGTAAGCATTTGAACTTACATTTGAGAGCCTAGAAACTCCTCTGGCCTCTCCCCCCTCCTCTTCCCTGTCTGGTCATCCCTGTCTCCAAAAAGCTAGCTCAGACCATCTACAGTCAGATGAGCCTGTCTGTGTCAAGGGGTGACACCAAATCATGGGATAAGCCTTTACCCCCAGAGGTGCCTTACAGACAATCTGCTAATTCAACCTCTCATTTTAGGTGGGAAAACAAGCCTCCTGGCCAATGCATGAGGTCTGGGATACCTATGGTCATACTTCCCTTCAGAGCCCTCCTCCCCAACTTCCATTCAGTCTCTGAGCTGCTCCACCCAGTGGCACAACTGAGTCAGAGGATCGTGCATACCCCGGGTGTTTCTCAAAGTGACTTTGAGAAGCACCCAGATGGTAGAGATCCTCTTCTCCTCAGACTGGCAGCCCACAGAACTTGTCCATCAGAGCAGAGACACAAGGAACTGACCTAGGACTGAAGAAAGAGTTGGACAAGAAGGAGGAGGAAGAGGAGGAGGAGGAAGAGAAGAAGGAGGAGGGGAAAAAGAAGGAGGAGGAGGAGAAAAAAGAGGAGGGGGAAGAGGAGGAGAGCAGGTTGGGTACTGGCACCCAATGGCTATAAACTGGGGATAGCCCAAAGGGCAGCATAGAGATGGCTAGTGTGGGCTGCATGCAGGAAAGGACGTAAGAAAAATGTCCTGCAGAAGATATGTGCTGGGAAAGGAGGTGAGCTGCCGGGGAGCAGCAGCACTGGTACCCAGAGGAAAGTGACCAGTAGGTCACTGGTACCCGAGGGAAAGACAAACAAAAGGCCAGGACCTAAGGCACAAGGGTTTGGGTTCTCTCCCATCAGAGTGGGTGTGTCCTATCACATACCCATCTTCCTGCTCTTCTGCACCCCTACTGTGTCTAGAAGGGACTGTTGGACCTGGCACGGCAGGGTCTGACAGAAGCATTCCAGGGTGCTGTGCACCCTCTGTTCTGCTGACTTTATGCCAAGGATATTTCCCCCCTCAGGCTGTTTGCATGACCAGTGCAGAGATGATGCACATAGAGCAGGCCTCTCTTTTCATCCCTGTGTGAAACACCGGCAGGAATCATCCAGAGGACCAAGAGTTGGGATTCCTTGGGTTTATGGCTCTGGAAAGGCCAGACTCAGACTCCACCTGACCGTGTAATCCTGAGCAAGCTGCTGACTCCCTCTCAGCCTCGGTTTCCCCTTGTGAAGCATCCCTGGTCTGAGTTCAGGTCTGCCACCAGGCTCTGGGGCACTTTGCACCTTTTTCTGGCCCCTGTAGAGGCTGATCATGATTCTGGAGGATGAATCCCGGCTCTTTCAGAAGGAATAAAGTTGTCAGGAAAGTCTGGCTCCAGGCTCCTGACTCCCCTCACAGCCCCTCTGACTGCTCCCTGGGGACAGCCTGGCAGCTGTTCCAACAGATGGAGGAAAGCTGAGCAGAGCCCCAAGGGAAAGGAGGCCCCCATATCCTCAATGCTGGGAGGGAACCCAGAAGTTTCTGGTCCAGCTCAACATGGGAACAGAGGAGGGCTCCTTCGTCATCCCTCTGCCATGGGAGAGCAGGAGGGGGGCGGCACGTTTCTGAAGCTTGCCCCGGTGTCGATATGGCAAGCTAGGGAAGGCACAGGATACCCTCTTCACTGGAGACTGTACCAGTCAGTGTATTCCCCCTGTCACACCCCTAGACCTATCCATCACATTTTCTCCCCTCTTCTCTGGGGCCTGGGCTGGGGCAGGATAATTATTCAGACTGATCTGGGAGCCTTTCATTTCAGCAGTGGATTCCAAAGAACATTTCCATAGCCCTAGGGCTAGAATTAAGATGGATTGATTTGGTATTACCCTCTTTAGGCTGAGGGGGCGGGGTAAGGAAACCAATTCTCTCCCCCTCCCCCCAACCCCACTCCTCAGTCTCTATTGCTGGGCAACTAGTAGAGCTCCAGGCCCATAGCAGGTTCTTGCTCGGTGCTTGTGAACTCAGATTGGGAAGAACACGGAAGCTTTCACTCCCTAAGGCCTTTCTCTTGGTCCCACCCTGAGCCCTAACCAACAGGCTAAGTCCAAAAGGAGCATAGTAAAAAAGTGAAAAAGTGGCACTGGCCACTAGGCCTGGCTGTCAAGTCTGTGTGCTGAGGCCTGCAGGGCTGGAGGGCCCCTGACTGACGGAAAGCTAGAGCCTCAGACACCCCCTCCCCAAATACACACACATGAGCTTATGGGGGCTCTGAGGGGTCAAGCGTTTGAGGTAGCATGACAACTGGCAGAGCTTAAGCCAGCCAGGAGGGGGCGCCTTCTTCTCTCCCAGCCCAGGGCATACAATAGGTGCTATATAGAAGCTTTTGTTAATCCACCCAGAACCCCTGGGGCCAAGCTCGTGGCCTCTTCTGGCCTGGCTTGGCCAGTGGAGCTCAAAAAAGTATATCTTGGCCCAGAAGGCAAGGCAGTGGCTCTTAGGAGGTCCTTGAGTAGGGAAGCCCCCATGTAAGTGTGTATGAGTACGTGTGAATACATTTGTGAATGAGAATATGTGAGTGTGTAATTGTGTGAGGATGTATGAGTGCACTGAAAAGAGTGTGTGTGTGAGTGCACATGAGTGTATTGTGAGTGTTAGTGTGTGTGTATACATGTGTGTGTTAGTGTGTGTGCATGAGGGGATG